>NC_049903.1:33806142-34406142 GCF_001411555.2 Juglans regia
CTTTACTGCTGCTGGCAATTCTCAAAACTTCTATCATTTATTTCTCTCCAAACACGTACACCATACAAGACAAATAGGGACCATCTTGCACACTGCTGCAATTTGTGGGCTAAATAACATTATAATGCAGATTTAAGAATACCTTGTCAAGTGCAAGAATCTTCGTCCATATGAATACAAGAATTTGCCGAAGTTCTGGTGTGATCGTTTGCAACAGCTTCAGAACATATGGAAATATCCCAACAGACAGAGCCTGCAAAAACAAAAAAGTAACTCACTGAAGCAATTGTTGTATTAATCACTAAAAGATGGAAGAGAGAAGCAACAACAAAGCTACCAGTAAGTACCAGATCTACTGCCCAGGGTCCCATATCAAGGAATCTCCCAAGAAGAAACAGTGCCCGAAATCGATGACTTTGACTAAGTAAAACCTGAAACCAAGATAGTTTGTAGACGTTTTATTATAAGCAAAGATGAGCAAAACAGCCAAGACTCTGATCCTTTAAAAGAACAAAAATCTATTTCGCGTGGAGGGCAAAAAAGGAAAGAACAAATACCAGAAGGCTTTACAGTATTACCATCTCCACTTAAAGAAACAGTATACCAAGAGTAATGAAGCCCAAGGTCACTGTTCTTAGTTACTTCTAGAATCAACATTGGTAAAACAGTTTGTTCACAACTCTTAATACAATTATACTGTAAAGGCTAAGCCACGAAAAAATAAATATAGTTAAGTCAGATGCGCATCAGAGCAATATTTTCGACCAAACATACCCACTACTAAAGAAAACAAGACTTGGGAAATTTGGGCAAAAAGTCATGCAAGTGTCCTACATCCCAGAAAACCAATCCACCATGATATGGGAAGGATGACCAACTGATGGCCCCAAAACTAAAGAGCAAGTAAAGTGCTGCACCTGAAGAACAATAGGCAACTGCTCTGGCGGTTTCTTATGTTCGGATCCATGGTCAAGCCATACCTCAAAAGCAGTCAATTGCTCGGTGAAAAATGGACTAGCCTGAAACAACATAAACACGTGCTATTTAGAGGACAAAAATAAAAGGAATATAATTCAAGTAAACAAAAGCAACATTCTTCTTAATTCATTTAACATTGAAGCTGAATTCTAAAATCATGCAAGCCCAGAGTAAGAGATACAAATAGGTATGGTAAAACCCAATGAACATACCACAAACTCTGCATTCGGGTCCTCAATCAATGATGGAAGCTGAGCAAGGCAGATCTCAGCAGCCATGTCCCATGCATCCCTGCATTGTGCAAACATGACAGTGACACACTGGAATCTCATAAACACAACCAAATAAAATTTACAAGTATCGCCTGCGTACCACATGTGATGCTGATGGGTTGGTGGCAACATTGGGTGAGAGATGGGGGAACAATTAGCAGAACGCATAATTCGCTCCGCAAGTAAAAAATTTCGAAATAAACTGGCAACTAACAAATCTTGTCTGAACAGTCTCTGAAAAAGATCTGAAGTGCAAAACTAAGTATTGGCTGTGTGTACCACTAACAACAAGCATGAATGAAAAGGGCAATATCATGCTATGAAGCATTAAATCAGTAAAATGATAATTTACCATGAGGAAGAACATTCCAGGCAATCGTGTCGGTAACAGCTGTAAAAATCCAGTTCAATTCACCCAGAAGTGTTTTACGGTCATTCTGGCGGCCCGGAATTTTATCTATGAGGGAATCATCAAGGGACTCACGAAGCAAGGAACGCTTGCAGAACCTATGACAAATATGACTCAATTAATGCAAGGATATAACCAGTCAATCTCTTAAGTTCAAATATTGCCAAAAATATGCAGGTCCAAAGAATACAAGGAAAACTACTAAACAGATACCTTATACAAGCAAAAATTAAGGTCACCAAGCAAGCATTTGTCACTTGCAAATGGTTTACACATACAGCACAGACAGTTCACAATCAACCCAACTAAAAAAACCACTAAACAGCTGAACCAGCAACAAATTTGTTTTTCTCTTTGAAATAAGAGAGATGAATATTGCATTATGGCTTTTTACAAATCTGCCCTTCACATCGAAATATGGGGAAAAAACCCATCATCATGTCTTCCCTCACGACGGCCAATTTAAGGACAAGACATGTAGTCATATTCAGTTGGTGTTGCATATGTAAGAGAAATGGGGAGTCCGTTGATCATCTCTTTCATTGTAATATTGCAAGCCCAATGTGGCATGACTTCTTCGGGCAGGTTGGATTGGTTTGGGTCACACCTAGAAGAATTGAGCAGGTTTTTAATTTTTTTAGAAGATGGGCATCTCGCATATTGCAGCAATTTGAAAGATGGTTCCAATTTGCCTCATTTGGTGTATTTGGAATGAGAGATTTAATAAAGCCTTAGAGGACCATGAGCAAATGATGGAAGTACTCAAGAACTTTTTGTTTTGTGATAAGTAAAAAAAAAAAAAGTTCTTGACTATCAGCAGTCTTTTCCCCTTGGACTGTATCTGTAGGCTTTAATGGTCTCCACTTGCATGAATTTTTAGCACTCTTCCCCGGCTGTACCTATAGAACTCTTTTCCCTGTATACTCCTTGTATGCTTGAGTTGTGCCTTTTGCGCTTATGAATAAAAATTTATTACTTATAAAAAAGGAACTGCCAGTAGTAAGTCATTTAGTGCACTAATTTAAAATGTGAGAAAGCATTTAATGCACTATCCTTAATATTGTGCCTTCTTAAAGAAATATATATTAAGGATGGCAGGAGTAAATCCTATCGGAGTTAACCAACTAACAAGTAATAGCCATCTATAGCAGATTTTATGCAAACTCTTTCAAGATCTTGCAAGAGAAAATACTACAATGACATGCTTAATATCTTTAATGCACCAATTCTTTTTTAGCCTAAAAATGAGTACAAACAGATCAAACCAAAACATAAAAGTTTGTTAAATTTAATAAGGAAAATAATATAAATTTTTCTTATCAGCAAACAGACAAATAATATTTCAAATCCGGTATTCAGAAGGCAATATTATTTACAATGAAACATGACATTGATGGGTAGCATCCATACAAAAAGTTGGTTTTTCCAAAAGGAGAACAAAGTTTCAACTAGTAGTAAAATTGAACAAACAACAGGGAGATATATTTTACCATCTTAATGCCATCTTTATGGGAGTTGTAAGGCAAGAAGTAAACACATCAGCAGGAAATTCAGCACTTTGTGGAAGAGTCTCATGTGCTTCACAGGCTGCAAGCAGAATGCAATCCCTTGAGGATCCAGAAGCACCCCAATCATTAAGCTATCAAAAACAACCAAAAGTTACCTTAACAGTCTAAATAACAATAATATATTCCTACATCATGGCTACCAAATCAGCATGTAAAATAAACTATAGCAAAGACACTTTTTAAATACCTCATGGAAGGCATTGACAATCAACCCAGCAGCAGAGCAGTCAAAAACATATATCGATGGTGTCTTCAACCAGGAATCAAGGTCACTGATTGGCAAGGGTATATATTGTGTATAGCTCTGCTACAATAACATGAATCAGATCGCAATAACAAGGTATTTAATAGTGAAAATAAAACAGTACAAACATAAGTTTAGAAAGTAGTCACAAACCATATTAAAGAGCCAAATTTCACCATTAGCAGTTGGTTTTGGCACACCATGTCCATTATAATGGAACAAAACCCTCTCAGACTTGGCATATTTACGACATGTATTACAAAGTTTCTTCACTTCCTCCACAGGAGGATCAAGTTGATATCTACAACGAGCCTGCTAAAGTGTCAGCAAATTAAAAACGAACTGGATACCCTAACGTGTCACAGGAATACGTGATAAAATGTTCATACCTTTGGTTGCCACCTTTCATACTGACTACTCAAGGTTTTCCCAATTGTTTCCATTGCTTTACGAGATGCCATAGAAAAAGGATCTGCACAAATGCGAGCATATATAAAGAGTCAAAAACAAAAAGATTTACTTTTTTAAAGGTAAAAACAAAAACAATTCTAGCCATGAAAAATTTTGAAACAAAAATTCCACCAATTATAGACCATGTTTCATTTGATAGCCAAAAAAATAAATAAATGAAAATGAAGACTAAAACTTGTTTGGATTGCTATTCTGATGTTAACTTACGAGTCCCAAATCTAGCATTTTTTTCACTTTCATGGAAATCAAACAATACACCATGCTAGAACATAAGTAAATAAAACACATAAATAGTAACAACAATATAGATAAGTACAGAATAAGATTAAAAAATCAAAGAATAAGTCAATAATTTAAACTTGAAACATAATGAATAAAATTAGAATCAAAAGATACGGCAACTGAGCAAGGACACTGAATCCCTTTTAACACATTTTACAAATTACTTTCACAAGCATGTGCACAAAAAGTTCCTTCTAAACACTCTTGAGAATTAGTTACTTTAAAGACACTTGCTTCACCTAAAATTATAGAATTTTTTTATAACTAAAAAGTAAGTTTCATTGATATGAATGAAAAATAGACATAACCCATGTATACAGGGAGTATACAGAAGAAAACGCCTAAATACATTCTAAAGGCGCTAATTTAAAGATAAAAAATCATGCACATTGTTTCCATTAAGGACAATGGCTGAAAACCAAAAGAGTAAAGTGTGTAGAAAAAAATTCTGAAGCTCCGCCATTGTTCGCTCCCTATCTTCAAAGCACCACGCATTCCTTTCCGTCCAAATACACCACATAATGAACAGTGATATCATCTTCCATGCTGCTGCCACCTGGGGACAGCCTTGTATACCCTTCCAACAAGCAAGCAAGTCAGCTACCTTTGATGACATAACCCAAGCAACATCCACTCTACTAAATATCCCATTCCACAACTCTCTTGTCACCTCGCAATGCAGTAATAGATGGTCTACTGATTCTCCATTTTTTTGCACATATAACACAAATCCATCACAATGAGACCTCTCTTCCTTAAGTTGTCCATGGTTAGAATATTCCCAAGAGCACTAGTCCACACAAATAAAGCCACTTTGAAAGGTACGCGAGACCTCCAAATGCTTTTCCATGGGAAAGATACATTACCTTGTGAAGCCAATGTTTTATAATATGCCTTAACTGTGAACTTCTTGCTGCCACTGGACCTCCATTGTATCCTATCACCCTGTGTCGTTGTACTTCCTGAGGAGTATATCAAGCTGAAAAATTTTGAAACGGTAGACAATTCCCAATCATGGTTATCCCGAGTGAATAGGATATTCCACTGATGGGAACCATGGGCAAACACAAGCAAATCCGCCAACACAGCCTCCCTATTGGCTGCAATACTATAGAGAGCTGGGAAGGCTCTCTCCAAAAAGCGCTCTCCACACCAAACATCCTGGCAAAACCCGATTCTAGTACCCTATCCAACCACAAAACGGATGTTGTTTTCGAAACACTGCCAGCCCCCCTAATATATCTCCACAAACCCACACTATACCCCCCTCACTACATTGGTACACCAACCACCCCAAGCACCTCCGTGTCTAGAGTCAACAACTTCCTTCCACAATGACTCCCCCTCCAAGTGATACCTCCATAGCCATTTCCCCATTAACGTTTTATTGAAGGTCCTCAAATTGCACACATCCAAACCTCCACTCGAGATTGGGGAGTAAACTTTATTCCAATTAACAAGATGGAATTTGTTTTCCTCCCCTAGACCACCCCACAGGAAAGCCCAAAATAACTTCTCGATCCTATTCACTACCCCAGCAGGCAATGGAAATTGAGATAAGAAATAGGTCGGGAGATTAGATAAAGTGCTTCAGTGTGCCCCCCCCCCCCCCAACCCCTTCCCAAATAGCTCTAGTTTTAAAAGTTGCCCCCAAAGGGAGGCCCAAATATTTCATAGGCAGAGAAAACACTTTACACCCCAAGAGATCTGCTAGGCTACTGTTTCAAGGCACCACACCCACCACCATCTCAAATTTACCAAGGTTTACCTTAAGCCCTGACACGGCTTCGAAGCACAACAAAAGTGGTTGTAAAGCTTGAATTCGGCCCATCTCCGCTTCACAAAAGAGGAGTGTATCATCTGCAAATAAAATATGTGAGATCATGATATAGAGCCATTAGTACCATTACCCACCGAAAATCCAGCTACAAAACCACCCTCAACAATTGCCTTCACCATCTGGCCAAGTGCCTCCATGACAATAACGAAAAGAAAAGGAGACAACGGATCCCCTTGCAGCAATCCGCAAGAATTGTTAAAGAAAGCCGCAGGGGTACCATTAACTAACATTGAGAAGCGAGCAGTAGTAACACAATGTCAAATACATGAAATCCACTTATCACCAAAGCCACACCTCCCAAGTAAGTAAAGGAGGAAATCCCAATTTACAAGATCATATGTTTTTTCCATATCAAGCTTGCATAGAATGCCTGGTGTGCCCTCCTTCAACCTATGATCCAAGCACTCATTGGCAATAAGAACTAAATCAAGTATTTGCCTCCCCCAAACAAAAGGCATTTTGGGGTTTTGAAATAATTTTGTAAACCCGAGTCAGCAGGCTTATAGGGCGGAAATCCTCAACTTCCATCGCCCCATGTTTCTTCGGTATGAGGGCTATGAACATCGTATTGAGGTATTTCTCAAACTTTTTGAAGGCATGGAATTCAAGAAAGACCTACATTACATCACATTTCACAATCTCCCAACAATGTTGGAAAAACCCCATTGAAAACTCATCCGGCCCAGGTGCTTTGTCTTTAGCAATACTGCTAATGACCTTATGCACCTCATCTTCTTCAAAAGGTATTTCCAGTTAGTTCGCACTCTACATAACAATAGACTCAAAAGGCAAATCATCAAGCTTCAGCCTCCAATAGGTCAGCTCCGTGAGCAAGTTCTCATAATAATTCACAATATGATCCTCTAGTTCAAGGGGGAAGTGAGAACTTGATTACCTGTCTTGAGTGTCTCAATAGTGTTGTTGCGCCTATATGAATTAGTCACTCTATGGAAAAACTTCATGAATTTATCCTCTTCTTTTAACCAAAGAGCCTTGGATTTTTGTCGCCACGAGGTCTCCTACATCAACAATACCCTCTCCAGTTCAGTCACCACCACACTCTTCCTCAACAATACCTCTTCGGAAGTGTCTCCCATCAATACCTGCCCATCCAACTCCTGTAAAGTCTTCTTGTTATCAATACTACCAAAAACTTCCAAGTTCCACCTCTTTAAATCTTGCTTTAAAGCTTTAAGCTTACCTGCAAGAATGAAGCTAGGGGTACTCGTGAGCTGATAAGAAGACCACCAAGAACAAACTTTCTCAGCAAAACCGTCCACTGCTAACCACATTTTCAAACTTGAATAACTGGCAACCCCTCTGCATGCAACCACAATCTAACAAAATAGGAAAATGATCCGACTAAACCCGAGTCAGCCTCTTCAAACACAGATCCGGAAAGTGGGCTTCCCAAGAAGGAGAAACAAGAAACCTATCCAATCTCGATCAACTCTTGCTATTGGACCATGTGAACTCGCCCCCAACAAGAGGAAGATCCATAAGGTCCAAATCAAACATAAACTCAGAGAACTCCATAGTTGTAGAGGTGCGAAAGTTCCCTGATCGCTCGCTAGGAAAGCGAATGACGTTGAAATCGCCACCCACACACCACGACACGTCCCATAAACAATATAAGCTCGCCAACTCCTCCCAAAGCCTTCTCCTCTCGCTATCCAAATTAGGAGGCCCATAAATGCCTACATAAGCCCACTCCCACCCATCTACTACATTTTTAAAAAGATTAGCAACCGAAAAAAGTCCCAACACACTCCTCAACCTCCTCCACCACTCTTTTATCCCACATTAAGAGGACACCCCCAGACGCTCCTATCAAAGCCAAGTAAGACCAACCTACATACGAACACCCCCACAAACTGCAAATAAGTCTTCTATCAACGACCCCCAATTTTGTTTCTTGAAAACACACCACATCAACCTTCCACATTTGCAATAAAGATTTTATGCAAAGGCGCTTATTGCGATCATAAGTCCCCACACGTTCCAAGAGAGGATTTTAGGTTTCATGGACAATGGTAACTCCCTTCCCTTTCATTCTATCCCTTCAATCGACCATCTTCAATGGCCACAAGAAGAGCCTTGAACTGTTCCTCAAAGCCTATACAAGACACACCAACACAGGCTTACATCTCCTCTACTTTCTTGAACACTTAATCCGAAATAAGCCGCTCTGAGTTAGGACTAGGAGGGAGCATGCATATGGGTTCAGCATATCCCCCATCAATGCACTCCCCTTCACAGATAACCAACTGCATATCCACCCCTTCTGACCCCATCTCAGGAAGCTCCAATATTTTCTTGTCATGGCTTGCTTCTCCAAATCCCATTAAAGTTAATGGTGCTAAAACACCACTGTTTGGAGCAAAGAGTTCTCAAGATGCCGACTGCGTCTGCCTAGCCGAGAGTTATCTGTCGACTGTCGTCTGCATCTGCCCAACAAATACTTCTCCAGACACGATTGTCGTCGGAGAAACAGCAACAGCCACCGTCGACCTGTTCTGTGAAGGTCCCGAGGCAATGGGGACTAAAGAGGCGACAGAGCTGCTCAACTCCACACCTCTAAGCTCCGATACGACTTCTGCCAATAGTTGCCCGTGTCCACACGCCGATGGGCCTCCTACATGTTGCGGCTTTTTCCTCTAGGAAAGGCATGTCTGAGACATAGACCTCCCCGTGGGCTGAAGCCCATTTCCCCAACCCATAATTTTTTCCTTACCTTTGGACTAGCCCATATCTTGAGCTCTACCTTCAAGCCCACTCAGCTAGCACTTACCCATACCCTTTGTTTGTTCTACACACGGGTCACAACCCGAGCCCATGCCCAGTTCCCCTTCCACTTTTCCTTCAACGCACCGTATCCAGTTGTGTATTTTATCAGACATATCCCTCAACTTCCACTACATTTCGTGCAACTCCCTCAGCACCATTTCCTCTTTCTGCCACCCCACGCTCTGCCATCTCCCTCACGGTACTGAGCACTTGCCGAAAGTGGTTCGCCACCTAACCTTAGTAGATCTGTCGTCTCTTATCTTCGCAAGTCTCGAAGTGCCTCCAAGGCCTCCCTGTACGATTGAGGCAGCGGTGGAAGAAAGTTTTAACTGACTTCTCCACCAGCATCCTGTAGCGCCGCCCGCAAGCTTTCTCCACCCCACTCCATCCCTATCCGCAGGGATAAAAATGAAACTACAACGACCTCCCCCACCATACTCCACCAGAGCCATGTAAAAGCCACAAAAGTTTGAACACCGTTGTGCGATAAAGCCTCTGCCTCCTTCACAGTGAGCAATGTAGAACTCCTTACGTCCAGTCTTCAAACTTCCCTCCAAAGCTCTAGAAAACCATCGGGCAATGTCTAAACCCAAACTCAAGCTTTTCACAACCTTCCAACATCTCTGTGATGAGCACTTCACGCCCACCTCTTCTCACTTTGAATACCTTCGATTCAATGGCTACACGTTTCATGGGAGGCATTTGCCTTCCAATGATACTCCACCAGGGAACGCCGTCAAGTGGCCACAACCACCATTTTGGACGTGGGATTACTATCAGGGATTTTCACATACAAAGAGAAAAAAAGGACAAATAATATTATCTTTAGTACGTATATTAGGTAACTAAATAAGTGCCTGGAAGGAGTGCAACGACCTAAAGATTATAGATGAATCAATAAAGATTTTAATCTTCTCAAAAAATACCCAAGATTATTTTACTCTGTTGGAAACCTACGTACAATCTCTGCAGAACATCCAACCAAAAGAAGTTTCATGAAAGAAAAATATTTGCCACATTATAAGTACTCACTAATAACATAAAAAATTGATAGCAAATAGCATCAAGTATTTGAGGTCTATCGTTGATCTCTCGGACTTGAAAGATTCCTTAAAATGTCAACCAAAGAAAAGAAAAAGCAACAAATGGCAATACATTTAACAAACAAATCATAAAACCAAAAGGAATATAAGGGAATTGGCAACTTATATGAACCTATCCAGCACTCCATTCTAGCACAAGGAGATATCTTGATTACATCAGGTGGATCCACACCAATGTTTAAACATAAAACTAGAGCAACGCATCCTGTCTTCATCTGCATAAAAAATGAGAGTTAATAAAACAAAGAATTTTCTCAAGATCCATTTATCAGAATAGACTAAAACAAAGAAGCAATTAGAGAGAGAGACTCACTACTATATATTAAACAAAGGCTAGATTGTCAAAACAAAAATCTCCTAAGCATGAGAAGAATCAAAAAAAGATTCAAGCAATTAGAGGCAGCTTAGCGCATAAAGACAATTGAAGGCCGGTTTTTCCCCTAGAGAAAACCTCATCCTTACTCCCCAATATACTCTTTTCCATTTAAGTAACAAAGGGAAAAGCTTTATTTCCTCATGGCAAATCAACAGCATTGTATAGTTAGAGATTGGGATAGATTCCCATTAAAAAATAACCGACTCGTCCTAAACGAGCAAACCTCAACCAGCCTAGACAGTGTCTTCAAAGCTAGGGCTTACTTTAAAAGGTTGACCCAAGCAATAGAAGTAGAAGTTGCAATGTAGTTTTTGTGAGTAAGATTGTGCCCTATTCAGCCCCTATGGATGAATTATAAATTTGGATGTCATTTTGAAAACTCAGTAATTCTTCGAAAAATTGTAGCCTCGCCACTCAGTTAAGTACACCCAAAACTCTAGCCGTCATGATGCCTAGGCAACCAATAAGGGGCTTTCAGTGGGGGAAACAAGGATTTACATTTTCCTATGATAGTGTTATTGGCGGGAGAGAAACGATAGAAGCTTTGAAGATCGCAAGCGATCGATGGACGAGTTTAAATTTGTCTTATTTAACACTTTACTCCATTGGTTGATTGTACTACACTTTACGATCTGAATATCCATGAGTTCCTTGTATCCCTAGTCAACCATGCCTAAGTGTTGCTCTTCCATATGTCCCACGTACCTGAGCTATGCCTAGTTCTCATCAATAAAATTTTTATTTATTGATTAAAAAATAATAGTCACATACAAACCATACAAGCCATGACGAGGACCAGATTAAACCACGACCTGCAATGAATGGACATATCACGATTTGATCAAGCATACACTTTCTACTTTTCCTATGTATTTCATGTCCTTATTTCCACTTCCAACTAGTGTAGTTAATCTCACCTGGTAAGCTGGCCAATGTATGTTCTCCTGTTATTGAGGGTGAGTAAGATAGGACTTGCTATTCTATAATCGTGCACTCTTGAGGAAGTGGCTTTGGCATTATCGAAATGAAAGAGAGAGAGGCATTATGCAGAATAATTGTAGACGCTGAGTAAGGATGCTTGTGGGATGGGTGCTATTCTAATGAGCCTATGGGCCCTTGTTAGGTGGGACCATGGAAGAACATAAAGGTGGGGAAAGTTCACTAAGCATATTAGATTTGAAGTGGGGATGGTGCTAAGATCATGTTCTAACACAATTGGTGTTGTGCTAATAGGGCTATCAAAGAAGCTTGCCCAAAGCAATATAGTGAGATACGTGCTAAAGATGCTTCGATGGCCAACCTTTTGGAGATAAATAGTGAACTCCCTAGAGGAATTTTATCTTTATCAAAGTGGCTCATGATTGAGAGGTTGAGGCCTCTACTGCATTTTTTAATCTTTAGTACTCCACTAGTTTGAGAAGAAGATGTGAAGAATAAGCTATCTTGGTCTCCCTCCAAGAAAGGGAGATTCAGGCCCGGTTTGGATTCAAAAATCACTTCATCTCATCTCATCTCATTTTATCATTACAACTTTCTCAAATTTCCACACAAAATATAATAAAAAATTCAATTTTTTCAAATACCAAAACAATAATAATATTAAAAAATAATATTCTAACAATATTTTATTCAACTTTTAACTTTCATCTAAAACTATCTCATCTCATCTCATCTCAATATCCAAACCCCACCTCAATGTTCATTCTTTCTACAACGTCCTTATTTCACATAATAACAACCCTTTCCTTGGAAGAGAATACGGCAAACTAAGGTACCTCCAAGAACTATGCTTTTTGTTTGGTCAGCAACCCTAGAGAAGATTGTTACCATGGATAACCTGAGCAAAGGACGCATTGATGTCTTTGAGTAGTATTTCATGTGTAAGAGGAGAGGGAAGTCTGTGGATTAAATTAGATGGATTGCCAGGTGGATAGTGCGTTGTAAAATGATTTCTCTAGCAGCATTGGTTTGGCATGGGTCACGCCCAAAAGCATGGCAAACCTTTTTAATTCATGGAGAGGATTAGTTGGTACCCCAGGTAGCCCACACATCTCAGCAGCTTCAAAATGATTCCTAATTCTTCATATGGTGTATTTGGAGGAAAAGAAATGATAGAAACTCTTTCTCAACGCTCTCTTCTTTTGAACAGCTTATAGACTTTCATGGTCTTAATCTCGATGACTTTGCATTTTTTATCGATATTCTTATTACTTCGTCATCAAAATGATATTCCTATTGCCTTCTTAAAAAAAATTGCTTAACCAACGAACGTTAACACTGAAACAGGCAAAATTAGAAAGGCAAAATTCAGCTTCCGTAATCAAGAAATGCCACGCCTATCCTCAATTAATAGATTCAAACTAAAACTAGCCCATAGTTTACGGCATTAGGTACTTCAGATAAGGTTTTCATTGAGATCTTATAGTTGTGACAGAGATGAACAATAAGATCAATTTCTGCCAAATTATCGAACAAAAGTTGCCATGAGAGCAACTTCAGCATCCACGAAAACAAAAGTAGTAGTAGCAAGAGAGACTTGGGGGCTTACTCGGTCCTTAGGCCGCCATTTCGAGACCAACCCGTTATCAGAAGGGCCGGTGGGCACACACCCTTCGAAGGCCTCGTGACGAAGCTCATACAACACCTTGTTCTGTGGCAAGTATGCCATGCTGGTCGTGGTGGAAGCCGAGGCATTGCCATGACTACTGCTGGCAGTCTCCGAATCCTGTCTATGCGAGCCGAAATCCGCGTCGTCGTGGCTCGAAGCGCACTCGTCGAAGTGGTTCGAGACCACTGCCGTCATAACCGAAGATTGCGAATACCTAGACGCCATCAAATCACCCAATGCCATTCAAATCCCCAAACCCCCTCAAAGCGCAAACCAAACCAAATGCCCTAACCGGAAAACCATACTAGTTAGATATGGACCAACCAAACCCAGGGCTTTTGGGGAGGAGCGAATTAGGATCGGGAGGATTGAGAGAGATGGATATGGATAGAAGGAGAGAAAAAGAAACTAAGCCAATCTAATCAACGAAGCCGCTGAACCAGCGGCGCATGGAGATTCGTCTGAGAAAAGCGAGAGAATCCAGCTCGGAAGACCCTAGGAAAAGAAATAAAGGTTTCTGAAAGCTCCAGAAACCCTAAGCCCCGAAGAGGATGATGGAAGCGCATACGGCAGTGGCGGCGACCAAAAACAAGAAATATCTCTCAAAATTAGGACTTTTCAGAAAGAAAACTGATGAGACTGTCTCTGCGTGTTTATGTGCGCGCTCGTGTTGGTGTATAGTGTGGTGTCTTTCCCCTTTTTCCCCCAAATGATTTTTATACCTTCAAGTTTCAACCTCATTAGTTTTTTCCTTTTTTTTTTTTTTCTTCTTTTAAAGTCACAATCCCCCGTCTCATTTTCCTTTTTCAAAATTAGATGGTGTTTATTAGGGGTGTGGAAAATTCTAAAAATTCCGACTCCGTCCGACTTCCGCTCCGACTCCGACTTCGATTTCGTCAGAGTCATCGGAATTCGGAGTCGGAATTCGGAATCGCTCCGAATATCTATTCGAAGTCGGAGTCGGAGCTTCAAGAAGCTCCGATTCCGACTCCGAAATTTTTTTTACTGAACACTTGCGCTCGAGCGAGGTGTCGAGCGCAAGTCGAGCACACGTTGTATTGAACATTGGCTCGAGCGACATGTCGAGCGGAAGTCGAGCGAACCTCTCTGGAAGAGTTCTGCTCGAGCGACAGGTCGAGCGGAAGTCGAGCGAACCTCTCTGAAAGAGTTCCGCTCGAGCGCTACGTCGAGCGCACGTCGAGCTCCGATCTTATGTCGGAGCTCCTATAGGAGGTCGGAGTCGGAGCTCCAATTTGGCTCCGACTCTTGTCGGAGTCGGAGGTCGGAAACGAGCACTCCGACTCTGTCGGAGTCAGAGCCCAGCCCTAGTGTTTATATATTAAATTTAGTTAAATTGAATTGAGATAAAAGTTAAAAATTAAATAAAATATTATTATTTTAAAATTTAAAAAATTAAATTATTTATTATATTTTATATTAAAATTTAAAAAAATTATAATGATTAGATAAGATGAGTTTGGAATCCAAACGTACTTATCTCTCTATTTTAAATAAATAAATAAAACTCTTACGTTAGGTTTGTATAGCGAATTGAGATGAAATGAATTGAAATTAAAGTTAAAAATTGAATAAAATATTGTTAAAATATTTTTTTTAATATTATTATTATTTTAAAATTTGAAAAAATTAAATTGTTTATTATATTTTATGTGAAAATTTATAAAAATTGTAATGACAAATTGAGAGTATTTCTCAAACCAAACTGAGCCTCAGCTGCTGCTCATTGCCCCTGGCCCTGTAATTTTTCAAATAGATTATTCTTTCTTTCCTCTCATGTGAAGAAGAGGATTTCGTTTGGATAGTAAGATGGTATCATCTCATTTTATCTTATTACATCTTATCTCAACATTAAAATATCACAAATATAAATATTTTTTAATTTTTAATTTTTTTATCTAATCATTACAATTTTTCAAACTTCTAAACAAAATACAAAAAAAAATTAATTTTTTTAAATTTCAAAACAAAATTTATATTATAACTTTATAATGTGTTTATTCAATTTTTTCTCTCTTTTTTTTTTTTCAAAATCTCATAAAATATTTTAATTCAAATCATTTCACTATTATTTATAAATTTTTTTATTATTATTTATAAAAAATTTTATCTTATTTTATTTCATCTCAATATTCAAACCAGCACTACCCAAAGGACTCTAGCCGGTTCAAAACCCCCAACTACTAAGATTGTTGTCCTTTAAGATTTGTCACGCCATCCAAAGTAAGGCATCCATCACATGCAACGCCTATCATTGGAGTTCTGAGCGCCATATGTCGGTCGCATGGATCCAGCACATCGATATTTTTGGGCCTTAGATTTTTAAAATGTAATCATCTACGCCCCCTCCACGGCCGGCGCATGGATCCCGCGCGCACATTGATACAAACATGCATGTTTCTCAGACGCTTGTGAAACTGCATTTCTCTAAAATCTAGAGTTGACATACTCTTCTATCCAAATTTGTCGAGAGAATAGGAAGACCTTCTTCAATCACAACAACTAATTCATATTTTTTAACACCTTTTCTGCCACAAAGTCACTTGTTGGATTCATGGCATGACCAGAAAAGATTTATAATGAAAATACATTTTGGCTTGAAATAAAAGTAATAATATTATATTATATTATATTATAGGTAGAAGCCACTGATACATCATTGTCGTTTTGGTAATAAACAGCTCAGCAATGGTACATTTGTACATGCGTACGATGGAGGTGTCAATAAAGTTGCTTACATTTGAAGGGGAATGATGTTGGAGCCAGCTGCCTTCTTTATTTTTTTGGCTAAGGGGACACAACCATCACGATAAAATGAATAATCTCTCTCCTTCTCACTTATTTGCAAAAGTTTTTGCTTGTTCCATCAAAGAAGTCTATATTTTTTTTTTAAGCAAGTAAATTTTATTGAAATAAAAAAAAATGATATATGAGTAAAAAGTGAGGTTTTCAAAAAACACTCTAGTACAATAATCACAATATAAAAGTAATGAAAAGAAAAAAAGAAAATTAAACAGATATTGGGACCAATTTCTTGGTTCTCACCATGCCTTACAAAGAGAGTATCATCTTAAAAGATGATTTTTAAGTAAGCCATCACTGGAAGAGGTGTAAGTTGAGAGTGCACTGCAATTTGTTATCTTGAGATATTTTTTTAAGAGATTTATAGTCCATTTTTCAAGTTTATCAGTTAGGAAAAGCGATAACATAGTAGAAAGACTAGTATCAAATGGACAAATCTGTGGCAAATCATCTGTCTTTCCATACCTCTGTGATGGTGCGTGGTGGCCACGCGCCGATAGTTGGAAGGTGAGGTGAGGCAGATCTAAAAGATCATGAAGTGGGGAATCTGTTGGTATGGCGTGTGTAGCCGGCAGAGTCGTCGGGGCGCGGCGGTGCATGAAGTCCACGCGCAGAATCAAGCCCAACGTGAGGGTCACGCGCCAAGATTTTTGGTGCTATTCTGTGTCGTCCCAATAGATCAGCAGCAGAATCAAGCCTCGCGTGGGAGGTGAGTTACTCCCAACTTGCCTTTTGTATTCCCAGCACTTTCTCTTACTAGTGGGAGCAAGGTTTCGATCCCTTCTCCTCCCTTTAGTATTTCTCTTAGGGGAGAGGGCGAGCCATCCCTGATTGTTCTTGAGGAGGACCTTCAAGTTAATCAGGCACCACCTCATTGGGATGAAGCTGAAGTGTGTTCGGGTCCTCGTGTTGATGCACTTGCTGACATTCCTTCTATCATTCATCATGGATAGGTCGAGGGAGCTCCTCCTCGGAGACTTTTTGCCAACACTTCTTTTCAAGCCTTTAATCTGAGAGGATATTCTAGTCCTCATCTTTGGGGCTCTTCGTCGTCCTCACATGCTCGCCGTGAATAGGCTTTTAACGCCGCCGTTCAATATCTCCAAAATATTGTTGCACCGATAATCTTTTGTACCCATTTTTCTTTCCTGTATACTTTTTTATCAGTTCTGAAAAAAGATTTTTTTTAGGGGGTTGATCACCTTGCTGCCGAATTGGTAGAAGATAGGTTACGTCTAGAGGAGGAAATGGATCAAATGGCCAATGCGTTGACACAACTGGAAACTCGTTCCCGCACGTCTGATGACGAATTGGCTGCTCTCCATGCACAAGTTGATTCACTTTAAGAAACGTTAGCAAGTTCTGCTACGAACGTTGATTACTATAATCAAGAAGTGACTATACTTGGGAGGGAGCGATATGATCTTGCTACTTGCCTAAACTGAGCGAAGACGGCTGAGCAGGAGTGAGATGACTTTGCTACTCGTCTTCGAAAGATAGAAAAGGCTGTGCGAGAATGGGATGATTTGGTTGTTCACCTTCATCAAGTAGAAGTGGTCGTGCAGGAGTAGGATGACTTGGCCGCGCAGGTGGAGGGCTTTAAAAAAGAACAAGATGAACTGATCATTCGAGTGGAGCTCGCTTTGAAAGAGCGAGATGACTTGGCTGCCAACTATGATTTGGAAAAAGCAGAGCATGAAGAAGTAAAGGTGGCCAAGTCTGACTACGCTTCTCACCTGGTTTCTCTCGAAAATGAGCGGCGAGAACTAACCATAAAGTTGGGTGTAAGGGAAGGCGTGAAAGCTGAGGCTGAGAAGACTCTGACTGAGGTGAAGAAACATCTTAAAAATAGTGACCATGAGTATCTTCAACTTAGTGCAGTTGTTGATTCTGCCAAAAAGAAAATCTCCATTTTAGAGAAAAATGTGTCTAAGCTGACTCTTGCTTTGGAGAATTCCTAACAAGACCTCAATTGGGTTCTTCCCCAACTGGCAACCACTCCCAAAGTTTGGTCGCGAACCTGGGGTATAGGTTTCAAACTTGGAGTAAAATAGCTTCGTGAGCTTCTCCTTTGCAAACCAGAGACAAACCTGCACACTTTGGACTTGAAATCTATTTGTGCCAGTGAGGTTGCTCTTCATGTTTGTGACTCATTTGGTCAAGTTGAGATGCTAGATGCTTTCTCTCACTCATCCTAAGACTTTTGTATTTTGAAGGCTTTGCGTGAAATGACATTGTGTTGTTATTTTTAAAGCTTTGTAACCCGTAAAGGAACAACTAAACTTTTCTGATGCCTTGTACATCCTGAAATTTTGTTTATTGGATATTAACCATCATTCTCAACCACGTCGCTACTAGGTGAGAAGGTTTTTAACGGAAGATTCATCGACCGTTTTACCTTTAAGTATTAGGCTAGTAGGAGAGTCATTTGACCATGTCACCTTTTGGCGAGAAGGTGTTAACGGGAGATCTTTCGACCGTTTTACCTTTAAGTATTAGGCTAGTGGGAAAGTCCCTCGACCACGTTACCTTTTAGCAAGAAGGTGCTAACGGGAGATTCTTCGACCATTTTACTTTTAAGTATTAGGATAGTGGGAGATTCCCTCTGCATCACCTTTTAGGGAGAATGTGTTAATGTGAAATCTATCAACTGTTTTACCTTTAAGTATTAGGCTAGTGGGAGAGTCCCTCAACCACGTCACCTTTTGGGGAGAAGGTATTAACGGGAGATCTCTCAACCATTTTACCTTTAAGTATTAGGCTAGTGGGAGAGTCCCTCGACCACGTCACCTTTTGGCGAGAAGGTGTTAACGGGAGATCCCTCCACTGTTTTACCTTTAAGTATTAGGCTAGTGGGAGAGTCTCTCGACCACGTCACCTTTTGGAAAAAATATGTTAACGGAAAATCCCTCGACCATTTTACCTTTAAGTATTAGGCTAGTGGGAGAGTCCCTCGACCACATCACCTTTCGGCAAGAATGTGTTAACGGAAGATCCATCAACCATTTTACCTTTAACCTTTAGGTCTTGACCACGTTATTTGAATTTGTTAAAAAGTCGAGAAAAATTTGGGAAACATGTGCAAGTATTTATTATTGAAAATGATATCAATAAGTAAATCAACAAATGAAAATTTTACATATCTTTCCCTTAGACGTGGTACTTTCGTAAATGTTTTGCATTCCATGAGTGGGGTAGCTCACGACTCGCAGCATCTTTGAGATGGCAAGCTCCCGATCTGTGGCTTGCTACTACAACATAAGGGCATTCCCATCGTGGGCCTAATTTTCCTTCTTCTCCCGTGGTGACATAATTTCCTTTAGCACTAAATAGCCAATTTTGAAAGATTTAGGCCTCACTCGCTTGTTGAAGTATTGCTCTGTTTTCTTTTTAGAAGCTGCAACTTTGGCCTCTGCATCCGTCCTTATCTCTTCCGACAAATTTAGGTTTTCTTCCAACCTTGCCATGTTCGTTTACAGATCAAAGCTTTTTCTTCTGTAGCTTGTTAACTCAACCTCCACTGGTATCATAGCCTCACTTCCATATGTTAGGGCGAATGGTGTTTCGCCCATTGAGGCATTTGGTATTGTTCTGTAAGCCCATAAAGTCTTCGGGAGCTCATCGGCCCACAACCCATTTTTGTTGTCCATCTTCTTTTTCAATATCCCCATGATGGATTTATTGGTTGCTTGAACTTGCTCGTTCGCCTAAGGGTGGCCTGGGGAAGAATACTTGACTTTGATTTCTAGATCTGCACACCATTGGCGATAATGTTCGGAATCGAATTGTCATCCATTATAAAAAATGATACACTGAGGTATTCTGAATCTACACACTACTACCTTCCACAGGAACTTCATCACACTTTAGACTGTTATTGTTGCCATTGCCTCAGCCTCTACCCTCTTCGTAAAGTAGTCGACGGCTACGATTATGAACTTGGTTGCTCCTTTGTTGTGGGGCATAGGGCCTACTAGGTCTACTCCCCCATTGGGCGAACGACCACGGTGAAGTTATAGATCGTAACTCCTTGAGGGCTGCGTTTGGAATTGGTGCATGAATCTGGCACTGGACACACTTTTTCACGAACTCCTTTGCATCTTTGAGTGTGTTTGGCCAATAATATACTGCATTTACAATCTTTGCCGCGAGTGATTGTCCTCCCAAATGGCTCTCGCATATCCCCTCGTGTATTTCCTTCATCACGTATTCTACCTTCTCATTTGTTACACATCTTAATAATGAGTTTGAAAAATCCCGTCTATAAAGCACCCCGCCTACCATAATAAACTGGGTCGCCCTGTTTTTTAACTTCCTTGCATTTTCTAGAGATAGGGGAAGATCATCCGTCTCCAAATACTTTCTTATATCATCAGTCCATCCCAGTGTATTCTCTCCAATCTTCAAACTTTCCTATCCTGCCGCCAGACTGGCTACAGTTCTTAGATCAACCTTCCATGACAACACCTCTTCATGTTTTGCTGAGGCTGCTCGTGCTAACCAATCAGCTTTGAAATTATCTCCTCAAGGTATTTTCTCAATTCGAAAGTATTTGAGGCATTTGCATTGGTCCTGAACTTGGTAGAGATCTCTTATGAGTTTGACCCCCCTCATCAAATATTCCCAAGTGATTTACTCGACTACTACCTGCGAATTGACTTTCATTTCAATCTCCTCGCCCCCTAACACCCCTATTATTGCTAAACCGACGAGCATTGCTTCGAATTCAGCTTCGTTGCTTGTCACCACATATACACCAATTCCTCCCTCTGCTCGGCAGGATGACCAATCCACATATACTTGTCATGGCTACTTCACGAGGGATTTAAGGATTTCTTCTCGAAAATTTGAAAACTCTGCCACAAAGTCCGCCAAGTTCTGCCCTTTAACAGCGCTTTTAGGCATGTAACTGATGTCGTACTCGCTTAGCTCGATAGACCACTTGACCAATCATCCTGAAGTATCTGGCTTCTGTGATACCTTTTGTAAAGATGATGAGGTAATTGCTTTTATCGGACGAGCTTGGAAATAAGGTCGTAATTGCCTTGCTGCTACTACCACGACGAAGGCGACTAACTCAACCTTCGGATGCCTAGCCTCGGCTCCTCTCAGGACCCTGCTTAGTAATATACTGGCTTCTGTTCCTTCCCCTCTTCTCGTACCAATACTGCTAATATAGCGTCTGGGGTTATTACCGGGTACAACGACAATGGCTTTTCTTACTTGGTGTAGCTGAGCAATGGCGGGTTAGCCAAATATTCTTTCAGCTATGTAAACGCCTCCTCGCACCTGACATCCCAATCTTTTACTTTTTTAAGTACCTGAAAGAAAGGAAGACATTTATCTGTTGATCAGGATACAAACCTGTTAAGAGCTGCTATCTTTCCCACTAGCTTCTGTACTTCATTCAGATTCGTTGGCGACTTCATCTCTATTGTTGCTCTGAGTTTCTCAGGATTTGCTTCGATTCCTCTTTCTGGAACCATAAATCTGAGGAATTTTCTCGATTGCACTCCAAATGCACACTTGGTTTGGGTTGAACTTCATCCGATATCGTCGCAAAACCTGGAAAGCCTCCTCAAGGTCCTCTACATGCTGGGCAAACTCCATACTTTCTACTAGCAGTTCATCAACATATACTTCCATGTTTCTCCCGATCTGGTCTTTCCTCTGACCTCCTTTCGGTTCCCTCTCGCTCCTTCTTTCAAGTAGGGCAGTTAAGGCGATAAGTGTGTTTTCGGCATTAACAAAATCATTAGAATTGTCCATGAATTCTCGCAACATGGAAAGGGTTTTCCTAGCCAGTTTGGCCATGAAAAGGGCTCCTTGGCCAATACCTCCAAGCAATGTTGCCAGCATAATTTTCTCATTCTGATCGTCGGCTGTCATCTTCTCCTTGTTAAAGCGTGTTAAATATGCTTTCAAACTTTCATCATCTCTGTTTGACAGTTAACAAATATGCGGCTGGCCTCTGCTCATTCTACTCGCTATGAATTGGGTTAAGAATTGCCGGCCCAGTTCCTCGAGACTTTCTATGGGACCTGGTTGTAGTGCTCCGAACCATCCTCTCACCAGTCCCTTTAAAGTCAAAGGGAACGCTCTATACGCAATTTCTCCCGGGAATCCGTGAAACATCATATGGGCTTTGAAAGTTTCAAGATGCTCCACAGGATCCTTAAAGTCGTCATACAGATCTACCGACGGGATCTTGAATTTTGGAGGTAGAGGCATCGCCATAATTTCTGCGGAGAACGACAGATTTATGTTGGATAGCAACTGGTCAACTGAAGAGGACGTTCCTATCTTTTTTGCTATCTCCTCATACTTATCCATCAAGATGCGCACATTGTGGTGCAGCTTCTTCGTCTCATCGTCCTCCTGGTGGCCCTTACTAACACCCGCACTGTTTGCTTCCACCTCCACCCTGTCAACTTGACTGGGTGTCGCATCTTCTCCTGACGACTCATTCCGTGATTTGGCGAGTCAATCTCCGTAGTAAGCTTCTTTATTATCTCCTCTATTTTCGCAAGTCTTCTCTCCATGTTTTGTAAAGTTTCTCCCTGATCTCTAGTTGCTTGAGACCTAGTGGTGGTGGGCATGTGAAAAACACGCTGATTGGGAGACGTAGAATCCCACAGACGGCGTCAAATACTATGGACGTGTTTCACCGCCGCCACCTCACAGTCACTTGAACCAAATAGTAGATGGCTTGAGGGTTTGATGAAACACCTCCGATGCCTAAGTCAATCACTGAAAGTAATAATGTAATTCTCAAGAATCAGACCCCTTTCACATACCTGGGTTCCTCCCTTATATAGAGCTTTTTGAACCGTCCTCGTTCTTTTGGTGATAAAGATTATCCATTATTCAAATTTAAATCTGGATATGAAGGTTCATTCCTTAGTGAATTTGAATGATAACCGTTTTTATTTTCTACCGCCGATGGGTGGTTACTCGGTATTGGCAATGGGCTGGGCCCTCTTGGTATTGATTGGGTGTTTCGGTAATGGGGCAAAACTCAGGCATAAGCAAAGGCCTAGGCCCATGTGGCGCTAATCGGTCGGGATGTCCTCTCCAGGTAATATAGCATTCGACATCATATCATGCATGTCTAAATTAAAGCGAGTTTGATATTGAGGACACACCCAACCCTAACAAAAGCAATTTAATGACTTAATTCTTTATAATAGGTGAAATTGCTAGACCGCCAAGTGGTTGTCAAGATTTAGGCTCCGTTCGGATACAGAAATATTCTCAATTCATCTCATCTTATCTCATAATTATAAATTTTTTAAATTTTCATACAAAATATAATAAATAATTTAATTTTTTCAAGTTTTAAAACAATAATAATATTAAAAAAATAATATTTTATTCATCTCATTTAAAATTATATATTTTTATCTCGTTTCATTTCACTATTCAAACTTAATTTTAGAATCCATTCTTATGAGCAGAATATAATATTGCATAGTTATCTAGATTAGTAATTCGTGAACTGATAAGTTAGATGTCAGTATATGCCTTTTAACTTGTGTGTGTGTATATATATATAAGAATTCTTTAATGGTTCAAAACAAACTACAAGAAGTAGAACATCAAAGGACTACTCTTAATTACGATGATTAAGACTCGTCCGAACTTACCAAGAAATATGCATCCTGATGATAAGATCCTAAACAAAAGCATATGCCATGACGTTGGTTCTGTGACCTCATGATGATTTAGGGTACTAATTAATCAGAAGCACACACTAAAGTTAAGCCTCAATTATTAAACCAATTGATCTAAAGAGCTAAACTCCAAAAGCATACAACATTGGCGCATGCACAGGCAGGCCAGCCGTCCATGTGCTTGTCACCGTCTTCCCTTGTCCACCCATCCCCGTCATGTTTCGAGGATGTTCAAATCATCTCCCCTATATAACCTCTCTTATTAATTTGATTGTAACTCATGCTAAACACGACAATAATGTAATCATCGGCAATTGAATCGGTTACTTATTTTTATTTAATTAAAATTTTAAAATAAGTAATGATTTTATTTGACATTAAAGTAGAGTTCAAAACCTAACTTCACATTAATATTTTAATAGAACCTTGCTAAGTACAAGCGGTTTGACGCACCAAACTATGTACCGGCACTGACATGATTTTTTTTTATTAAAAAGAAAAATAAAGAATAAAAATTTTGAGAGAAGAAGAAGGTCTCTTGTTATTAAACGGATGCCTTGTATATCAACATCAGTATACGATTTAGTGCGCGAACTCGCTTGTAAGAAAAATTTTCCATTTTTTTAATATCTCACTAATATCTTAACCCATTCGAGACTACTTACAAAATAGCGTATAAACATATTAGTTGTTCACTTGTTGTGGAGAGCCATTACAGTTATAAAAAAATGGTCAAAACACTAATATTTTTTATAATAGTTGACGTAAAGGTCTGTCATATCGATAATGTATTTGATCTGTCAATAAATATACTTGCGTTAGATATTTTTAATAACATTTAAAGCCCTACAAAACCATTTGGTTGGCCATGAGTCTATATCCAAAGGTATGCATTGAAGGGAAACGCTGTCTTTAGCTGTGTAATTTATGGTACTCAAAACATGTGTATATATATATATATATATATATTTTTTTTTTATAAATCAAAACATGTAATTAATTGCATGAATACGGCCATCAGCAAGCATGGAGCATTCTTATCAATATGTCTCTGACCATACAATATTTGAATAAACAAAGAAAAAAAAAAGGAGTAAAATACGAAGGCGTGTCATGCATATCTACAACCATCGAGATTTTATTTATTTTTTGGTTTTATTGTAAAAGAAAAAAAAAAAAAAAGGCATTTTGGGAATCAACGCGTAAAGTGTCCCCTCCTCCCACGTTCATTCCAAGACCTCAATTTCCATCACAATTCAGAGTCCTAAAGAAGACAAAGCATGTACATTTCAATATGTTCCAAGGGACAAGAGGTTGACCTAGCAGTCACAATATTCTATGAAAGAAAGCATTAATAATTTCACCTTCCCCCCACCTTTTTCCACGTCCAGCTTTTCTTCATTGCTTTTTGTGCACCGTTGATCCCTACACAACAAAGAAAAGACCCCAAAAGAGTATCACCAGGCATACATAATCACTTCCATGTGTGTCCCAACAAGGTAGAGTTCTTCAAGCCCACCGCGCCATCAGAGGACATTTACCCCTCACTTTTAAATATAATTATGTAAATTGTTCTAAAAATTTTCACTTTTGTTACAATTCAAGTGTGTAATGAATCAATTTTGAGATATTTATAAGAAGAAATTTGTATAAACCCATTCGAAATCCACGGCTACAAGGAATCAAACTTAAAGGTTTGAAGCCGCTTGCATAACATGAAGACTCCAAGTAATAATGTTATAGACAGATCCTTAGAAAATCAATGAGGATTCTACTATTTTCACATGCTAAGTTCGGTGATTTTCAAAAGGGAAATGTTCTAATCACAAAGAAATTATATAAAAATAATTTTATAAATTAATGTGACTTTATATTATTCGTTAAATTATAAAGTTACTTTTATTATAAAGTAGATCTAACAAATTAGATACAGAGATATCAGTTTATAAGATTATTTTTATATAATTCGTTTATAGATATAATAGTACAGACATTTATGATTCATTTAGCACTATGCTTAATCATTAATGCCATAAGACATTTGATTAACAAAGTAAAGAAAAGAGAATAGTCAATACCCACTACTCAATCTTGGGTGATAATTTTTGAATTTGATCCTAATATAGACACCAACTCTTGCTTGTCATTGGCATTGGTCCATAATCCACAAACACGAGCAATTATTGAGAATACGAGGAGTTTGAATGGAACATGACACTGCCATATTTTTCCACGCCACGTGGATGCAATGGCAAGTGGTACATGTCAGCAGTGACGTCTTCATGCATTGCCACAGTCGAGGACGACTTGGTTAAAACCTTTAGGACCATTGACTTGCGTGATTTTTGGGAGTAACAAGTTGACGATGTTGAGACGGTATCAATCCATTTTATTTTATTTTATTTTAATATTTAAACATTATTTAAATATAAATCTTATTTAATTTTAATTTTTTTAAATTTTAAATTTTTTCATTTAATTATTATCTAATTATTACAATTTTTTTAAACTTTTAAATAAAATATAAAAAATAATTCAACTTTTTTTAAATTCTAAAAATTAAATAATATTAAAAAATTAAATTCTAGTGATATTTTAATTTTATAATAATTTTATTAAATTTTTTTCTTTTATTTTTCAAAATCTCGTAAAATATTTTAACTCAAATCATTTTATTACTATTTACAAATTATTTTATTATCGTTCGCAAATTTTTATATCATTTTATCTTAACATTTAAACAAAATTTAAGTTGCTTTTAATGCTTAGCATCTCTATGATCTTGGAAATTGGGCAGGGAGAAAACAGTGTTATATGACTTTCGACTTCCATTTATTCTGACAAGTGAGATTGTGCATCAATTCGTATATTAATATTAACATATAAAATATCTATTTAACAAAACAATGTGAATTGAAAACGAAAATAATTTTCATGAGATAATTGATATTTTTCTTCTCTCAAAAAAATTTTTTATTTTTATTTTTAATAAAAAAAATTATGTAAGTATCAATACACGATTTAGTATGTAAACTTACTTCTACCTAACAAGACTCTATATATAATTACATAGAAAATCTGATTTATATTAAAAAATTTCTCTCTTTTCTTAAAAAAAAAACTATTTTTGCCATTCCTTTTTCTTGCCGATATCTATTTTCTGATCAGGATATCATACCATTTAACGTTTTGTTTTTTCAGATGGCTGGACTAATTGAACAGATGCCAGCCCATATAATGAAAAGGATTCGGCCTATGTTTCAGAAGTGATGGATCACTTTGGGCCCATCAAAGTCCACGTGCATTAAGATTCACGCTTCATATAATATGGACACGGGGCTTTGATTTGAAGAGTTTCTGGTTGGATTGTATAAATTCTACTTGATTTAAATTCATTGTTTATGAATATTAAACGAGTCAAATTCACAAAAGTTCAACTTGATTCGACATGATTTAAGCTCATAAATAATGCTCATTTAAGCTTCTCATTTGAACTTGATGAAGCCTTCATATTTATCTATTAATATTGAAACACCCCGCTCTCCATGATTAATAATGGAGTCACTTATAAAAAATTATCGAGAACTGCAGTGCTACTACTGACGTGACTTAAAAATTTTCTTCTTGGATAAACGCCAGATACAAAGATTCCATATAATAAATAAAATCATTCTTTAATAAAAATACTGAAATCGTAAATGAGAGTGCGTGGAAATATTTATTAAAATTTCTCAAAATCCGTGTCATAAAAATCATAACTTAAAATATTTATACATGATCTAGGCCACTGTCATGCCTTCCTGGACTAAGTCCCGTCCTGCAACTCTCTACCTTCATAAATATTCTGACCTGGGGTGGTTTAAAAATAAAAAAAACTAAAATGAGTCAATGACTCAGTAACAAAACTCATCATAATATAAATATATTTAATATAAGGTTTTTCATAAAATATTTCATATTGAGAATTTAAAATCATGATTGTTCATACGTATGCTATGACATGCATGACTTATCTTGACTTTTATGACTTATCTTACTTATCATACTGGCCCACACACATAATCATGTGTGCAAGGTTGTACACCGGCCCCATATCAGGAGACCGCAAGGAAAGCCACTAATAATATTCTAGCATACTCTGGTGGACTACGCTTAGCTTCGTGTCTTGCAGATCTTCCCATAAATCGCATTGGTACCATGCATTTGAATAACCATCTGATTAACTGTTCTAAACTTATCTTATACTTGATCTTATGAAAGCTAGCTTCCATGTCTTATGCAATGTGAGATGCATGAGATGTATAATACATACATAACTATAATATGAAGAATGAAACATGATGAATGATGTGTTTGCAAATATCATGACATGCGTGGTATATAAATACTAGCTTTCAAAGAACTGGCTTTAATAATAATATATATAACTAACTAACGTATACTAATCCTAATTTATAATCATGCTACTTACTTTGTAGTGTTGTTTCTTAAAATTTTCGACACAAAATGATCACAGTGCGATGGAGGGACGACGATGGTTGTGATTAGGAGGGAGGAAGAGACGATGGTGACCTTGCCGTGTTTTATAGTGGGTAAAAAGAGATGAGGCTACGGCATGCTGAAGGTAAAAAGAGAACTAAAAACTAAAAACCTTGGTTTGAAGAGGTAGGTACACATACAGCGCATGAGACTCTATTTATATGATGATATGGGTTGAGTTTAGGAATTTTAAGGTGAAGAGGATTCTAGAATTGTAATCATAGTGTATTTGAAATTAAAAACATACTCTTGTAGTTCATTTAATGTAGGATTGAGAGTGATTGAGACTGTGTAGGGAATTTCAATCAGTAATAATTTTAAATTGAAATAAATTTCTAGTGACCGATCTTTAAATTTTGAAATGAGTCTAACTCGTTCAATAAATAATAAATGAGATTTAACCTAATTTTTTAGTCTAATTAAAACTTCCAATCAACCTCAATAATTTATCATTTTCGGGCTTATCCAATATGGCCAATTAAATATAATTTAGGTTCAATAAAAATTATCAATATTCCAACCCTAGAATTATTGGGTCGGGTCGTTACAAATATTTAATACATTTTCAAATGAGAAATTATATTTATAGTCTTAGGATACCATACAAATTCCATGCATTATCTTTAAAAAATGTGGATAAATCTAAGATTCACATGAAAAATTATTTTTTTAATAGTGGGCTGGAGTGCGTGGGACCTACAAAGTGTCTAGCATTGCTGTTTCCAAATGTTGTGATACTCTCCCATCTGTCACATTAACACACTTTAAAGAAATCATTTTGACCATGCTCCTTTGCTTATTGAGAGTATAGAAATCAAGCTTCCTAATTTGGTCCATCATTGTTCTAGGTTGAGGCTTTTGAGATTTTGTAGCTTTTAAATTGGAATCAACCATGTTTCATTTATGGTATGATAAGATCATCTTTCAAGTTAAAATGTTTGAAGCCTGAAACTGATCAATTGCTTGCCTCTCATTCATGGAAGGTCAAGAAATGTTCTTCTTGGTGGACATTTTTTTTTATCAATGCTAGTCAATTTCATTTCATTGCCCAGTTACTCTGTGAGAAACCAAAAATTTGGGTGTTTTAATCTATTTAGTAGTATTATTACTATTTATTTTAAACTCTATCTCTTATGTTTATATTTTTTTCCAGTGCCGCACCCCCTTTCCCTTTCCTTCTAGTTCTTTCTTTTCCTTCTTCTTTCTTTTCCTACTTCCCAGCCCGTGCGAGCTCCTCCTCCCCTATTTCTCACTGTGCATTTCAGTTCTCTCCACCCAGTGCCGTCGTGCTCCACCACCGGACCTCTCTGCCCAGCCCACCAGCTCCACCACCCTCTGGTGACCTCACCCACCCCACCCACCCCCCCACGCTTTCTCTTTCTCTCTCCTGGCCGTGTATAGCCATAGCGGGCTCAACACTCACTGCGCCACCGTGTGTTGCCCAACGACGCCACCACCACCACAACAGCTTTCCCTCTTGCCGGCCATCATCTCCCACCAAGCTCATCCCCTAACTCGCCGCCGTCCGCTGTCACCTAGCCACCGCACCACCACCAACAGCTTCCCCACCCATAGGTGACCCCTCTATCCAATCTCATGCCCCATCGTGACCCATAGCCACCACACTCTCTCTCACTCTCCCACAGCCTCTTTTCCTCAAAGTTGGCCCATCTCTTCCGTGCATCGCCACCCACGACCACCAGCCACCACCATCAACTTTGCTGACCTCCATGACCAACCCAAGCCTCCCGTAGCTCCCCTTCAAAATTCCCACTTTGAGACCCACGATCGTTGCTTGGAAACCGCCGCCCGCCGCTGCTCGGCCAGATTTGGCGTCACTCTTGATCTTCCAGAGTTGCCTTTTGTCTTTATAAGTATTTTCCCAAAGAACTTTTGTGATTTAAATATATTTTTGCACTAACTCATATTTACTGTGAAATGGTTGGTTGTGGCGGACTGAGTTCAATGAGTAAGAGGGTTGGTTGGATTGGATGATGGATGTTTGTATGATTTGATCATGCTAGGATTTATTGGCTGTTTTGGGTTTGACGTTGGTTATGGTGGATGTTTAAGTTACTATTGGAATTGATAAATGGTCGTGTTGGGTTGGGTTGCGACGATTGTGGGTTGTCAATGTCGTAACGAGTTGCGAAAGTGAGCTGATTGGTTGGACATGGCGTGTTGGGTTGAAATTTTGGAGGTTGTGTGTGAATATGCTTATACCATGTATTGAAACCAAAGCAAAATGATGTCATGTGTGGGCTGAATAGAATCACATAATTTAGTTAGTTTTATAGAATTCATATTTATATAAAGTATTAACATGTTAGTGAATAATTTTTTGTTTAGGACGTGACATTGATAGAGCTCAAGTCCAAGGCTCTAGTAACTCTCCGCAAGAGTCAGGTAAGCGGAGTTCCTATGCTAGATTTTATATAAAATAAAATGAACTGAGGTCAATTTTGAAAATGTGCATGTTGTGTTAGGAAAAGAAATGTGAAACGACTTCGATTATTTGTTCTGCATTATTCATGAGATTCTGTATAAGAATAAAGTATTTTCTGGCATGATTGATGTAAACATGAGTTTATTTTTGACATTCTGTTAATGAACTGAGAAAAATATGAGCGAATATGAAAATTGATAATTTTTGCATGGACGGGGAGATATTCTGAATCTATTTTGGAAAATGTGAAGTGATCTGAATTTGCTCAGTACTCTATTTTGGAATGATTTGGCATCTGAAAAACTTTTGGCATGACGTTCTGATTCGATTCTGTTCTGGCTCTGACTCTAACTCTGATTCTGATGTGAGTCTGATTTTGTTTTATTCGGATATGTGGCCCTGTCACGGAATATAATATTGATCTATAGCCCTGTCATGAGATATAACAGTGACATCTGGCCCATCATGGGATATAATAGTGGTATTCTATTCTGAGTGCAATCGCTTTGATATTTATACTGATTTATGTTTTGTTTGGCTTTCCGCAGAATGTACAATCCTACCACGGGGGTTAAATATGATCTTTGTTATGATATGATAAGATAAGATGAATATATTCAGTCTAGGGGTGGGCAGCGAGGCCCCGCGCCCGCCCCTGCTACCTCATCCCGCTTCTACTCCGCAGCGGGGGTGGGTGACGGGGAGGGCCCAACCCCGCCCCGGCCTCGCCCCCATTTATATATATATATATATATTATATACATATATATAAACATAAATATATTTTTATATTTTACAAATTGTGTATATATAAATATATATTACAATTTGTTAGACTTGTTCACATAATATGTATTGGCAAATTTAAAAACTACATACTTTAAAAATTAATACACTACAATTTATACAAAATATGTACTAGCAAATTTAAAAATTACATAATTTTTAAATTATAGTCATATTTACAAAATTTAAATTTACAAGTTGGATTTAAAAATATATTTTTAATTACTTTTGCACTTATAAATAATTTTTAAATAAAATAAATGTAGTATTTTTTTAAGTGTAAAGAGGCGGGGCGGATTCTCAATCCACCCCGCACCCCGCCCCTGCATCTCGGGGGCGGGGGACGGGGGTGAAAACCCCACCCCCCGCCCCATGCGGGGCGGGGTGCTGGGAAGGAGTGCCCCCACCTCATAGGGGGCGGGTAGCACCCCTAATTCAGTCATGTTGTGCCAAAGAGGTCTTTGAATATGATTTCGGAATATGAAATGTTTGAAATGTCTTTCTGATTTTCTAATAATATGTATTTTTGAGATTTGCATATTGAAACTGAAATGTTTTGTTTCTGCATTCTGAACTCTGTGAAAATTCTCATGTTTACATACTATTATACATTCTCTGCTTACTGAGTTGTTGATAACTCACCCCCTTTATCTTCACAATATTTTTAGATGATTTTGGATATTTCAGCTGAGAATCAAAACTATGAAGCATTGTGTGAGATGATTGAAGAATAATGAATTAATAATAGAAAGTTTTCGATGAGGATGAGTCTTGGCAATTTTTTGTTAAGAAACTTCATTGTGTTATGATGACTTGGCCTTTTGAAAAATTGATTATATTGAGAAAGTTAATTTGAATCAAAATTTTTCATAATATTGGGAATTCAGAGTCTATAATCATATTGTTGAAATGTGAGTTTAAGTGACATGTAGAGAAATTGATAAATTTTGGGTTACTGTATCGAAGATTTGATATATGAGTTTTGTGTGGTTAATTAAATTTGAAGTGTTTATGTTTGATTTGGAGCTTTTGAAAATATATTAGCAGTGTTGGAATTGATTATTAGGTAATAGACCCTTAGGGACGGGGCGTTACATACTCTCAACTTTAATTATTTGCAAACTATGGCTAGCTCGGAACTCAACCATCCAGGTATGATTATACAAGCACAAGTGCTTCTTACATTTGCAGAAAGCTGGTCGTATCCTTACGACTAAGAGACTTAGCATAATGTTAAAACCCTCCAAAGTGCAATCAAAGTAAGTGGCATGTTGATATTCTACAGTCTAATTTATATATTCAACCTATTTGTCTAGAGATTAAAAAAAAAAAAAAAATTTAGTTAATCATTCGGCAAATGGCTTGGCAAACTACGAGGCAATTGGGCTCCATGCTATTTTTTTCCTCAATAGCTGAGCTTTTTCATTAGAGAAAAACTTGATTTTATAAAAATAAATCCATAATTTAACGTGTCTTGATGTAATATGTTACATTTATGTAAAGTTATTTTTTTATAAAATAGATCTAACATATCATATAAGTCATGTCTGTTTGTAAATTTACTTTTGTGGTATCTATTTGTGGCTCAATGCTCTTTTTGTTAATCCATGGTGTCACATATGCCTTCAATATGACAAGGTTCCCCCGATTTTCGACGGTAACTTCACCTAGCTTTTCATATCTACTTGACAATATTGGCATAGAAATGACAATTTTACAAAGTTCTATATTGTATAGTTCTATGCATGTATACGATAATCATCAATCAAAATTGAACTAGCGTAAATAAATAAAATAGGAGTACCATCTTCTTTATTAAGAAAAAAAGGTCAATACATTTAGGAGTGACTGCTGGGTGTGCCCCTAGGCAAAATTTTCTTTTTTATTTTTTAAAATTTTTCTTATTCATATTTCTTAATATTTTTAAACATTTTTAAAAAATATAAAAAAAATACCAATATACTAATAGTCACTTCTTTAATCAGGAAATACAAGAAAAAAATGTAAAAAAAATAAATTAAATGCATGAGCGGTCAAAATGAGGGAACAAAATGAGACATCATAGTAGTATTATTCATACATTTAGTTATGGTACAATATTATTGGTGTTTATGTGTTTACTTATATTATATGTAGGTTAATGTATATAATAGTAACACAGATCAATTACAGTTTAGGCTCATGAGCTGGAGCTCAATTGATATATACTCATATATATATATATATATATATATATATATTTATGTGAGTGAGGGGCGGAAGTAAGATAAAGAAAGGGGGACCACAAATGACTGGGGTTGAAGTAGGGATCAGATAACCGGAATGATAGTGCAGGTGAATTAAGAGAAATGAAAGCAAAACTAGATAACTGGAATTAATAATATAGTGAAAGTAAGGCCAGATGATTGGAGATCTAGATAATTGGAAGTAGTGAAAATGAAAGTAGAGTAATGCAGGTCCAGATAACTGTGACCTCCCAGATTTTGCTTGTGATCGGACGAACATCTAAAGCATTGGGACATGAAATACAAGGTTACCTGCCCCCGTTTATGACAATTAAAGATGCAATGTTCTTAACATGCAGTTAGTATTATGCAATATTCACAGCAGATAATAACTTTTTCTTTTAGCAATATTATGCACCAAATTGAAAATATCCCCAATACTTAAAACATACTTCATACATAATGACATATTAAACAACTGAGATCACAACGCTAGTCCAAAATGGTTGTGATCAAAAGAGTACTGAAAATTCAACTCCATAAGTACCAGTAGTAATTTAAGTTAACTATTATACTAAGAGACGAAATAGATCCTCTTGATCATTATCATTATCATTGAATAGTTTTGAAAACCTTTTTTTCTTGTAAAAATTATCAATTTTTTTTTTTATAAAATTCATCACGGTTATGACTTCTTTTCTTGGCGTGAGGTTTAGCAAATTTAGCAGTGTTTGTGCTTCACAGAAATTTCTCATTTTATATTTGGCTTTCTTACTATTTTTCATTTGTTGACGAAACGATTTTTGATCATTACACATATTAATACCAAACTTCTTAATTGTACTAAAATATCACCATAAGTGTAATTATCATAATTAAGGGGTCCCAAGATATCATAAGTTCATCTTTAACTTTATGAGCAAATAAATGAGGCAATCCATCGATAAATTTTTCTTTCCACTAAGGCTTATAACTATCATCCCTAAGCATGACTCTAGAGATAAAAACATCTTGAAACTATCTATAATTAGACATTTGACGGCATCTCAAATTATTTAAATAATTGCTAATACGATTAGTAATGTTAGAGGAAGTTCTAACAAATTGTTTAACAATAGTATAAATCAAAATATTAATACCATCAGTGATGCCTCTTCTTATGGTTGTATCAAAAATAGGTAAACCTTCATCATCTTGCTTAACATCATTTCAAATGGTTTCTTTTGCTTCATTTGGTAGGTGCTTATCCCACCAATGTCAAAGCATACCAGAAAATTCTGTAGTTAATAAATCAACTGTCTTAGTTTGACTAAGACTATTGTTATTAACATAAGCATTTGCAACTATGAACATTTTATTCATGGTATTGAGATTTTCTTGTTTAGATAATCTATCAACATTCCATTCATAAAGTTTGTCAGAAGAAACAAAAAACTATGTTTGGAAAAATCTTTCTTCAAATTGTAAATCAGGTGGAGTTTGTCTGGGATACCAATTCTTCGTTAGATTCATTGGGTTGATCCTTTTTGAAGAAAATCTTTTAATTCCAGGTTTCTCCAAATCAATATCTTGAAAATTCTTTTCAAGTAAAATAAGATCTCTATCAGAAGAATCAGTATTAGATGATTCTTCTGTAAAAAAACTAGAAATAATTTTCTTTCCATTACTATTTAAAGCACTGATAGATAGTTGTTCTTTCTTTAAATCAGCGAGCATTTGATTAATTTTATCAAGAGTGTTGGCTTATTTGGTCTTCAGACCTTGCCTACTCTCAGGTAAAATAATCAAAAGTTTTTCAATAGTTTCTCCATTTTGGGAGTCGAAGCAGAAACATGACTTTCGACCTTCTCTTTAATACGGTCCAATTGTTGATCTATAACACGAAGAGTTTGATTAACAAAATTATTTTGTTCAATAATCTTTTTGTTTCAGTAAATTTGGGATCAAGATTGGATACTTTAAAGGGAGAAGCATTTAGTTTCTTATGAGAAATAACAATTGTCTCTAAAGTATGGTGGCTAGATTTAACAACTATCTTTCATTCTTCCTTAACAAAATTGGTTTTAAAAACATAATAAGTTTAGAAACATAATAATTTTCAAGAAAATCAAAGAAAATTATATTTCTTTGTAAGACATGCATTTTTTCTTTCTATTTCATTTTAACACTTGATTTTTCAGAATTAGAAAAGGTAGTATGATAATATTTTCTCTTATCACTATTTTTAACATAACTATATTCATTATATAAATCAATTAAATCAATTTCAAAAGTTAGATTACTCTCAGTAAGCTGTCTGTGATGAGTATGAGTAAACATATCTGAAACTGTTAGGGATAAAGATAAAGCATATTCTACTTCTTTATCAGCTTCTTCCTTTATGGCTTTACCTTTAGATACGTTAATATCCTTAGTAGTATAATAAGCGGAAGTAACCTGAGAGGCGGTAGATGCGCCTTTCAATTTTAAATCAGGTTTAACAGTTTTTATTAAATCTTTCAGAAATTTTCTGAGATTTTGATATCTTCTTTCTGGGTTATCGACAATAGATTTGGCAAATGAACTTTTGGTTCTAGCAAAAGAATTTCTCATTTCTTTGTTAACCAAAGGTTGATCAAAACAAATTTTAACAGTATTGTTCAAATATTGCTGAATATAATCAAGGTTAAGTTCATTAGAAATAACTTTGGCAGGAGAAACTTCATGTTCCAAAGTCCATTCATCAGGGAGAGTAATATCTTTCACTAAATCATTTTTAGAACCTGAATATTAGCATCAGGAGTAGAACTTTGAATGAACAAAGTTTTATTTTCTGAAATTTTTAAAATAACTTTAGGATTTAAATTAGTTTTTAATGTACGATAATAAATATGGTAATCTATGGCAAGAGATTTGCTACCTTCTTCCATATCATACCTAGATGTTAAAATATTTAAAATCAAAGTTTTAAAAATGTTAGGATCATCCAAAGCAAGAGTTAAATCATGTGAGCAATCAAAGTGGACAAGACCACTATACAAAGAAGATTGAATCATACCAAAAATGCTAATTTCAAATTTCTTTAACCTAGCATCACGCAAACAAAGAAGTATTGAAGCATTGATATTTTTTGTGAGAGGTTTAATAGCAACTTGAACAGAGCCAATATGTAGATGTGTTTAGATGTTAAAATACTTTTAAATTTATGTATGGAAAGTTGAAAAAGGTTGTGGATCCCAATTGTAAAAAGTGTTGAGTTGAAAAAGATCGTGAGTCTCACATGTAAAGACGTTTTAAATTGAGATGAATTTAATGATTTAAAAGTTGAGTATTTGAATGTTAAATTTAACTTAAAATTTGACCGAATTGAGTTGAGTTCGGTTTAAATTTCAAACGGGACCTAAATGTTTAGTTGTTTTTTTTTAAAAAAATGGATAGAATTTTTTCCATTTTTCTGTTTGAATTAGAACTTAATTACATCCCGATTCAAAAATAAAAAGACAAAAAGAGAAAGATATTACATCCATTAATTTAAGCAAAATACTTGACTCCTTCAATGGGATTGTAAAGTAGCTGGAAAATGAGATGATACGTTAAATATTCATTTAAACAATGAATAATGTTAGAGTCATTGCTGGGCTCCCACTGAGAGCTTTTGCTGTGCTTTAGCATATATTTTTTTTATGTATTATTTTTAGTTTCTTTTTATATAGATTTTTTTAATAATTTTTAATATTTTTAAAAAGTAAAAAAATTCATAATATCATTAAAAAATATTTTTTTAATCACGAAGTAAAATAAAAAATCATAAAAAAATATTTTTTATTTTATTTCGTGATTAAAGAAATATTTTTTAATGATTTTTTTTTTTTTACTTTTTGATTAAAGAAGTATTTTTTAATAATATTTTAAATTTATTTTATTTTTTTAAAATATTTAAAAGTATCAAAAAAATTTATATAAAAAATAACTTAAGATATTTATATATATATATATATATATATATTAAAATACACACGCTAAAGCCAGCGAGCTCCACGGCATCACGCGATGACTCTAGCATGGTCCAATATAGGTTGATCTAAAAATTCAATGGTACCACAGTGTCGACATCTTCGAACTAAAGTCTTCAAATTTCGTTGTACGTGCACTGCCAATTAGCCACACCTACCAAGGATGAGCCCATAATGTCCTCATCCCTAATTTTGGATTCCTAGCCATTAAAGCCTGACGTAATTAAAACAATTACAATATTACCCATGCGTTTGATAAATTAACATTAATATTAATATTAATGCACATTAAGTACTGATAATCAACGATATATATATATATATATATATATATATATTATATGTATGTATGTTTTATAAATTTATTTTTTTTGAAACTGTTTTGTAACTAAGCTGATCTCATACATTTTTAGCTGTTGAAATGTCGGAAGAGAAGTGAAAAAATGGCGATTGGACTTACGGATGCAGTTTGGATATTGACGAGTGTCGCTCTAAGAAAGAGCATATATATATTCGAGGAATTTGCAGTCATGTTGATCGATTTCCTTCCGGTTTTGATGTCAACAATCCGGTTTTCTCGTTTCATTTTCAGTCACCCGACGGCTGTTTCTGCTGCAGGCATCAGGTACTCTCCCATGTCATCAATGGTGGCTCGACAGGATCGGTAGTAGTCCTACAAAGTTCAAGCCTTCATGCTCATCATGTGGTGGTGGCTATCTATCTCGTAAGTTTGGCTTTATCTTTTTTCCTGTTTTGCCTCTTGTGCTTTGAGTCATGAGTTCATTTTAAGGGCTACGATTTGCAAATAAATGTGGAATATTAATCCATCCCAGAGACATGATATTCACCTTGTGATTGATCTGTGTGCATAATAATGCAGAATGTAGTTCTACTTCTCTCTCTTTGAGTTCTCTTGGTGTGATTTTGGAGGATTTGCCCTCTGGTTTAATTGTGTTATGTGCATCAGTGCTACATGCATGAATATTGATGACCATGAAGCTGGGTATTGAGATCAATCCTCATCAAATATATACAATGATCTGTGATACAAAACGATCGAGTACGAAAACTTGTTATTGTTTGATAGATTTGATATAATCTTCTAGATCAAATCAAGCTTATAAGGTGTAAGCTAGCTACTACATTAATGGCTGCACCAAAACCATTTTCATTATTGATCTCAAAGGGTAGTAGTGAAACTAATTAATGGGATCGATCTCATCATCTCCAAGTCATTAGATCTCCAATTTACTTTTATTATATACTCTTCTTATTGAAGGAAAGTATGAAAAGGAGGCCGGGATGACAATCATGCAATGGCCGCATGTAATCCAATTTGGCAATGCTTGTTTTGGACCTTAATTCAGTCGTTAATTAAATGAGTTGAGTAGTATGTACTTTGGTAATTTTGAAAACTAGTACTGGGACATGATCACAATTAGTCCATTTTTAGGCATTAACTAGGAAATAATCACTTTTTTTTTTTTTTAAAGAAGACGACGGTACCCCAATTTTATTGATAGCCCTCACTTATGGCGGAGAAAAACCGTGGTTACATCCATATGCAAGCATGGGGTTACAGATTTTCAGCTAAAAAAAAAGAAGGAAATAATCACTCATATATAGTTCTCGGCAATTACCCTAACTGGTCGGTTCAATAGATTTTAGTACTAGATCAGTTGACTACAATTTATCTTAAATGAACAACTACTACTTCATCATCACTTGTCACTTAAATATTAATCGGATCCTAATTTAAAGTTTCAAAAATTAATCGGATATATATATATATATATATATATATATATATATAAAACAAGGAAAAATCTATATATATTGAAGAAAAATTCTACTTATCATTCTCTACACCACACACGAACATATGATTTATCATTTTTGCTCTTCTATTTAGACACACACATATTGATATGTAAATATGTGTGCTTAAATAGAATAATAAAATAACAAATTACATATTGATATATGGTGCGGAGATAATTACAAGTATCATTTCTCTATAATATCAAATTAGGGTTTGAATTGCTGTAAATCAAAACATGGAAAGTATAAAAGTACCAGTACTGTCAATAATTCTGTCATGTGCGACTGTTGCTGCTGTCAAATAAATGTGACGCTGTTCGAATGTCAATGCATTATTGTCGTTGTTATATAGTGTCAGCCTTTGGTTTTCCTAGCTAGCATTGAGTTTCCTTGGGTGTAGTGGGTTTTTGATGTGTAGTTTGTGATGCAATATTGTAGCATTTTGCAGGAGAGCTAGCTCATGATCATGTGCATCGTGTACAAATTAGACTCATTATTTTGGTTAATTAATGAGATTTAAATTATTCCAAAAAAAAAAAAGTGAGAGACTGTGACTAGTAGATCTTATCCTTGATCTTTTACTCATCCAGATTTTCAATTCCAAGGACATACGTACACACATCATGATGAACCGAAGGAAAAATAAGGACATGGCTTGTAAACAATTAAGCTCCTGTGGCAGCTGTTTCTTTCTTATATATATATATATATATATATATATGTTGCTTAATTAAATTATTATTTATTTGTGATTGATTTTTCCCCAAATAAAAATGAATACTGCTTGCTACTCTTTGGGGTTTTCTTCTGTGATATGCTTGATGAGATGATATATAGCAAGTCATGATCATGCTAGCTTGGGATACTGCCTTATGCTTCAAGTGATCATGCCTGAGCTAGAACCTTACAGATTACAATCATGTTTGGTTCATGATGTAATTTTTTTGTATTTCTTGTTTCGTTCTCCAATTGCAACATACGTTATATATATTGACCGTGGATGGCAGAACTTATATTATATATAGGCTTGCATGCAATATGTATAGAATGTATTGACCAACTGTTACTTTCCTTCCACATGTGACATGATCGATGGTGTTTTGTTGTCTGCGTTAAGTGCTGGTTTAAGATCATGAATTAATACACGAAGTACTTTTTAATAACTTCCTGCTTCATGCATGCAGCACGAGTAGTACATACCCAATATGTGCATGGCGATCATATATTTATATATATATATATATCTATGTAGTGTGCAAAGGAAGAGTGTACCATATATATAAAGTCACATCTTTATGCAAGAATTATATATATTTATATATAAGACCACCAAACTGAAGACATTAGAGAATTATCGAGAGACAACGAGTTGTTGACTCATCGTTTTTAAAGATCATATATATAGCTACTTATTCAAGCAGAAACCTGCATGGTCTCTATATATATATATATGATGATAATTTTTCATTCACAGTAGCTGAAATGATACCACAATTCATCAATTCTAGACGAGCAGACAACTTTTGTCTGCATTTAGATCGCTTCACATCCTCGACATTACGTAGTCCATTGAATCTACAAGGAAATCTGCAACCAAAAGATAGAGATTGTATATTTTAGCTAGAGGACTTGTGGAAATGATATCAAATGCACAAAATAGTTTGGAAAATACAAGTGATCACTAATTAAGAAGGAAAGACTACCAACCTGCATCTTCCTTGGTGAAGCAGAGAGGAGGTGTGATTCTAAACACATTTCCGTAGAATCCCCCTTTTCCGATCAATACTCCCAATTCTGCAATGGCAAAATTAGATTCCCATTAAAAGCTAGAGGTAAGAATTAAGGTTATATCAGACGAAAGAAATACGGACCTTTCATCTGGTCCATTACATGCAGAGTTTCAGCTTTTGCAGGAGTTTTCTCTTGACGATCAGTGACAAGTTCAATTCCAAGCATAAGTCCTCTTCCCCTCACATCTCCGATAACTGCAGCAAGCAATATGGCAGAACAGAAAAGATTATCGACTGGATTCTTATAAATTCCTAGACGCAAAAGCTTAAGGATGACGGTTTACTTTCATATTTATTCTTCATTGCCATTAGTCTGTCTTTCAAGTAAGACCCCACAAGAAGTGCATTCTCCTGAAGATTTTCTTTCTCGATCACTCTCAAAACTGCGAGTCCTGCAGCAGTACATACTGGATTCCCACCAAAGGTGTTGAAGTAACTTCGGCGAGTCAAGACTACTGCAATCTTAGGAGTGGTTACCACCGCCCCGAGGGGAATGCCATTTCCAATGCTCTGCAGATACCAGAGAAGAAGATCTTTAGAGATAAACGATAAATTGTTTTTGAAGAATTGTGTACCAGCTTGAGGAGATATAAATGTCTTCATTGAAGTTGAAGTGGGCGATCGTCAATCTACGTAGTGAGATTTTCAGAACAATCTGTAGAAATACACCCCTTTTTGAAGAGGAACTCAACGAGCAACTCAGAGCAGTTCATAACTTTCGGGACTGCCGAATCAACCACTTGCATGGTGGCCCTTTCCTTAGTACTTTATTTACCAAGGAAAATGGGGACCGGAGTATTCATTTGCCTCCATTTTCCCCTCTTTTTATTTGCATTTCTGCAATAATTGAACGAGTTTCTTGTTGGGGGCACCCCACCCAATCTTATTCCAATAGTAATATCTATATATGGTTTGGTTATAAAAAATAAAAAATCCTTTCATGTCTAGTAAGGATTATTATAACCCACCCCATATGCTGTTTGACCAAATAATAGGTGAAGGATTTGATCACTGCAAGTCATTAATCCAATACTATTAAGAATGATACAATCACAACAATAAGAGAGGCAGTTGCTGCCTTGAGCTAATGCAGAGGACGGCAAAGTAGCAGAATGCAGAGAACGTGAAGAATTCTTCTTGGTGTATTTCTATATATTTTGTTGTTATGTACAGTTACTATTTATAGTATAAGTGATTGAAATAACAGAATAACAATAAATGAATGATTCTGTACAGCTCATCACATGCAAGGATTCCTCTGTTACGTCTAGTCTGGTGGCCTTTCAAGAGCACGAGAATTTGCTTCCTTTAGCTTTAACACCCCCCCGCAAGATGGAGAGTACACATTGATGACTCCCATCTTGAGCAGCAGTCGAGTAAAAATTGGTGAGTGCAAGGGCTTGGTTAGCAAGTCTGCTAACTGGGCAGAGGAAAAAACATGCACAGTTTTGACTTGTCCCGCTGCAATTTTGTCACGAACTAGATGGCAGTCTAGTTCAATGTGCTTTGTGCGCTCGTGGAATACTGGGTTTGCTGCAATATGCATGGCAGCGAGGTTGTCACAGTGCAGAGTAGCAGGTGCTTCAATGGTGATGCGTAAATCTGTAAGGAGGTAGCGAATCCAAGTAAGCTCACAAACGACAGCCGCCATACCTCTGTATTCGGATTCAGCGAACGATCGTGAAATGGTGTTCTGTTTTTTTGATTTCCATGAAACCAGAGAATGGCCGATGAAGACACAAAATCCTGTGGTGGATCGCCGAGTGTCGGGGCAATTTGCCCAATTGGCGTCTGAATAAGCGACTAGTTCCATGGCTGAATTTGCAGAAAAAAAAATACCTTGCCCTGGAGTTCCCTTGATGTACTTGAGAATTTTAATAACGGCATTATAATGTGGCACTCTCGGGTTGTCCATAAACTGACTTAACAAATTTACGCTATAACTCAAGTCAGGTCGCGTGTGAGTCAAATAAAGTAATTTTCCAACCAATTTTCTATAAAGTGCTGGGTCATGAAATATGTCACCTTCATCCCTTCTAAGTTTGATGTTCGGTTCCATTGGTAATGGAGATGGCTTGGCTGCTAAAAGGCCAGTTTCAGCAATAATATCTAATGCGTACTTGCGCTGGCATATTTGGATTCCAGCATGCGTTCGACCTATTTCCATGCCAAGGAAATACCTCAATGCACCGAGAGTTTTGATGCGGAATTTGGTCTCCAAGAACTGTTTAACAGCATTGCAAGCACTGTTGTCTGAGCTCATGAGGATAATATCATCGACATACACGAGTAGTGCGATGAATGAGGTTGGAGTGTGTTTGGTGAAAAGGCTATAATCAGCCTTGGATTGGATAAAACCGAACTCAGCTAGAGATGAAACCAGCTTGGTATTCCATTGGCGGGAGGCCTGTCGAAGTCCGTATAAGCTTTTTTGTAATCTGCAAACTTGATGAGTTTTGGCTGCAAAATGACCGGGTGGTGGCTTCATGTAAATTTCCTCATCTAGCTCGCCATACAGGAAGGCATTATTGACATCGAGTTGTTGTAGTTCCCATCCTTTGATGGCAGCAATGGCTAAGAGACAACGAATGGAAACAATTTTAGCAACTGGTGAAAAAGTGTCGTGAAAGTCGATACCTTCGCGTTGAGTAAATCCTTTAGCAACCAACCGAGCCTTAGCTCTTTCAACCGAACCATCAGCTTTGAATTTTAACTTGTAAATCCATTTGCATGCAATTGGTCTCTTGCCGGGAGGTAAATCCACGATGGTCCAAGTCCTATTAAGCTCGAGTGCAGCAAGTTCTTGATCCATGGCCTCGCGCCAGATTGGCTGTTGAATGGCTTGAGTATATGATGTTGGTTCAGTGTGAATGGAAACTGACGTGGTGAATGCCCGAAATTGAGGAGATAAGGATGCATAAGATAAAACAGTGGAAATGGGAAAAGAGATATGTATACCTGAGGGAGAGGAGGATCCAGAAGCTGTCATTGTGGATGCTGATTGGTGAGGGCCAGTGGCAGAGACTTGTTGACAATGGTACTCACGGAGGAAGGCAGGGGCCTTTCTTTGTCTTGTAGATTTTCGAAGGACTTGGGTGGGTTCATTATGGTTTGAGGTAGGTGTCGTGGTGGTGGTATGATCATTTAAATTGTGGGCGGGCAAAGGTGTTGGCTGATTAGTAGAGTCATAAGTGGATGGTGAGTTTGAGGTATCTGTATGGGTGGTGGGATCGGGATGAGGTGATGGTGTTGCATCATGAGAGGTGTCAATATGTTGAGTGTGTAAGTGATGGTCGAAAATTGGAGGTGAGAGAGATGGTGGCTGGATGATGGTGGATAAGTCAGGTGTAGGTGTGTTTGGTTGTTTGAAGGGAAATATTTCTTCATGGAAAGTGACATCTCGGGAGATAAATATTTGCTGAGTGGTGATGTCCAGTAGTTTGTAGCCTTTGACTCCGTATGGATAGCCAAGAAAAACGCATTTTCGAGCTCGGGGTTCAAATTTGCGTCGAGCATGTGAAAGCGTGGAGGCAAAACAGAGGCAGCCGAAGATTTTCAAGTGGGAGTAGGAAGGCTTGGTTTGATAAAGGAGTTCAAAGGGGGATTTGTAGTTGAGTGTGGGGGTAGGTGTCCGATTGATTAAATATACTGCAGTAGTGACAAAATCAGACCAATATGGAAGAGATAATCCAGACTGAAATTTGAGAGCTCGAGCTACGTTAAGTATATGCTGGTGTTTGCGCTCGGCAAGTGCATTTTGTTGAGGTGTAGCGATGCAAGTGGTTTGATGGACAACTCCTTTGGAATTATAGAAAGCAGGTATTTGAAATTCAATACCATTATCGGACCGAATGGTTTTGATTTTGGTGCTGAACTGAGTTTTGATGAGAAAGAAAAAATTTAAAATGGAGGTCCGGGCTTCAGATTTTGTTTGCAGTAGATAAAGCCAGGTGCACCTTGTGAATTGGTCTACAATAGTGAGAAAGTATTTAGCACCATTGTATGAAGGTGTCTGGTTAGGTCCCCAAATGTCCATTGAAATAACATCAAACGCTTTGGTGGCTTTGGATTCAGCATATGGAAATGGTAACCTGTGTTGTTTTGCAAGAGGGCATATATCACAAATGAATTTGGATTGATCCGAAGAATTAGAACAGGAATGATCATCATGCAATATATATTGAACCATGGAGCTATGTCCAAGTCTATAATGCCATAATGCAAATTTATCCAACTTGAAAGTAGTAGTGTGATTGACTGAAATGGAAGAAAATAATGAATGAAAATGACGTTGCAGAGTTTCTGGTTTTGGTCTGGACAGTTGTAGGTGATATAAGCCATCATGCACCGTCCCCACTCCAATCGTCATCCATAATGAAAGGTCCTGAATATAGCAAGAATTTGAGAAAAATAACAGACAACAATTAGAGTGATGTGTTAAGGATTTGGCAGAAATTAAATGGAAAGAAAAATCAGGTACATATAGAACACGGCGAAGGATTAAGTGAGGTGATAGTTGCACATCACCAATTTGTGTAGCAGTAGTGGTAGAGCCATTGGGAAGCTTGATGATGCGGGAGATAGAAGCAATGTTATGAGTGAAGAATTCGGGGCTACAGATCATATGATCTGTGGCACCCGTGTCAATAATCCAAGATGTAGGTGAGTTGTGTGTGTGCATGACAGTGGAATGAAAATTACCAGAGACAGGAGGTGAAGTGGTATGGGCGGTATTTGCAGCAGGCGTGTTGGGAGTAGAGATGGGAGCATCACCACAAGGATGATGAAGTAAGGCAAGGAGATGGTTATACTGCTCTCGAGTAATAGGTGGACCATTGAGAATTTCCTCCTGCGCAATGGAAGATTGATTAGCTGAGGATTTAATTTTGGAACTAGACTTGTGGCCGGGAGGGAATCCATGCAATCTGTAGCATTTGTCCTTGGTGTGACCAGGTATGCGACAGTGTGTGCATACGGGTAAGTTCGGATTTGCTTTGAAGCAACGTTCCAGAGAGTGGCCTGGTACGTTGCAGTGTGTGCAAAAAAGGCGATCTCGACGATTGGTGTTGCGAGGATCGGGTCCCTTGGCCACCATGGCTAGTGGTGAAGGTACTGAATGAAGTTGGCGTCGTCGTTCTTCTTGTTGAACGAGAGAGAGAACTCGGTTGAGAGCTGGGAGTGGTTCATGGAGTAAGATTTGAGCACGGACTGAGTCATAAGAATCATCAAGTCCAACAAGAAATTGCATCACCTTGTTGCGATGGTTATATCCCAGCATGGTTTTGATGGCTCCACAGTTGCAGGTAGGCATAGGCTCGTAAATCTCCAGTTCATCCCAAAAAACTTTGAGTTTGTTGTAATATTGACTGACAGAATCATTTGCCTGTGTTGATGAAGAAATTGATTTGGTAATTTGGAAGATTCGAGGAGCGTTTTGGATAGAGAATCGCTCTCGAAGATCGCACCAAACACTCTCTGCAGTGTCTGCATGCGCAATGCTCGAACAATGTTCTGAGCTAACCGAGTGCTGAATCCATGCTATGAGCATGTCATTGCAGCGCTCCCATGGTGAAAAAAGAGGATCAGAAATAAGTGTGGGTTTGGTGATTGTACCATCAATGAATCCAAGCTTATTTTTGATGTTGAGAGCTCGACGCATGGTTCTTGCCCAGGTGACGTAGTTCTCGGTGGTGAGTAAGTCAGGAACCAAAGGAGATGATGCGCCTTCTCCCGGTTGAATGTAATAAGGGCTAGCGGGATGATGAGGGTTATTCTCATTTTTGGAGTGCTTGGATGATTCAGTGTTTTCTGTCATTGCTCTGGTACCATATTAAGAATGATACAATCACAACAATAAGAGAGGCAGTTGCTGCCTTGAGCTAATGCAGAGGACGGCAAAGTAGCAGAATGCAGAGAACGTGAAGAATTCTTCTTGGTGTATTTCTATATATTTTGTTGTTATGTACAGTTACTATTTATAGTATAAGTGATTGAAATAACAGAATAACAATAAATGAATGATTCTGTACAGCTCATCACATGCAAGGATTCCTCTGTTACGTCTAGTCTGGTGGCCTTTCAAGAGCACGAGAATTTGCTTCCTTTAGCTTTAACAAATACTAGCAGTACTTCAACATAATAAGCAGGTCTTATGAACAAAAGATGAGCATCTGTACCAGATAGAAGGTATCAAACCCCAAAAATTTCCTAACATGGCAAGCTGACTTCTATAATGTTACTATGCCCGATAATTTTTATGGACATCTCCAGAACCCAGATAAATAATAAGTTAAGAGAGCAAAAGAAAGAAGAGAAAATGAACCTTTGCCATTGTCACTATGTCAGGCACGACACCTTGGGACTCAAAGCCCCAAAAGTGACTCCCTGTTCTAGCGAACCCAGATTGAACCTCATCGGCAATACTGATGCCTCCTGCGTTCTTAATACTGCCATAAACAGCCGGCAAGTATCCAGGGGCCAATTCTACAATTCCCCCCACACCCTGTTGTACACACAAACAAGGTTAAGGAGGATTATGTATAAAGTGCATACGAGAGAGAACAATTCGAGGTAGATGACGTGCCTGAATTGTTTCAGATATAAAGGCAGCAACATTGCCAGAAGTTCCAAAGTCGATAAGATCTTGGACGTCTTTTGCGTACTTCTCACCATCCGAGCCAAAAACACCTCTATACGGATCTGGATTCAAGGCATGATGAACTCCACTCTGTTGCCCAAAGAGATATATTTCTGATGGTTAAGCTCTGATATGTGCGTCGGATGGTTAAATTAAATTGCATCTTCTTAATACCAAAACTTGAAATTAAATTGGATCGGTTTTTGACATATTTTAGAACCAAACTGATGTATACCGATTTTCAGATTTGAATAACCAATACTGCACCGGTTACACGCTTAAACCGGTACTTCCTGTTCTGGTCCGACTTTTCCAGTATATTATATAGTATATAATAATATAGTGATAATATATTATAATATATAATATAGTGATATAGTATTAATATAGCTACTAATACAATAGACTATAGTAATAATATATAGTTATTTATATAGAATTTTAAAATTTAATATTATATTAATTAGTAGTTTATCATATAATTCAAAATTATATATAATATAAAAAATATTTTATACAATATAAAAAATTAAAAAATATATATATGAACCGGTTAGGTCCGGTGTTAGAAAAAAGAAAATCAGAACTGGACCGATTCCAATTGGTTTTGAGAAAAATGGAAATGGTACTAGACCGGACCGAACCTGGTACCGGATTGGGTTTGAACCGGTTCACCGGTTCAATGGTTTTTTTTTTCACCCCCTACTCAAGGACTACCTCAATTGAGAGAGAAAATATGAAGTAAGTTCTAATAATTTATTTTTGTCGGTATAAATATAAGGATGACTTCATATAAATATATATATATATATATATATATCTATCTCTCTCTTAGTTGAGACCATTAAATTCGGATAATAACTTGAGATAGTTCATACAAGAACTTGGACGGACATTGATTCTTAGTACCACATTCAAAGAACTAAAGGCTTATAATTAAATTGCATGTCTAATTAGTTGAATTGTAAGAGCATAATTCAGCATTGATTTAAGTTAAGCTCAAGCACGTTGTTGGAATGGTACAACAATGATCAAGTACTCGACAATTTCACCATCGTTATAATGCTTGGTTTAATAGCTGTGATTGTCCAATTAATTAAATTAATTAAGTTTTAGCTACCATACCATTGTTATTAACGCCACTAATATGCCTACTTATTCCACACGATGTGACCTGATCTTCACAATCTACCTAGCTAACAATTGAACTATATAATAACTCAAGACCATCCTCCCCCTTCCAAAATTCTCTGTCCTTTCTAGTAGAATTAATCACGGTGGTCATGGGTACTGATTGAGTAACAAAGTGGTCGATGATGACTCATATGAAAATGAACGCCGATTGATTTTTATTTTTTGGTTGGACATTCCCGAAAGGAAATATAGTATTTTCTGCATTTTGCTAGCTAGTAATTAGAAGAAAAATATCAATTTTCGATAGTCTGAAGATGTAATGCATGTGTCTGTTTTGATGGTTTGATGTGTAAAGTGAAAAATCTTTGATAATTTGAGATGCAAAGTTAATTACTAATTAAATGTATCTTCAAAATACTAAAACAATGTACCATTCATTAGATTTGTCGACTATCAATATATCACCTATTTTGTCATTATCTCAACGCTATATAACTGAATTAAAAGCAGTTTTTTTTTTGAGGATTCGATGTATTAATTTTGATAGTATAGAATACATATACTTAAAAAAATCTTTTACACCTTGAGGGAGTAAAGTGTAATTTTTTTTTTTTTTTTTTTTGACATTTTCTTGATGTTACAAACAATATTAATCATAAGAAGGCTAAAGCACAAAAGTACCATTGAGACAGTCTGATCACAGAGCCCAGCGTAGACCCAGCAAAACAAGATGCATATATATAGGAAGATAGATTCATTCAGGAATTTTTACCTGCACGACATTAAATTTCCAAATGCTCTGTCCGGTGGCCCCCATCGTCCCCGTTGCGTTCCCATGATACCCATTTCTCAAAGATATTATATCTTGGCACCCTGTGTACAACCTGGCCATCATTATAGCCAACTCGTTCGCTTCCGTCCCAGAATTCGTAAAGAACACCACCTACCAACAAAGATAGTTCCAAAGTTCTTCAAGAAAATCAAACACTTTTTTTTTTTTTTTGTTCTGATTCTTCTTAAGAAACATATATATTATAAATTTAAGTTTAAAACCTATATATACATGCATGATACTATCAAACATTTTACAGATAGATCAAAGATAAAATATCTAATTATATATATATATATATTTATATGAATCATGCGCCGTAGCTGCAGCCTATTTTCTTAATTTCTTTCCGTTTCAACTAATTCAAGTCGGTGGTTTCGATCAATGCTTACATATATACTATTTATGTACTTTGAGTGAAAATTTAGGCACCTTGAGGTCGCCAGGCAACTTGGAGGCGAGGGCCTCCGCGAAATCGGCAATGGCTGAGTTGAGGTAGAGGACGGTGGAGTGCTGCAAGCGCTTGGTTTGTTTGATGATGGCGTCCACCACATCCGGGTGGCAGTGCCCGCAGCACACCGTTGCAATCCCGCCGAAAGCGTCCACGTATCTCCTCCCTTCGTCGTCGAACAGGTACTGCATCTTCCCATCTACGACGTTCAACTATGATCACAGCCACCCCAAAAAAACAGAAAAAAAAAAAAAAAAAAAAATCAATTCCATTCTCATGGCCCCACTTTGACAAATCATATCATGTAATTTTATGCAAGTGTATATGTGTGTGTATATATTATACATAACATGTATGTAGAAATCAATTCCCGAAAGAACGGCAATCGAGCATATGATTTTTGTCCTTTTTAAGATCAAGATAAGATGAGGTGCGGCGCGGACTCACGGGTTTCTTGTATAAGTGGAACAATGAAGGGCTGAGATAGTCCTTCCGCTTCGCCAAGATCTCGCCGGCGGAGGGACCGTTGTACGGCGGAGGAGAGTAATCGAAGGGGGGCATTTTCGGAACCGAGACGTCATCCTTTTGGAGAGGGGCCTCCTTCTGAGCTACCTGTGAACGAGAAAAGCAGCGTTGCGCTATCGCAGAATTTCTTGCTGCGGATGATACGGCTCTCCGCGCCATAACTCCCTGCATTTTCGGTTTTGGTGGGTTTTCTCTTCACTGCTACGTTTTTCTATATATCTTCTATATATAGATATGCATGTACTCTAAAAGTAAAAACGTTTCTTCTCTAACGTGTTTTGGTTTTGCAGGGGCTGTGGCGAGGCTAAATTTAAGCGAAGCCGGAAAGTTATATAAATAGAGGAGATCAGCTTTTTTTTTCTTCACCCAGATTTATCTAATATATATAGAGTGATCATACAATACATCTGCCAGCTTGTTGCCATCACAGAAAAATGCCAAAGGGAACAATCCAAGTGTGTGAATAGATCAGTAATCACCTCTTCCCATAACATCACATGAGTCACGAGGTTTTAGAGCAATATTATTAGAAAAATACTTTAGACATAAAATAATTATATAAAAGTAAATTCATAAATTGATGTAGTTTAATATGATACGTTCGATTGTAAAATTATTTTTATTGTAAAATAGATCTCATGAATTTTATAAAACTACATCAATTTATAGATTTATTTTTATATAATTTTTTTTATGTATGTAACACTTATCATATTATTGAGCCAAGATGTAATAACCTGCATTGAAATAAGATTTATATTTATTTATTTATTTTGATTCGAGGATGGTACGTAGACTAACTCTTATCTTAAGAGAAATTCTTAATTAGCTACGTTAATGCAGCTGATCCTTGTGAGAGCAAATACATTGCAGGCACAGTACTAAGCATAATATCGCCTGACGGGGGATATGATCAATATATATTAATATTATCCTGATAGGGACATAGCTTTCTTTAGAGTAATGGTATACTAATATATTTTAATCGGCCAACTTTTTTAGCTTTTTTCATATAAATTAATTGATGCAAATGCCAAGCTGTAGGGATATCAATTATTGAGGCTGAAATTTTAAAATACTCCCTCAATAAAAGGTGTGAAAGGCAATGTTTTATTCGTGGTCTTATGAAGTGTATAATTGGCTATTTTTTAGGAAAGGATAATTTAAACGTGGAAAAAAGAAAGCTAAAATGTGGAAAATATGATTAGGATGGTGATATACTTGATGAACATGGTCGAGTCTTGAGATGAATTAATGATAAAATTATAAGCATATATGAATGGTGACGGATTAGAATAATAATTTTTTTTTTTTTTATAAAGTGTGGGATGTAGATAGTGAATAATGACTGATAAGAATAATATTTTAGTTTTTAATATTGGGTAAATGAAAGGAAAATGCTACTTGCCCCGCTGAGAGCTCCCGCTGGGCCTGTAGCATTTTTTTATTTAGTTTATTTAAATTTTTTTTATATAGATATTTTTAATAATTTAAAATATTTTAAAAAATAAAATAAAAATTATAATATTATTAAAAAATACTTTCTTAATCATAAAATAGAATAAAAAATAATATTTATTCTACTTCGTGATTAAGAAAGTATTTTTTAATGATTTTTTTAACTTTCTGATTAAGGAAGTGTTTTTTAATGATATTTTAAATTTATTTTATTTTTTAAAAATATTTAAAAGTGTAAAAAAATCAATATAAAAAATAAATTAAAAAAATACACATAGAAAAGTACATGTTAAGCCCAACCGGAGCCTCCAATGAGACTGTAGTATGTCCATTTTAAATATTTTTAAAAAAGAAAAATATTGTAATGGACATATTGTAGCATGGACATATTTTTTTAATTTTTTATTTTACTTTATGATTAAGAAAATATTTTTTAATAATATTATAATTTTTATTTTATTTTTTAAAATATTTTAAATTATTAAAAATATCTATATAAAAAAAAATTTAAATAAACTAAATAAAAAAATGTTACAGGCCCAGCGGGAGCTCCCAGCGGGGCAAGTAGCATTTTCCTAAATGAAAACAAGGCAATGGGATCTAATGTACCTAACCTTTTTTTGTGTATCACTTCAAGGTGGGGTTTCAAGCTGAGATAGTTTTAAGGGGGCACGCAAAGTTTGTTTGTGCTGGTTAAATTCTAGCGATAAATTGTTCAAAAAACTATAAACAAATAAGATGGAATATGATTAAGGGTGACCACTGCAATAATGCAACGAAACAATCTATATTCCATAAGATAATCATAGATATATTTATATAAGGACTCAGATCAAATTGACATCTACCATAAAATAAAATAAGCAACAAAACAATAAACGACCTTCTACATCGTGAGTTAATCAGACGTCACTGTTTTTACTTGCCAAGGAGGATTCCACGTTCTTCTCCCTCTTGATTTTGTAGCAGATTTTAAAGGTTTTTTCCCCCTCCCACTAGCATCTACTTGAAGACATCAATTATGCGAAGAAACCTATAACATATGCTATTTTAAGGAGTTTTATTATGTTAAGTCATATCAATGAGTAAAAGACAATAAATTTGCTTATTTAAGTTTAATAAAACTTGAAGATTGTGTTAATAAATATTAAACAATTCGGCTGCATTTAGATGCTAAAGTGATCTTAAATGATCTGAATTGATATGTGAATAGTAATATTTTTTAGGTCTCATTAAGATGTATTTGAATGTAAATAGACTGAGATATATATTTAAATATATGAAATAAGTTGAGATATGTTTAACTTTTTTATGAGAAGTTGAAAAAGTAATTAATTCTATTAATAATTAGTCGGAGATAGATTGAGACCACGTTAACAACCAAACATAGCTGTCTTTACCGTTTCGTCTTTCTTTTCTCTATACATAGTTTATTAAAATATATAATAAAAAAATACAGCATTGAGAAAACTCCACAATCAGTTTATAAACAATTAAAAATTCACAATTTTTCCTCATACAACTAGAAATCATCTGTAACAGAAGCACCTTCTTTACCAAAATAACTTGAGACTTTCTTTTCCCAAGGAATTTTAAGGAGATGTGTACATGTAACTTATTGAATATTGGAAAATATGATAAAGATTAATATTCAAACTACTCATAAATGGATAAAACAGACTCCCACTTTACCCGAGCGTATGAACATCTGAATTGGGCATAATCATCCTTACACCAAACATTTAATGGCAATTAACAACCAGTGGCCAGCAAATGTGTTCTAGCTACCTATGATATGACGACTCATTTTATATTTATATAGTACCTTATCTTCGTAACCCAAATGATATCCCTCCCACGGTGCACTTCACTTGTTTTGATGGCTTATCCTGTTTTCTGACATGGCAACAATATAAATATGTTGAGATAAGGTGATACCATAAATAACGGGCTACTAGAAACACACCCAAGTGATTGAGCCAGACAATGTCGAACGTATCAGAGAATTCATCATAAATTAAACCACATAATTTTTTAATGGAGGCAAGAGGCTCACACGAAACCAATCAAACAGTTGAGGCACCAACCGAAGCATCAAGAGATTAACGCAACATAGACAAATGAAATAGGACATGAGCAAAAATGACAACAGAATCTAGAAATAGAATAATAAATATTCTCTTCATTATAATATATCATATTGGTATCCACTTATGTGTAATTAAAATAATTTGGTCTAAAACAGTTTAAGATACAAAAAATAATGACACGAGTGGCCCTTAATTGATGGAAAATCAACAAATTATGAGTTGTATCGCGGGTTTATAAACTTTTTGAACAAAACAGAGTAAAATGTCAAAATATAATCCGGAAAATTTCTGACGTATCATGAAGACTTCGGGTGCGTTTGGAACTCAAACCACTCTCAACTCATCATTACAATTTTTTCAAATCCCAACACAAAATATAATAAATAATTTAACTTTTTCAAATTCTAAAATAATAATAATATTAAAAAATAATATTCTAACAATATTTTATCATCTCAACTCAACTCACTTCAACATCCAAACACAACCTTCGTTTTTATCTATTGGGTCCATCCTCATTCCTCTGGTTACCGCCCACCATCTCGGTCATGATCAATAACCCCACTGGCCACACATGTAAAAGATATTTAGTTTATTTCAGTTAGGGGTATAATCCATTCGGTTTGATTTACTTTTAAATAAATTTTAAAACCAAATTAGTATATACCGATTTTACATTTTCAAGAATCGATATTGCACCGATTGCCCTCCTAAACCGATACTTTCGGTTTTATCGATTCTAGTCCTATTTTTCAATTTTTAATATATATTAAAGCTCTAATCTCTTATACTTATATATATATATTAATATATATAAATATTAGTAATACACTAATACTATTAGTATATAGTAATAATATTGGTATAGTACTATTATTATATGTTAGTGATAATATAGTAATTAATATACTAATGTATATTAGTATTACTAATATATTTATCAAAAGGAATATGTTGAGAATTTATTAAGCCATAAAATGTAATTAATATATATTTTATATTTAAAACATATGATCAAATAAATATTCATGTTTAAGATTAAAATTTTATATTATAAATTATAATACAACATTATTTTATATATAATTATAATTTATAAAAATTATATATAATATAAAAAATTAATTAAAAATATATAAATATGAGGACCGGTCCGGTCCTAAAAATATAAAACCGAGACCAGACTGGTTATGACTGGTTTTTAAAATGGAGAAACCGGTCCCGAACTGAACCGGTCTAAAACCAAACCGAACCAACCAGTTTGGGCCGATTCGGTCCAATTTTCTGGTTTATTTTTACAGCCCTAGTTCCAATATTATTTTCTTTCAAGGGGTATCAAGTTATATGGATTCCCACGAGTTACTTTAAGTCAATCCTACTGGGATGTGCAATATTTTGCATTTTGCATTTCCCATTTTATAAATTTGTTAGTAATTAATACAGATATCCACAGTCGGGATCTTAAGTTTGAGAAAATTTTCCATGGCAATAGAGGAGCTGGAGATCAAATTATCATTACTTTTCGCGATTAATCTCCCTGTCCTGGATGCAGTCATCATTGTCTCGTGAATGTGCATAGTGCAGCTCTATACAATCATTGTATCTTATCCTAAATAAAGTTCATAATTTGGAAAGTGAAAGCAGATGGTTCCATTCGAACACGAATAAATACACAAACGACAAGCCTAACAAAACATAATCACTTCAGTAGGTCCAAATCTTAATCAAGCGTATAAGACAAATTTAGCCGGGCTGTGCTGCTGAAATATCTTACAAAGTTAGGATGCAAATCAAGCAAAAGGCTGACCTGTAGTATAGTGAAAGGTTTCTCAAAACTGTCTGAAGGTAAGGTTGAGACGGCCAGGACGAAGACGAGTTTCTTCCAGCAAGGCCTTTGGAGCCGACTTTGGTATGATGGACGACACACCATGAAATATGTGTCTAGATTTACCACCAAAAAACAAAACATCTCCTGATTCCAGAAAAATTCTCTCTGCATTGTCCACATTCCTCTGATCTCCATACAGGAATTCTGCGGAATCGCCCAAGGATAAGGAGACAACAGGCAATCCCTTACAGAGACTCTCTCTGCTTTCATCACGATCCTAATATAAATAGATATGTATTATATTCAAAATGAGTACATATAACTTCTTCAAACAATTTACAACAAGAAGTATAAAGCTCATCATGGTACTTTTTTTTTTCTCTTATCGTTCCTAACAAAAAGTGGATGTGTAGAAGTATATATAGATGCTTATCTCCTTGAACTTTTTATGCTTATATATCATACAACTTGTTGATGTCTAGCAGAAAATGCTAGATTGTACAACCACATCTTTCAAGCTACTGACATCAGTAAGTAAACCGCAAGTATTTTTTAGATAATGGGACAGTCTAACATGGTGGTGCAGCACTGACCTGGTGGAGCCCAAGTCTCCCACTGGTAGTATAAAAGTTGACGATGCATATATCAGGAGATGTTAGAGGGAGTATGTCTTCCACATTGCTAACATGGTATTCTTTCTTAACAAGGGCATGTGCATCTTGAATTGCTCTCTTAACCAACAGGCTAAATTCGCGTGGAATGCAAGGTGGCTCACTACCATCAACAGGCCGAGTGTCATCATATTTTCTTGACATGGGATCCCACTTCATACCAAGACACATCATCTGCAGACGAAGTTTTGCTCCATCTTGGTAACCCGGCTGGTAGAATCCCCCTGGGCCAATACCAAGATAGCGACATTTCTTTACAATTTCAACCTGAAACAGTAAGAGTGGTACAGTGTACAACTACTCAAGCTTACAGGATTTTGGAATACCCAGCGAGCTTTCTTAAAAGAAACGCAGAAGGCACACATGCTAGCTAATTGACATGCCAGCTTATAGCAACAAAGAACATTAACTTTAGCTACATTGTATTTATGTGTAGACCCGATTTGTTTGACAAGTATTTGAAACATTCAAAAACACTAATACCCAATTTAAGGCATGGCAGTAAGAACAACCTGTTCTTTATGGGTGATGTACCGTTTTAGTAGAACCATCCCAGGCCTCAGTACTCTTTGTTTTGCCCCTTCCATTTCAGTGTGCCCCATTTCATTCAAAGAGCCTGTGGATATGGTAGCAGATCTCCTGTTTCCACATAGGCATATATCATATGGCTTGGCCTTAGGAAAACCATGGGAATAACTCGTACCGCCTCCATATTTTGAATTGCCTCGTCCATGTTTAAGTCTTCCGCCATGAGCAGGCTTTTGCTTCTTCCCAAAGTGACCCAAACCGCTTCCATTTAAAATCTGTATCCTATGTAGATGAGTGATTGAACAACTATCATGCCTATGGATAACTACAGCTTAAAAAAAGAACAACAAATGAACAACAGAATTAGGTTTACCAATTCCATTATGTTATACAACACCAAGGCAGTCAATTCGTGTTAAATTTTCAAGTGTGACAGAATCTAAGCGATCAATAACAATAAAAAATAATAATTAATACATTACTGTTGAGCCTAAATTCATAAGCTGCTTTCAAGACCTACAAATGTTTCCTATCTTCCATCGTTTGCAGATTCAACTAAACAGTATATTCAATTCCTTGAGCTCCTTTGTTGAGGTTACAGTATAGAATTAAACCAACCTAGTTTACGAGAAACATCATACAAGTTCATTTGAAATTGACTTCCTCTTTCGTTTCTGGTTAAAAAGAAGAAAACTTACGGGGTCATAACGAGGAGCCGCAGAAATGCCACTCGCGATTCCGCGAGAACACTTCACTCCGCTGTTTCCCCAATTCAAGTTGTTTCCCAGCGATGAGAACCATACCTCCATGGACGATAGACGATAGATACGATGGCTGGAACCATACCTCCATGGACGATAGATACGATGGTACCTCCATGACAGGGTGGAGGCTCGACGGAGAAGCATTCTCTGCGATGCGACACCGTTTTTAGCACACAAACCGACTATGAGGATCAGGATCGCGTGCTTAGAGCAATAGTATTGGTTTGACCAAATAGATCTTTAAAATTTAATCAATATTATATTTTTTTATATTTATCTATTCTATTTAAATTCAATCCCCATATTGGATTAGTCATTTATTTTCTATAAAATAATAAAAAATTATTAAATTAATAATTTATTTATTTAATTTATTTTTATCACATTTTATAATTCTATCAATTTAATATTAATAATAATTATATTCCAATTAAATTAATATTAAAAAAATCATATTTTCAATGATCATTTAATACTAATAACCAAAATTGAGATTAAATTTATCTAAATTTCTATCTAAATTTCTTATTCACTAACCAAATATCTAATATTCTATCTAAATATTCACTAATCATATTTTCAATGGAGTGAGAAATTATTATTTTAACTTTTGGTGAGTCAATTTGGTTCTTCAAATTTGGCTAATCACTGTAGTAGAAATCTAAATTATTTTAAAGATGCCCAATCCAATGTGAGATCTTTTTAGTACAACTTATCTAAATTTTGGCCAACCTTCAACTTTGTCCAAGCCAATGCTAGTGCTCTTACTGCCTTATTAGGCTTTATTGTTACGTGTAAAATGGTAATTTTCTTTTTTAGAATAATCACAGATATAAAATTCATTTACAAATTATTTTACAAGTCATTTCATATTATTCAATATAATCTTATTACTTTATATAACATTTTTTTTAAAGGAAAACCTCATCTCATTAAAACATTAAACAATACATAACTTGTCTTTCAAAACAAAAGACAAAATCTCTGCTGGACCCTCCTCTAACCACACCCTCTCACATTCAATATTAACAGCCAACTTAGTTGCCTTATGAGCAGCCTTGTTACCAGACCTATGAATAAAAGAGAGTCTCAACAAAGAAAATCTTGACATCATTTGCTTTATATCATCTGTAACTTATCCCAACTAATAATTATCATCTGAATTGGACTGAACAACTTCAATAACAACCTTGGCATCACCTCTAAAGTGAAACTGATGAAAACCCAAGTCAATATACAGTTCCATAGCTCTTAACAAAGCATAGCTTTTAACAACAAAAACTGAGTTAACACAATCTTTAGGAGCATAAAGAGCAGCTTATAGATCCCCTCCACTATCTCTAATAACAACTCCCAAACCTAGCATTTCCTTTTCCTTATCAAAAGTAACATCAAAATTAACTGTCACATTAGGCCAAAAAGCTGGTTTCCATCTCTGTCCTCTTGTTTTTATCTGACTTGTCACTGCTGGACTAGAACCCTTTTGATGCACTTGCTTATAAGAAAACAGCTCATCTTGAGCCAATTCTAATATCACTGCCGGACTTTTAAAATTGTTTAAAAAAAAAAAACCATTCATTCTTGTCCATATTCTATGAAAAATAACAGAAACCAACTCCAACTAATCCAATTCTAGCCTTATATATAATTCAGCCCATAGCATTTCAAAATCTGCATAAAATCTTTGCCGCTTTTTAACTAGACTTTCATCTCCATCCCAAACATCAACTGATGCAGAATAGGTCCAAAGAACATGCAACACATACTCTTCCTCCAATTTGCATATTGGACACAAACCACTATCAATCACCTGCTTTTTAAACAAATTACCTTTTGTAGGTAAAATATTATTCAAAGCTTTCTATATCAACTGTTTTGTCTTCCTTAAAACCCCCATCTACTATGTCTTCTTACACTGATCTTCAACCCTCCCACAACTTGATGACTCCTATAGCTTCTGACTTTTCTGCATAAGATCTTCATAATAGGCACTCTTAACAGTGTACAAACCCTTAGCTGAACCCTTCCATATAAACCTGTCACTAGCTCCCTTTCTACTGATTGGAATAGCACATATCACTTTTGCATCATCTTCATTAAAGACATATTCAATTACTCTTTTTTTCCAACTCCTATTCTCATCGTTAATGAGCACATCACCTCTGGCTTCAGAGTCAAAAGTATTAACTGGTGTTGGAACCTGATAAGTTGATGTCCTAGGCAGCCACTTGTCCTTCCAAGTACTCATGCACTAACCATTCCCCACTTGCCACACAAGTCCACTTTTAACCAGATCCAAGCTTGAACAAAGGCTTTTCCAGATGAAAGAGGGACAAGATCCCAGTTTAGTGTCCAACAACTCCCATTATGAAAATACTTAACCTTAAAAACACAAGCCACCAATGAAGAAGGTTCTTTTAAAAACCTTCATACTTGCTTAGCAAGCAAAGCACTATTGAGACTATTGAGATCTCTGAAACCTAGACCTTCCTTGCCTTTCACCACCCCAAGCTTTCCCCAACTTTTCCAATGTATGCCTTTCTCAAGTCTGTTGTGGTTCTGCCAAAACCATGCCAACATTACTTCAATTTCCTTTAACAGATTTCCAGGTAATTTAAAAACACTCATTGTGTAAGCAGGTCTAGCCTGCAACACACTTTTAATGAGGATTTCTTTTTCTGCTGTAGATAAAAGCCCAGTCTTCCAACTATTAATCATCTTATAGATTTTTTCCTTTAGTTCTCTAAAAGAATTGTACTTAGACCTTCCCACAGCAATAGGAAGTCCCAAATACTTGTTATAATTGTTGCACATCACCCCATCTGCTTGCTGTAAAATAAAACTCTTGATAGCAGCCTTTGTATTAGAGTTAAACAAAATACTGGTTTTCTATTTGTTTATGGTCTGACCTGAGGCATACTCATATTGAACCAACAAATTATTCACACAGCACCACTCCTCATATTTTGCTCTACATAATACCACACAATCATCAGCAAAAACTAAATGATTTATCCTTGTACCTTCCTTTGCCACTGCTACCCCTTTAATAATCCCTCTAGATTTAACTTTTTGTAACAATGAACTAAGACCCTCAGCACAAATCGAGAACAAATACGGTGACAAAATATCACCTTGTCTCAACCCTCGTGTAGGTAAGATAGTCTCACCTGGCACCCTATTCACAATAACTGAATAACTCACTGATCTCACACATTTCATCACCAATCTTGTCCAATTCAAACAAAATTCCAACTTTAACATCATAGTCTCAAGATAACTCCATTCTACCCTATCATAAGCCTTGGAAATGTCAAGCTTAATGTCTATACTACCATCTCTTTCTATCTGCCTATTTTGCACGGAGTAATTCATATGCTACCATAATGTTGTTTGTAATAAGCCTACTTGGAATAAAGACACTTTGGTTCCAAGAAATAATCTTAGACAAAACACATTTCATTCGATTGGCCATAACTTTAGAAATCAGTTTGTAAAAGACATTGCATAAACTTATTGGACGAAATTCATGCACTGAACTGAATTAGGAGAGTTCACCTTGAGAATCAATGCTATATAAGTTTGATTAAGATCCCTTTGCATTTTCCCATTTTGCAAGAACTCCAAAACTGCTTGGACAACCTCCCATTCCATTGTCTCCCAGTGATCTTGATAAAACCTAGCTCCAAAGTCATTTGGCCCAGGTGATTTAAAATGAGACATCTGCTTTAAAGCAACAACCACATCCTCACTAGTAAAAGCTTTGTCCAGACCCGCTCATATCATCTGAGATCCTCTCTTCCACCCCTTGAAGGCACTGCTGTATACATCTTACGGATGGATTCGTTGATTTGTAAACTTCTGAAAAATGATTTCAAAAACCAGCTGCAATGTCTCCCTTCTCCACCAGAACCTGACCCTCAGCATCCACAACCTTTTTAATAGTGTTTTTTTTCCTTCTTTAATTCACACAGGCATGATAAAATTTTGTATTCCTGTCCCCAACTTCTAACTAATGTCTTTTGGCTCTTTGCTTCCATTTGATACCCTATTGATCCAACAAAAAAATGCTCAGCCTGCAACCTCTTCTGTTCTACCAAATTCTTTGGTGCCTTGTTATTTTGCGAAAGGCCCAACAACTTTGTCTTTTCTCTAATTGCAGCTATCCTCTATTTAATAATATTTCTGCAAACCCCTCCTGCAACCGTCCAATTTCCTTTGCACCCTATCAATCCAATTCTATCGAGCAACCCCTTATTGCCATTTAGTTCCAACTAAAGAGCTACAACCCTCCTCCTTTATTCAGTTTGCCTCATATTTAAAGTGAAACTGACTTCTTTTAACAATTCTTCTCTCATGCAAACAATTCGGCAAAACGGGCCTATGATGTGAACATAAGGCAGTTAGTGTTGCCACTGTATACTCAGTACATATTGCTCTCCAAGATGGGTTTGCCACAACTTTATCCAACCTCTCCTTAGTATAAGAATCATCCTCATGGTGGATACTCAATAGAAATTGCTCTCCAAGATGGGTTTGCCACAACTTTATCCAACCTCTCCTTAGTATAAGAATCATCCTCATGGTGGTTACTCCATGTATATTTGTCCCATTTCCATCCCAAACCAAAAAGATTAACTTCTTCCAATACTCTCCTAAACATACCCATCAGCTTCTCACTCCTTGGTCTGCCATCCACCTTTTCATCATTTGTCAATACTTCATTAAAATCACCAATCACACACCATCTCCTATCATTAGGCTTGAAAGAACCCAATAAGCTCCATGCCTGTCTTCTTAAATTAGCATTAGGTTGGCCATAAAAACAAGTTAACAACCAACTTTGACTACACTCCTCATCCTTAACCATCACATTAATATGCTTTTGAGAATAATTTACTAACTCAATTTGATCTTTGTGTTTCCATACAAGCATCAAACCTCCACTTCTCCCCATGCTTCCACCGCAATGCAACGTTCAAATCTAAACATTCTTGCAACTGCTTGAGCATGAAAATAGGACAACTTAGTCTCCATTAAGAAGATCACATCGGACACTTTATCTTTCACTAAACAGCAAAGGCTTTGAACTGTCAGGAGTTTCTAAGCCCCTCTGACAATTCCAACTTAACATTTTCATAATGCTTGGCGGAGTTGTCCAGCGGCTTCCGCCAAATCCAAGGACAAAACATTCTGCCTCTGTAGTACCTTAGTGCAACACTTCTTGTTACTCTTGGTGGAACGAACCACCTCCCCACTACCATATGAATCCTTCTTCGTACCAGATAATACCTTTGTAAGAGAAGAGAACACACATTTTTCACGAGCCCGACGCTTCCACCTACCACCTCCTTGTTGCTACTTTTGTTTTTCAAGTGATGCCGGCAGTGAGTTGACCAACCTTACCTCCCCCTCCTTCAAAATTGCTTCTAATGCCTCTTTCGACTAGCTAAGGAGATCTGTAGGCCCATCAGAATGCACCTGGCCCTTAGTAGACCCTTTCCTTTCTTCCGACCCATCACAACCCAATAACCCACTTCTGACTGCTTGCCCACTAACCTCCACTTTCCTATTTAAAAAGTCGTTGCTTTGAAAGTTTGCCAATCTTTCCTTTGAGATGCTCTCCATAATCATCTCCCTATCCCCGTTCGAAACCAACCCACCTGTTTCGCCCTCTACCTCCTCAACTTCCATCCCTATCTCAACAACTTCCAAAACATTTCCATGATTCTCGGCCTTACCTTCATTCAAAACACCACCTTTGTTCTTGATTTGCCCCTGATCAGAATTATGCATCAACCATCCCTGATTTGTACTATCGACATAAATTTTTATTTTATAAAAGGACTCTATTTTATATATAGAAATGAAAAATAATTGTAAATAAAATTACAAATTAATATTTTCATTCTTTTCATACATTTGCTTTTTTAAATTTTATGCAAAATAATAAACAAGATATTCGTAATTCAGCTGTATTGATACTGTGATTTAATTAGACTCACAAATTCCATTTAATTTTTTGAGTTATAGAAAATCTTAATCTAATTTCTTTGTATCCATCTCAACATCCCTTTCCATATTATTTTTCCTTTGCAGTATAAATTTTGCACCCTTTTCTGAAAATTTTTAAGTAAAGGTTTTTTTTTTTTGTAATATGATTTATTTTCTTCTTATTACTAGGGGTATAAATTCAAACCGAAAAATCAAAAAATCGGACCGGACCGGACCGAACTGGACCGGTTTTACCAGTTTGAACCGGTTTTTAAAACGTAAAAACCGGCCGGTTCGGTTCTGGAATTTTTCGGACCGGACCGGACAGGTTGATTAAAAAAAATAAAAGATAATATTTTTATATATAAGTTTTATACAAAATATTTTATATATATTAAATATTAATATATATAAGTTTTATATATAATGTATAATTATAAATTTTTATGTGAAATTTTATATATAACATATATATTCATATATGAAATAATTTCTTATTATAATTTATAAATTATTACATAAAATGTTAATACTAAATCACTAAAAATTTATAACTAATACTAATATATAACTTATAACTATATCAATAGTTTAATATTAATACTATTATATAGTCTAATATATTAATAAAAGTATAAAACAATTTTTTTTTAAATCAATTTTTTTTTTTATAAACAAATTTTTAATGACAAATTTTGAAATTTACATTTTAAAAAAACCGGAAAACCGGACCGGATCGAAAACCGGTAAAATCGGAAGTACCGGTTTAAGAGGGTAACCGGTGCGTAATCGGTTTTGAAAAATACAAAACCGGTACATACCGGTTCGGTCCTAAATTTTATCCAAAACCGGACCGGACCGGACTAGTTACACCCCTACTTATTACACAGTTTCAGAGTGTATATGCTTTGAGAAATGGCGTAATAAATAACATTTACAAATCTAATTCGGGTTTTGTTATTCTTTAGAAAATCCTATTTTAAATAAGATATATTTTTATAAATTAATTTATAAAAATAAAATCATTTTACAAAACACCCTCAATTTAAAATATAGTCATATAAAAAGTAGTAAAAATATATATACACATATATATATATATATATATATGTGTGTGTGTGTGTGTAATTAATCTGTTTTGATCACGTAGCCATGGAATGAAACACGTCATCCAAGCGTGAGATCAGGGTCAGCAAAATGTTATTGTCCCAAGTGGCATAATCAGACATGTACACGTGGCATGCAACAACCACGTACAGAAAGTTGTATCATAATAATCCCACTCAAAAGCATGCCTTCCAGGCTCAGGCTTCCCCCACTAGTGAAAATGGCACTCAATTGATCCAACTAAATTAGATGGATTGGCCCCACATAAAAAAATTCATTGTATTAATAATTAATGAGCCATATTAGGAATAAGTAGTTTGGCGTACTAAAACACGTACTAACATTGATATAAATTTTTTTTTATTAAAAAGAAAAATAAAGAAAAGAAAAATTTTAAGAGAAAAAAAAGTTTTCTATCTTATGAAAATTATTTTTATCTTCAATTTGTACCGTTTCATTAAATGGATGAATTCTATTTCAGTATTGATGCGCAATTTGATACGCAAACTCAATTGCAAGAAGATTTTTCCATAATTAATATGAGTCACGCTACACAAAAGTGATGTGAGTAGTGAGAGACATATCTCTAAAATTTTTCAATTAATATTACTCCCAGCCTAAGCAGCTCAAAATTTAAGGCCTAAAAAACTTTAAAAGGTCCCTCACATGGACAGCTTGTACACCACCACCACCTCCATCTTTTTGGGTCCTTTACAATCTGCTACTTTTGCAGCAAGTACTTACTAGTTTACAAAATTTAACACTCTCTAGCTTCCCAGCATAATGCCCCCACTTCATTAGTTTTGCTTTCGTATTGTCTATCACAGAGCAAAATGAAAGTTCGTAGCCTTTTTGGGAGTTGGGTGGGTGTTTGTAAAGTTGCTGCAATAGTACTCATGCCCACCCAACCCCCAAAAGACTACTGCAAAACCAAGGGATGATCTTAATCATCAATGTCCAACCCAACTGCTAGAGACCGAAAGTGAGAAAACAAGATTGCCAGATTCAACCATGAAGCTATATTCCTTCAGTTTTCTCATTCTTTTGTTCACTTATGGGTATTGCAGATCGGATATTCGCATTCCTTTTCGACTCACGCTTGCTGTCCCTGTGGAATATAGCGTGGGATTCATTGGGAGAGCTCTACTTTTGGAGACTAACCAGACGGTACCCAACTTTAAAGCTGCATTGAGCGTTGAAGCTGTTGATGGGAGGTACTCATGCTCCTTGGAGGTTTTCCTTGGAGATGTGAAGGTCTGGAATTCTGGTCACTACTTGAGGTTTTATACATGGGATATATGTGTGCTAGAGCTAACTGGGGATGGAGATTTGAGGTTGAAAGGTCCAAAAGAGCAAGTGGGATGGCGAACTGGGACTTCTGGACAAGCTGTGGAGGTAAAGCTTCAAATATGCCCAACTCAATTTTGGTATCGTTTAGGCCAACATATTTTCTAATGGGATTTTTTTGCATCAATTTCATTCGTCTTGATGCAGAGATTACAGATACGGAATTCTGGCAATCTGGTTCTGGTTGACACCGTGGACCAGATAAAATGGCAAAGTTTCAATTTTCCCACAGACGTAATGCTCTGGGGCCAGAGACTCAATGTGGCCACTCGGTTGACTTCTTTCCCAAGAAACTCAGTTTCATTCTACTCCTTGGAAATTCAGTACAACAGGATTTCTTTGTACCTTCATTCTGGTAAGTGGAACTATTCCTACTGGGAATTTAAGCCTTCCAATAACAGGAATATCACATTTATCCAATTGGCTTCGAATGGCTTGCGGTTATTCAGTGATAAATATAAAAAAATCGCGCAGATTCCATCGCAACAACCTCAACCTCTAAGGTTTTTAGCGCTGGGAAATGAAACAGGAAATCTGGGGCTCTTCTTTTATCACCCTAGCAAAGGAAGATTTGAGACTGCTTTTCAGGCACTAAACACCACTTGTGATCTTCCTCTGGCTTGTAAACCTTATGGCATTTGTACATTCTCCAATGCTTGTTCATGCATCCGGCATTTAACAAAGGAAACCACAATGAGTTCTAACTGCAGTGAGGGAATTTCCGGAGAGTTTTGCGGCAGTAATCAGGCTGAGATTCTTGAATTAGAGGGTGTTAGCAATGTTCTGAAAGATGGTCCTAAAAGGGTTAATATTAGCAAAGAAACATGCTCAAACTTGTGCTTGGAAGATTGCAAATGTGCAGCTGCATTATATTCCTCTGTAAAAGGGGAGACAAACCAACGAGAATGCTATCTTTATGGGCTGGTTGTGGGAGTTAAACAGGTTCAAAGGGGAACTGGAGTGAGTTTTATGGTTAAGGTTCCAAAGGGAACTAGTGGTAGTCATGGTAAGACTAAGGTCAAGAAATGGGTCTTGGCCATGGTAGGAGTGTTTGATGGATTGATTATTCTGCTTGTTCTGGGAGGGCTTGGATACTACTACATACAAAAGAGAAGGAAAAATTTGCAGGCTACTGATAACCACACTTGATTTCATTTGATTCCAGGTTTTTATTGGAATTCAATGCGCCATTACAATTCTTTTGTATTCAGTTTGTAGAGGAAAGAAAACAATTTTGCTTGTTATTAATAGGCAGGGGGGATTCATTTGGTGAAGTAATGCACTTCATTGAAAATTTTTCAAAGTCTGGAAAGCATTCAGTGAGTTTTCATTCTATTACGAAATAACTGCCTTATTTTTACTCTTTTGCACATTTCATTTACGAGTTGCAAAATGAGTAATACTACATATAGTCGTAGAATATATAAGCACATTGCAGTCACTTTGAAAAGGAGTGGAGTTCACTATTAACAAATTAATTTTTTTTTATGTGAATTTCCTATTTATTCACTTTTTTTGAAGTGATTGCATAATATTTGCACACTCACGATTGAAACTATCATTTCTCTTACAAAATAATATAAAAAATTTAGAACATAAAATCTTAAGAAATTAAAAAAATTAAATAAGGACATTCATTTGGTGACCATGGTGCTGGCTGAGCCACCTTCAGACTCATTGAAGCATGAACCACGAGGGGCTCTTGGCAAGGTTGCCTTTGTAGTGGCCCTTCATGGCGCCTCCTCTACTCGACTGCCTCCACGGTGGCTAAATCAAGCCACCATCAAGTAGCCTGGTCTGTTGACAAAATTACTAATGGGTGGCCTGATTTTGGACATTCAGATGTGGCACTCGACTTGAAGACTTGTGGGGTGGCTAAATCGGGCCACCATAAAGGTGGGCCACCTCTATGGGCAACTTGCAACCATCACCCAAGGTAGTAACTGTGGTCATGGCCGCTGGCTACTCCCAACAAATATTTTCTCCATAATTAGAGTTTAAAATCGAATTGGGCCCAGTGACTATGGGCCTGGTAAAACAAATGAATCTGTAAATAATAAATCGTAGCTTGGGCACATCGCATCCCTCCAATAGAGGCCATAGACGGTCCCCTAATCCAACCCAGTACGTCATGTATGTCTCTCCTGGAACTCAAAACCTGGCCTCTCTCCCCTTGGGGAGGGACAGAAGGTGCCCTTAATTCGGCCCATAGGGCTCTTGGCATTAGACCATGGTGCTTACTTTGGAACAAAAGATGAGCCGATTAAGCCATTTGGAGTGGAATAGGCATTACAAGTATTATTTATATAATTAACATATTGCAGGTGTCCAAACAAGTAAACATATATATATATATATTTTAATTTTTTAGTGAGCCGAAATCACTGATCCATGCGCTTTGCCGCCCAGTAGTAATCCGTGCAAGGTAATTAGGGATATACAAACAAGCAAATGCGTTGGATACTATTATATATGTGGTCAAATACTTCCAAAGAAACATATATTATTGAGTACTGCTAGAGCCACCTCTGAAGCTACAGCTGGCTCTAGTATGTATTTTTTGATGTATTTTTTTTACAGTTATTTTTTATAGAAAATTTTTTAATACTTTTTAATATTTTAAAACAATAAAATAAATTTATAATATTATTAAAAAACACTTCCTTAAAAATGAAGTAAAAAAAATTATTAAAAATACTTCCTTAATCACGAAGTAAAATAAAAAAATAATTTTTTTTACTTCATGATTAAGGAAGTATTTTTTAATAATATTATAATTTTTTTATTTTTTTTAAATATTTAAAATTGTTAAAAAAATCTATATAAAAATAAAATTAAAAAAAAACATAAAAAAAAACATTATAGAGCCAGCGGTGGCTCTATCTTTATTCTATATTATTAATTTCCCGGGGGCGCTCAAATCCGTAACAGTTTCTTGACGAGTCGGGTCAACAAATCGGGCTGCCACAGGCCCACAATAATAAACCAGCTGGCTCCACAAACCCTACAGAATCACAGATGACAAGTGAAAAACACAGAATTATTTCAAGAGTACTAATTAAGATGACTATACGTACGGATGCTATAAAAACATGAGAGATATTGTTAGGCATAATAGAAGGATCATTACAAATAATTCGCACATACTTTATAAGCTGCATGCCTTGAAGTACATTAATTAATCCTCTGATCTCCATGGAAGTATATTGAACTATGGAGTGGCATAATGGATATGGTTTCGAGGGTGCAAGTTGGACACAACACCATGTTTTCCTCATCTTCACGTACACCTGCCCATCAAACTTTTAACGTCTTTGCATTTCAAGTTTTAGATAGTTTTTAGTCTAGTTTTTCACAACTCTTACTTTACTACGTCGTAGTATGAGTAACTAGTTTAGATTAATTACTAAATTACCTTACAGTTTGATTTGTTGTGTATTCTCCTTGGTTTTTTTTTTTGTAAAAGTTTCTTCCGCTATAAGTAAGAGTATATAAATAAATTCAGGGTATTAACCCTCTTCCTTTAAAAATAAAATACATCATTTCTTCGATCTTATTTAAAACTAAAACCATTTATGTTATGATGAGCTATATATATGTTCTTCTCTTTGATCTCATATATATATGAATTATATTGATAGAATATACATAAAACATATATATATATATATATATATATCTTCGATCTTTGGTTGTAGCATGGGACTAGTTAATTGAGCATGCCTTAGTTTGAATCGAGTGCTAATATTTATTGGAATTTTTCATGAAGAGTAATTCTACTTATAAGCCGGTTTGGAGGACGCGCTCTTTGTAGGAAAACATAACAGGATAATCCAATCACCTGAAACATAACAATATTCAAGAAACAAAAATGAGAGAGCTCGCAAGAATATTATGGACATCAAGATTGTTGTATTCTGTGTATTAAGAACCAAAAGTTGTACGAAGTTTATATATATACAAGGAAAGAAATGTTGTGTACACATGTAGTAAAACTTGCAAACTATCTTTACAAAGTAACTAACTAATTGCTACATAACTATGCTAATGTGTCAATACTCCCCCTCAAGATGGAGTATGAATGTCAAGCACACCCATCTTGGAAAGAAGATAAACAAACTGTGTGAGATAGAGCTTTTGTGAAGGCATCAACTAATTGATGTTGAGAGGTCACATGTAAAGTTTGAAGTATATCGGATTGTATTTTTTCATGTACCAAATGACAATATAATTCTATATGTTTAGCTCTTTCGTTAAAAAGAAGATTTTTTGCTATGTGGAGAGCAGCCTTGGTGTCACAAAATAAAAATGCTGGAGATTGATGAGAAATGCCAAGTCTTGAAATAAAGCAATCAACCGTGTTAATTCAAAAGCAGTGGAGCCAAAGCTCTACATTCAGTTTCGACTGATGATCGAGATACTATATTTTTTTTCTTGGATTTCCAAGAAACAAGATAATCACCCAAGAATCCACAAAAATCAGTGATTGATTTTCTAGTGTCTGGACAAGTGGCCTAATCTGAATCTGTGAAGCCTTTCAAGAAGAAGAAGAAGAAAAAGAAATATCCCCTAGCCAAGTGTATCTTTCAGGTAGCATAACACATGGTGTACAACATCTAACTGTATTTGGGCAGGCTTGTCCATGAATTGGCTTAAAACTTGCACAGAATAAGCCAAATTAAGTCTTGTTATGGTCAAATAAAGTAACATTCCCACCAATCTTCTGTATACTGTGGGATCATCCAATTGATTTGAATTAGTCTTAACCAAGCGTAGATTAGGACTCATATGTACTTTAGTTGGTTTACAACCAAGGGAACCAATATCAGTAAGTATTTTCAATGTATAATGTCTTTGACAGAGTGAAATCCATTTAGAAGATTTGGCAACTTCCAATCCAAGAAACGATTTAAGCTCTCCAAGATCTTTAATTCGGAAAGTATTGTGAAGAACATATTTTATATCTTGGACATCATTAAGGTCATTGTTAGCCACAATCACATCATCAACATGTATCAAAAGAGCAAGAAATATGTGATTAGAAATTCGAGTAAATAAAGAATAGTCACACTTGGATGGTGTAAAACCATGTTGTAAGAGGTAACTAGTGAGTTTATAATACCACTACCGAGAAGCTTGCTTTAGGCCATAGAGTGATTTTGTTAACTTGCACACCCAAGCTACTGAAAAGCTTGTTTATAATCTAATTGATGTAAATACTAGTTCTGTGATGAAGCAATGGCCAATAAATATCTAACACTTGTAAATTTAGCTATAGAAGAAAATGTATCAATAAAATTCAAGCCCTCTTCTTGATTGTATTCTTTAGCTACAAGCCTAGCTCTATATCTTTCAATGATGTCATCTGATTTGTATATAATCTTGTACACCCATTTACAACCAATGGGGTGTTTATTAGAAGGCAAGTAAGTGAAAATTCAAGTATTATTTTTCTCAAGAGCAATTAACTTAGCTGCCATAGCCTCTTGCTTGTGGGTAAACTTAATGGCTTAGTGGTAGTATTTAGGCTTAAAGTGAGATGAAAGTGCAATAGTAAAAGCACGGTGAGTGGAACAAAGTTTGTTATAACCTGCACACCCCTTTCTGCCATAACCTTGAGGTAGTGTCATATATACTTCCTCATTCAAATTTTCATGTAGAAATGTGTCACAAATACCAGTTCTTTGGGGAAGCAATGGCTTGTAAACATCTAACACTTGTAAATTTAGCCACATGAGAAAATATATCAATAAAATCCAAGTCCTCTTGTTGAGTGTATCATTTAGCTACAAGCCTAACGTTATATCTTTTGATTGTGCCATCTGATTTGTATTTAATTTTTTACACCCATTTGCACCCAATGAGGTGTTTATCAAGAGGCAAGTCATTGAAAACCCAAGTATTGTTTTTCTCAAGAGCAATTAACTCAGCTGCCATGGCCTCTTGCCAGTGGCCGGCAAACTTAATGTCTTGGTGGTAGTATTTAGGCTCAAAGTGAGATGAAAGTACAATAGTAAAAGCACGGTGAGTGGAACAAAGTTTGTTATAAGAGAGATAGTTAGACAAGGAATAAGGAGTACTTACCTTGAAAGAAGCTATAGCTATGGAAGAATCAGTATTAGACAAAGAAGAAGTGATCAAATCACAATGATATTGCTGCAAATGTTATGGTGGATGCTTGATTCTAGTAGACCTTCTAACATGTGGATTATTATTTGAAATTGGCTGAGACTAATCAAGGCTAATAGAGTGATTAGAAACTTTTGAAAAAATCTTATTGACAGGAGGTAAGGTAACAATTGGTGCGTTTGATGCGTAAATGAGCAAAACAAAAGAATATAAAGAGATAGATTGAGGATATGAAGAAATGGTGTTGTTGTTTTTATAAGGAAAAAAATGTTCATAGAATACTACATCTTGAGACAAGAAAACAGATTTAGAGTAAAAATCATAAAATTTTGTACCTTTTATCCTAAAAGGATAACCAAGAAAAAGACATTTCCTAACTCTAGAGTTGAATTTTGACTTGTGAGCAGTAAGAGTGCTAGCATAACATAAACTATCAAACACTTATAAATGAGAGTAGGAGGATTTTTGAAAGAATAAAAGCTCATAGGGAGATTTAATAGAGAGAGTAGAAGTAGGTAAGTTGCTCTTAAAACACAATCCCTCCAGAAACAAAGTGGTAAATGTGCTTGAAATCGCATGGCTCGTGCAAGCTCTAGTAAATGCCTATGCTTTCTTTCTACTTCCATTTGTTGAAGAATGGCTACACATCTCTTTTGGTGAATGACCCCTTTTGTAGAAAAATAGGTAAGCATATCAAACTCTAATCCATTATCACTCCTTGGAGTTTTTACTCTACAACTGAACTGTGTTTCTACAAGAGTAATGTAGGACATGAGCTTGGTTTGAGTTTTAGATTTTGTTTTCATTAGATATACCCAAGTTTCCCTTGTGAAGTTATCAACGACAGTTAAAAAATAATGAAAACCATCTAGAGTAGGAATGAGAAATGGACCCCATATATCGCAATGAATTATTTCAAAACAACAATAAGTGAGAGATTCACTTTTGGGAAAAGCTAACCGAGACTGTTTTGCATAATGACATGCATCACAATTTGTATGTAAGAAACTTTGTTTGAGAGAAAAAGGATGACCCAGACGATAATGCAATAAATCTAAATTGATAGAGGTACAAGCAGAAGGTACAAAGGAAGAACTAGAAATAGAAGATATATTGGAACCATATACATCAAAAATTGATGCTTTATTGTGCAGAAAATAGTAAAGACCACTTCTTTCTTCACCCAGACCAATTGTCTTCTTTGCATACAAGTCCTGAATGAAGCAAAATTTGTTAAAGAAAATTATAGCACTTAGAAGAATGAGTAAGTTAATTGGCTAACAAAAGATTAAAAAAAAACAAAGGAACACATGATATTATGAAGAATTAAGGAATAATAAATTTTAACAACTCATGTGTGTGTAATGGAAACTTTCTGTCCATTAGGCAGTGTGACAAAGGCGTAATTAGCAATATTGTAATATGAGAAAAATGACATTGAGCTAACCATATGGTCAGTAGCTTTAGTGTCGATAATCCATGGAACATTAAGATTTGATTGCTATTGTTTGACTGAGAACAAAGAGGATTAAGATTCAGAGTAAAGAGAAAGATACATGATTGATTGAAAAAGGATTGGAGATTTAGCCGAGATGTGGACCTACTGTAAGACCTAGCCCGCTGTCAGGTTCTGGCCCAGACCTGACTCCCTTCTAAGGAGCACAGACACATGAAAGCGTTTCCAAAATCCTCGTCACACGGGTTCACGACATTTTTTCATTTTCATGCACATCCCTCCTTCCCTTTTCTTTAGGTTTGATTTGTTTCCTACTTATAGCTTATATATATGTTAAGCATTCTCTACCCTAGATTCAGTGCCATTGCCCTCTCTTCATGCCCTCAGCCATCCAAACTCTTATGAGCATCCACCCTCCATTGTGAACCTCAGTCCAGACCTCACCAGCGCCCAACGCCTCCGTTGCAAGCCACGAAACTCCTCTATTTCAGACACCTGAAACAGAGCCACACTTGTAGCCACCCTAACTCCTTGGTGCCACCTGCCACGGCTCACCCACGTCCAATGCTTGCACCGTAACACCTTTGTTAGCCGCTGCTCAGTCACACGAAACCAAGAGCCACCCCCCACCTCACAGAAAGCCCTTGTTTCCCGTACCAAAAACAGAGCACCTACTGATCCTACCCACCGAACCATTGCATCGCATCGTACCAGCCACTCCAAGCTGTCACCTCCCACACGGAAAAGGGCGCCGGACACCCATAGGCCACCTCAGACCTTAGCAACCCCTCACGGTGAGTATCTCTCTCGGTTTACTCACTCCTTCCTTTTCGCCCTCTGGCTCGCTCACCTCTCCCTCTCTTTCTCTCATGCTCAACCCAGCTCGACGGCATCTTAGCTGCACTCCTACTCTTAGGCCGCGCCACCACTCTCCCTCCAACTAGCCCCGTCGCGCCTTGCCCCTCCACGCATATCTCAGTTTTAGTCAAAAGTCCATGCCGCTACACTTCATTTCTTTTGTTTTTCATGTTGCTGACTTAAAGAGTTGTATATATATATATATATATATATATATATATATATGGGTAAGTATGTAACCTAATAGAATATGAGTTATTATCGTTATGCCCTTTGATCATGTTTTCAAATGATGAAGTATTACAAAAGCTATTGCATAGTCGGTCTAATAAATAAATAAAATTACATTATTACCTTTGAGTTACAAGTTGCATTATTGTGTTTTAGACTTTTAATATGTACTTGTAAACTCTAAGTATTCCATGTTTACATAAATGATTTTGGTAAGTTAAATTTATTTTAAGTAAAGTTTCTTTCAAAAGTAAGTGATAATGTTGTAATTTTATTATAATCTAGTTTGTTAAATAATTTTTTATGTATAACTTAAAAGGAAATTTTGGTATAATTATGTTATGTCATATTAAATTTGATAGTTTGATTTTCAATAGTAAATAAGTTAGAGTTTAATACTTTAGTCAGAGATTCAGTTGGAATTTGGGAAGTGTTAACATTTTAGGATTTCGTGAATTTAGGGTTTTTTGAAGAATTAAAATAAGTTATTTTAATATTTTAGGCTTAAATATTGAAATACGTGTTCGATTGGAAATTTATGAAAATTATGTTATTATGTTATAGGTGAAGATTAATATTTGTTCGATGTTTTTGAGGAGATTTTCGAAGAGTTAAGAAGTCCAGGTAAACAAGGTTCTTATATTAGATTTGCATAAAAAGAAATGAACTGAGATTGATTTGTAAAAAAATATGCATGTTATTTTAAAATGAAAAGGTAAAAAATAACCTTAGTATATGTTTTGCATTCACTCATGAGATACATATGAAAGAGATAAGAAATGCTTTTGACATGAATTGTGTAGACATAAGCAATATTTGACATGTTTTTGAAATGTGCAAAAGAGCAAATATGATATCTGTGAATTTTTGTACATATGATATGAAAATGATTTGGGTTTGTTTATGATCAAATGGAAATGAAATGAATATGTTCAGCACAGAGTTTGATATGATACTGATATGAAAAAATTTTGCATATTTATCTATTTTGATTTTGATTTTGAATATGATTATGATATGATGATACTGATTCACGTGATATGGTTGGTACCAACATGATATGATATGATATGAGTGCACCCACTTTGGAAACAAAGTGGTCTTTTATGTGTTATTTCCTATGTGCACACTCGGGACTTCGAGATTGAAAAAAGAGAAGTTTCATAATATGATACTACCCGGTTTGGCCACCGAGAATAGCACAATCCTACCACAGGAGTTAAACATAGTATATGGATATGACATGATACAATACGATATGATATGATAAGATGAACATGTGCAGTTATGTTATGCCAAAGCGGTTTTGAATATGAAAATGGTTTATGAATATGAAAATATTGAAATGTCACTCTGATTTCTTTCTGATAATACGTTTTGAGATGTGTGCATGAAAATGAAATATTTTGCTCCTGCATACCAAATTTTCTAAAAATGGATCATGTTTACATACTAGCATATGTTCTCTGCTTACTGAGTTGTGGATAACTCACCTCTTATCTTTATTATGTTTCAGATGATATTGATGACCTAGCTGTGGGTCAGGAATAGAAATTGGAGCTTGACTAGATATAGATAGAAGGTCGAGTACCTAAGAGTATCATTGTTAGTAGAAGGATTTAACTGGAGTGTTTGAAATACTTTATGTTGTTTGGACCTATTGAGATTTAAAGATGTATTATTTTATTACGTTGAGATTATTGGGAGATTGTGGACCCCCTTGGTTTATGTTATTTTGTAATGATGACTTATGAAGTTTGTGTTATGGTTATTTGGAAAATATGAGTTCATGTGCTATTTATGAAATCTTTAGAGTTTTTAAATGCATTGGGAGACATGTTTGTAAGTGATAGATAGTAATCCTCAGAGACAAGTTTGAGGTTCTGCAGACTATAGTGTGTGAGATTTTGGAGTTCAGATAGACTTTAAGAAATCATTTTTAGATTTGATGTGATAGTGGAGCGGACCATAAGGTAGAATATTGTAGGTATTCAAGGTCTTAAAATTTGCAGACTTTAGGAATGATTTTGATATGTAGGATTTTACGGGTCTATGAGCTGAATTCATGTTGTTTGTGGTTTGGTTTGATTCTGGAGACTTTTTAAATAAATTTGATGGAGGTAAGGTTTTAGACTTTGGATATTAATCATTACCATTGTTGCGCGTACTTCTTTTCTCTTTGTAGTGTTATATATATGTTTTGTTTTTACTGTTACCACTAATTATTTATGTTTATATGAACACTATAATTTTTTAAACAAATATTAAAGATCCAAGTTATTTTGTCAGGATGCCACCTCGTCGTCGAGAATGAAGGATGTCGGATCTGAACGCAAACAAGAACGAAAAGGAAGCAAACTCGAGTGCTTCTGAAGTACTACAATCAGCAGCTCATCAATTAATAGATGATCTCGAATAGAATCTCTTTGGTCGCCAATGCAACTATAATGAAGAGGGCTGTACCATAGAACAATTCAATCGGATGCACCTCCTTCATTTGATGGGAGAGGCGAACCAACCCTAGAGGAGGATTGAGTTCAAGATATTGAGGAGATATTGTAGGTGCTAACCTGCACAGATAAACAGAAGGTGGTATACGCCACATTCAAGTTGGTCGGGGAGGCGAAGAGATGGTGAATTTTTGAAAGAACTATCGGAGAAGCAGGAGGGATATAAATAGTCAGTTGGCTGCATTTCAAGCAGATTTTTCTTGAGCGCTTTTTCCCAAGCTCGGCCCGAGATGATAAGGCTATGGAAATTGCCTCTTTGGTGCAGGGAACCATGACGGTGCACCAGTATGCAACTAGATTTATTGAATTATCTCGTTTTGCTGCGTATCTGATTCCTGATGAGGAAAAGAAGGCACGTAAATTCAAACAAGAGCTGAACGAAAAACGTTATGAATGAGTAATGGGCTTCCAGATTCGAAACTTCTTAGAGTTGGTAGATAAGGCCACAGTTTTTGAACGAACCTTCAAAGGAGCGCTACAATGCACGATCAGAGGAAGATGACTATTTCATCGGGGCATCATTCTGGCACGGACCAAGGATCGTGAAAAAAGAGGAATGAAGGTAGTAGCTTGAGTAAGAGGCTGGTTCAAGGCACCCAACAAGCATAGTAGTGTAGAACTTGCAACCGAGTACATGTCGGAGTATGCAAGAAGGAAGTGGGACTATGCTATCGTTGTGGCAAATCGGGTCACTATCTCAAGGACTGCCCGTTGCAATGGGATAGCAACAGGCCACCACCACCTAAGACAGAAGGGACATCGCGAGGCAAAATCCAGCGTACTACTGCGCCTGCACGAGTTTTTGCTTAGACACCTGGAGAGGCTGAGGATAGGAATGATGTGATCATTGGTATGACTTCTTTGATTTGTTTTAAGATATTAATTTGTTGGTTGATGTTAAGACTTGGAAATTTTAGTTCATGAATGATGTTGATTGTGATCACAGGTACTTTTTCTTTATTTGCTAATAATGTCACTGTGTTATTTGATTCGGGAGCGACACATTCTTTTGTTTCTATGACTTATTCTCGATTTTGCACCTTAGAAACATAAAAGTTTAAGTACAAATTAGTGGTTGCGACCCCAACAGAAAATTTGGTAGTCTGTGATGAGATTCTACCAGGTTGTCCTTTATCTATTAAGGGAATAATAATGCTAGTAGAAGTGTTTAACATGATCGAGTTTGATGTGATTTTGGGTATGGATTGGCTGGCTTGCTACCCTGCCAGTATAGATTGTTTTAAAAATGAAGTGGTTTTTAGACCCCCAAAAGAAAGTGAATTTTGGTTCACAGGTTCGAAAGTGAGATTGCATCACCCATCATATCTGCCATTCAACTTGGAAAATTGTTACGCGATGGTTGTTAGAGATTCTTAGCCTGCGTGGTAGAAGCACCAAAAGAGGAGTTAAAGTTAGAGCAGATACTTGTTGTGAGTGAATATCAGAGATTTTCCCAGAAGATTTACCTGGACTCTCGCCTGAGCAGGAGGTAAAGTTTGTTATTGAACTAGCCCCATGCACAACACCCCTTTCGAAAGCACCTTATTGGATGGTGCTGTCTGAATTAGTGGAACTCAATGAGCAATTGCAAGATTTGTTGGACAAGGGTTTTATCATGCCCAATGTATCAGCTTGGGGAGCTCCAGTTCTCTTTGTGAAGAAGAATGATGGATTGATGAGAATGTGTATTGATTACAGGGAACTTAATCAGGTGACCATAAAGAATAAGTACCCATTACCCTGTATAGAAAATTTGTTTGATCAGCTCCGAGGTGCCCAGGTATTTTCAAAGATTGATCTTCGATCGAGTTACCATAAATTGAAGATTAGGACAAAAGACGTGGCTAAGACGACTTTTAGGACCTGATATGGCCATTATGAGTTTTTGGTCATACCTTTTGGCCTGACTAATGCCCCAGTAGTATTCATGGATTTGATAAATAGGGTGTTCCATGAATTTTTGGATAAGTTTGTGGTTGTTTTTATTGATGATATGCTGGTATACTCCAAAAGCAAGACTGAGCATGAAGAACATTTGAAGTTGATACTTGGGATACTTAGAGATAAAAAGTTGTTTGCTAAATTGAAGAAATGTGAATTTTGGCTTGATTCAATCGCATATCTAGGGCATGTAGTTTCGAAAGATGACATTTTAGTAGACTCAGGAAAAGTGGAAGTAGTAGTTAATTGGTCGGCACTGAAGAATATTCATGAGGTTAGAAGTTTCTTGGGATTGTCAGGTTATTACCGTTGATTCATTGATGGTTTTTCCAGGATAGCAGTTCCTCTTACAACACTCACAAGAAAAAATAATAAATTTGAATGGAAAGCAAAGTGTGAAGAAAGTTTCTAGGAGTTGAAACGAAGATTAGTGACAACTCCGGTGTTAACAGTCCCCACTGCTAGAGGTGGATTTGTAGTTTATAGTGATGCATCAAGGCTTGGATTGGGGTGCGTACTAATGCAACATGGGAAGGTTATAGCATACGTCTCACACCAATTGAAAGCGAATGAGTAGAATTATCCCACGCATGATCTAGAACTTGCAGCAGTCATTTTTGCATTTAAGATTTGGAGGCACTATCTATATGGGGAAAGTGCAAAATTTATACGGATCACTAGAGTTTGAAATATTTCTTCACTCAGAAGGAATTAAATATGAGGCAGAGGAGATGGCTTGAGTTGATCAAGGATTATGATTGCACCATCAATTATCACCCGGGAAGAGCTAATGTTATAGCCGACGCCTTAAGTAGGAAGTCAATGGGACCGGTAGTTGCAGCCCTTACCACTCAACATAGGTTGTTAATGGACCTTGAAAGAGCCGGTATTGAGGTTATCACTAGTGATACAAGTACTTTCATGGCCAGTTTAATAGTTCAACCAGCCTTGATAGATAGAATCAAAGTTGCTTAGAAAGTGGATTTAGGGTTGGTGAAGCTAGTGGAAGAAGTCGAGAACGGGGGCAAATCTAACTTTAGCATTTATGAGGATGAAGTTTTAAGATTTAGAGGTAGATTGTGCATGCCAGCTAATGAAGAACTGAAAAGGTTATTTCTTGAAGAGGCACACCGTTCTTTATACATAGTTCACCCGGGGAGTTCCAAGATGTATCGGGACTTGAAAGGATCTTTTTGGTGGAATGGTATGAAAAGAGAAATTGCTAAATTTGTGGAACAGTGTCAAACTTGCCAACAGGTGAAGGCGGAGCATCAGAGACCAGTATGATTATTAAAACCACTCCAGATTCTAGAGTGGAAGTGGGAGCATATCTCCATGGACTTTGTGATAGGCCTACAGAGGACATTGAGCGGACAAGATGCTATATGGGTGATTGTGGATAGCTTAACGAAAACTGCTCGTTTTTGTGCCCATTAAAGTTTCTTATAAACTGGAGAAAATAGCTGAGCTGTATGTGCGGGAGATAGTGAGGTTGCATGGGGTACCGATATCCATTGTGTCAGATAGAAACCCTCGTTTCACTTCCAAGTTCTGGCGAACCTTATAGGAGGCAATGGGTACTAAGTTAAGTTTCAGTATTGCATGTCACCCATAGACAAATGGACAGTTAGAAAGAACTATTTAGATCTTGGAAGACATGTTGAGGGCATGTGTGATGGATTTTAAGAGAACTTGGATGCGACATTTACCATTGGTCGAGTTTGCTTATAATAATAGTTTCCAGGCTAGCATTGGAATGACATCCTATGAGGTTTTGTATGGCAGAAGGTGTAGATCTCCATTGTATTGGGATGAAGTGGGTGAAAGGAAACTTTTGGGCCAGAGATTATTCAGCAAATCACAGTAAAGATAGATATCATTTGTGCTAGAATGAAAGCAGCTCAGAGCCGACAAAAGAGTTATGTAAATAAACGTCGTCGCCAGATAGAGTTTGAGGTTGGAGATAAAGTATTTTTTAGAATAGCACCAATGAAAGGAGTTATGAGACTTGGAAAGAAGGGCAAGTTGAGCCCAAGATATATTGGGCCATTTGAGATTCTTGACCGGGTTAAATCGGTGGCATATAGAGTAGCGCTTCCATCGGCACTTGTAGGAGTGCATGATGTATTTCATATTTTGATGTTGAGGAAGTATATACCCAACCCGATGCACATTATTGACTATGAACCACTTTAGATTCAGGAGGATATGACTTATACGGAAGAACCAGTTCGGATTTTGGAAAAGAAAGAACAATTGTTATGGACTCGAACTATCCCTTTGGTTAAAGTGTTGAGGAAGAATCATGCTACTAATGAAGCTTCTTGGGAGTTGGAGGAAGAAATGTGAGATAAGTACCCACGACTTTTCGATGGGAGTTTTGACAATTTATAACAAATTCCGAGAATGAAATTTTTATGAGGGGGGAGGATGTAAGACCCAGTCCATTGTCAGGCCCTGGCCCATACCTAACTCCCTTCTAAGGAGCCCAGACTTGGGAAAGCATTTCCAGAATCCTCGTCGCACGGGTTCACGCCATTTTTCCATTTTCATGCACGTCCCTACTTCCCTTTTCTTTAGGTTTGATCTGTTTTCTACTTATAGCTTATATATATGTTAAGCATTCTCCACCCTAGATTCAGTGCCGCTGCCCTCTCTTCACGCCCTCAACTATCCAAGCTCTTCTGAGCATCCACCCTCCATTGTGAACCTCAGTCTAGACCTCACCACCACCCAACGTCTCCATGGCCTCTGTTGCAAGCCACAAAACTCCTCTGTTTTATACACTCGAAACATAGCCACACTTGCAGCCACCCCAAGTCCTCGGTGCCACCTGCCACGGCTCACCCACGTCCAACGCTTGCTCCGTAACACCTTTGTTAGCCGCTGCTCAGCCACACGAAACCAAGAGCCACCCCCCACTTCACAGAAAGCCCCTGTTTCCTGCACTAAAAATAGAGCACCTACTGATCCTACTCACCGAACCACTGTACTGCACTGCACCAGCCACTCCAAGCCGTCAACACCCGCTCGGAAAAGGGCGGCGGACACCCACAGGCCACCTCAGAGTCTCAGACAGTAGCAACCCCTCACGGTGAGTATCTTTCTCGGTTTACTCACTCCTTCCTCTTCGCCCTTTGGCTCGCTCACCTCTCCCTCTCTTTCTCTCGTGCTCAGCCTAGCTTGATGGCATCTCTGCCGCACTCCTGCTCTTCAGCCGCGCCACCATTATCCCTTCAGCCAGCCCCGTCGTACCTCGCCCCTCCACGCATATCTCGGTTTTAGTCGTAAGTCCATGCCGCTGCACTTCACTTCTTTTGTTTTTCATGTTGCTGACTTAAAGAGTTGTGTGTATATATATATATATATATATATATATATGGGTAAGTTTGTAACCTAATAGAATAGGAGTTATTACCGTTATGCCCTTTGATCATGCTTTCAAATGATGAAGTATTACAGAAGCTATTGCATAGTCGGTCTAATAAATAAACAAAATTACATTATTACCTTTGAGTTACAAGTTGCATTATTGTATTATAAACTTTTAATATGTATTTGTAAACTCTAAGTATTTCATGTTTACAGAAATGATTTTGGTAAGTTAAATTTATTTTTAGTAAAACTTCTTTCAAAAGTAAGTGATAATGTTGTAATTTTATTATAATCTAGTTTGTTAAATAATTTTGGTATAATTATGTTATGTAGTATTAAATTTGATAGTTTGATTTTCAATAGTAAATAAGTTAGAGTTTAATACTTTAGTCAGAGATTTAGTTGGAATTTGGGAAGTGTTAACATTTTAGGATTTCATGAATTTAGGTTTTGTTTAGGAATTAAAATAAGTTATTTTAGCATTTTCGGCTTAAATATTGAAATACGTGTTCGATTGGAAATTTATGAAAATTATGTGATTATGTTATAGGTGAAGATTAATATTTGTTCAGTGTTTTTGAGGAAATTTTCAAAAATTTAAGAAGTCCAGATAAGCGGGGTTCCTATACTAGATTTGCATAAAAAGAAATGAACTGAGGTTGGTTTGCGAAAAAATATGCATGTTATTTTAAAAAGAAAATGTGAAAAACAATCTTAGTATATGTTTTGCATTCACTCATGAGATATGTATGAAAGATAAAATAAATGTTTTTGACAAGAATTATGTAGACATAAGCAATATTTAACATGTTTCTGAAATGTGCAAAAGAGTAAATACGATATATGTGAATTTTTGTACATATGATATGAAAATGATTTGGGTTTGTGTCTGATCAAATGGAAATGATATGAATATGTTCAGCACATGGTTTGATATGATATGGATATGAAAAACCTTTGGCATACTTATCTGTTTTGATTCTGATTCTAAATATGGTTATGATATGATGATACCGATTCACGTGATATGGTTGGTACCAACATGATATGATATGATATGAGTGTACTCACTTTGGAAACAAAGTGGTCATTTATGTGTTCTTTCCTGTGTACACACTCGAGGCTCCGAGATTGAAAATGAGACGTTTCACAATATGATACTGTCTGGTTTGGCCACCAGGGATAGCACAACCTTACCACAAGAGTTAAACATGGTATATGGATATGACATGATACGATATGATATGATAAGATGAAAATGTACAATTATGTTATGCCAAAACGGTTTTGAATTTGAAAATGGTATTTGAATATGAAAATGGTATTTGAATTTGAATATGAAAATATTGAAAAGTCACCCTGATTTTTTTTTTCTGATAATACGTTTTGAGATGTGCGCATGAAAATGAAATGTTTTACTCCTGCATACCAAACTTTCTAAAAAATGGCTCATGTTAACATATTAGTATATGTTCTATGCTTACTGAGTTGTGGATAACTTACCCTTTATCTTCATTATTGTTCAGATGATATTGATGACCCAGCTGGGGGTCAAGAATAGAAATTGGAGCTTGACTAAATATGGATAGAAGGTCGAGTACCTAAGAGTACCATTGTCAGTAAAATGATTTAACTGAAGTATTTGAAATACTTTATGTTGTTTGGACCTATTGAGACTTAAATATGTATCGTTTTATTACGTTGAGATTATTGGGAGATTGCGTACCCCCCTTGGTTTAAATAATTTTGTAATGATGACTTATGAGGTTTGATTATAGTTATTTGGAAAATATGAGTTCGTGTACTATTTATAAAATCTTTGGAGTTTTTAGATGTTTTGGGAAACATATTTGTAAGTGACAGGTAGTAATCCTCCGACCCCTTCCGAATATGGGGTGTTACACCTACTAAATGAGCTGAGAAAGGTTTTTTAGTAGAATTATGTATCTCAAGAAAAGAAAGTAACTGCTGGCATTGGACTTGAGTAAAAGGTAGTTTAGGCATCTCACTAACTTGTATATCCTGTGAAATTATATCTGATGAATTACCATCAACATAATTGACTCTAGGCTTTGTGTTCTTGTAACCAGAAGAATACTCATGTAATTTGTAGCATTTCTCTTTCGTGTGTTCCGTCATTCCACAATGACTACAAATAGGCTTTGATTTTTGTGAAGATAATTAATTTGGATCAATCTTGGTGTAGATTTTTGGCAATTAGATGATTGTCTTGTAGAAATCAAAGCAGCAAACTCCAAATTAGGAACTTTACAAGGGTTAATGCTATGATGACGTTCTTTTTGCCAAAAGAAAAAAAAGAAAAAGAAAAACCTATTTATAGGTGGCATGGGCTCTATTAAGAGTATTTGGACTCTAACATGAGAATGAGTCTCATTAAGCCCATATCAAAATTTCATCACATCCTTTTGTTGCTGAGATTCGATCATTCCTTTCAACACTCCACAATTGCAAATTGGTCCACATCCACAATTCAAAAAAGTTTTAAAGTTGATCAATTCATCCCACAGTCTTTAATTGAGTATAGTAATCACTTACAGACATATCTTCTTGAACTAAGGATGAACTATCGTTTTGTTGTTGAAAAATCCGTGGCCCATTCTATTGTGAAAAATGTTTCTTGAGATCAGCCCAAAGTGCGGCCGTTGTATCTATATAAATGCAACTTGCTGCTATTTTCTTCGAGATTGAATTGAGTATCCATTAGAATACTCATATCATTACATCAAAGCCAAGCATCGTGCGCAGGATTAGAAGGATCTGAAGGCAAACCGAGATTACCGTAAATAAAAACCAGTTTATTCTTTGCTCTTAGAGCCTTCCTCATATATAGACTCCAAGAATGATAGTTATCTCCATCCAACAACTAAGAAACAAATCCCAGGATTGTCTCCATTGTGGAGAAAATATATATGGATTTGAAGAATCATCCATGAGATTGATAGCAAGTGACGCAGAAGAGGAAGCCATCAACAATGACCAAATTTCATCTGATACCATGTAGGATAACACAACAATATTCAAGAAACAAGAATGAGAGAGCTCGCAATTAGAATATTCTGGAAATCAAGATTGCTATATTTTGTGTATTGAGAACTGGCCAAAACGTGTATAGAGTTTATATATATACAAGGAAATAAATGTTGCGTACACGTGCAGTAAAAATTGTAAACTATCTTAATTACAAATTAGTAACTAACTAATTGCTACAAGTATGCTAATGTGTCAATACTCTTTAATTACAACGTTGACATGACATGATTTAATTTGTAAAGGAATTGAATTATAAAATTTTATTGCAAATAAAGTTTGACCATGTTAATGGCATGGATCAGGATATATTCTACACATAAGTATTGGCTTACAAATAGAAAATTTATTTATGAAATTTTGGGCTTTTTATGTGTCTCAATGCGAATGATCAGGATATAATCGATGTGGACATATTAATAATGTAATAGAATAGGTGTTCAACTTATTCAGAGTGGATCCCACTAGAAACCAGATTCTAATTTCTAGAGTGATCAAAGAGCTAATTATTCACTCCTCATGAAAAATGCATTCACTTATATATATATATATATATATATATACAGTTCTGGTCAAGGTCTTCATGATCATAATTCGTTTATTTGACAACTATTCATGTTAATTAAACTGAAAACTAATAATATAAAAGAAAAGAAAGGCCTCGATCGAGGAAAGGACCCGGCCAAATATTGCTGCCAATTTTCTAGGAGTTTTGGCCTATCGTTTTGTAAACTACTGTTTGATAGAATGATGGACAACTTCCATAGGTAACATATTGGGTCATCATGCATGGCCAGATCAAGAGCTGATGTCACTTTCTTCCTTTCAACACAGAGAGAGGATCTGATCTAGCTCAAGGCTAGCTCCTATATATTTTGTGGGGCAATTGAACATCTAGCAAGTCCAAAGTTAAAATCTTAGCTGTCCGACGGCCCCATGTCGAAAATGTCTTGTGCGAAATGCTCTTTGATTAAAGGACCGGATTACTTCGATATCCTTGTGCTATCTGCATGCAGTACTTTGCAGGTTGTTTTCGTCTGATCTGCATGTTGCTGGCTATCCAACATGTGAGGAAAAGGGACAAAGAGCGCCATGCACATTGTACAATCTGCTCCATTAATGAGTTTTTCCTATCATATATATATATATATATATATATATATATATATAAATTTTCTCCCTTTCTCTTTACACAATTTTAGATGCAATTGTTGTGTTTCGTAATTTGAACCTTAGCCCGTGAACCTTAAATGTCACTAGTCTCAGGTCACAACAGAGGAGTGGCATGTCTGCCTGGACCCCCAGTGACTTAAACATCAGTTGTCACAGACTAGCTAGAGACCCCACTATTCCAATAATATTGTCCTGATCAAATAACAGAAGAGTACTGCCTACCTTAATAATTATTATTACTCAGGAATTTGGCCACTAATACCAAAAAGTTGGATTCACTTTGTTCGTGGGGTAGGGCTGACTCATAAACGCGATAAAAAAAAAATGAAATCTGAGATGCGCTATTTCTTGATGGTACGAGCTATACATATATATATATATATCTGGGATTTAATTAAAGTTTCACTGTGGGTGATTCCCACTTAAATTAGCTAGGATTAGAATATTACGGTCCTAGCTAGCAGTACTGCCCTATCCCATAAATTTAATATTGGCAATTAATTCTGAGCGTCAATTCATGATCATAAGTGGACTGAACATATAGACGTTTGAGGGGGAAAAAAAATCTAGCTGTCAGAGAGATTGTAAGGCTCGGTTTGCGAGCATGGTTTGCCACCTTGCCGCGGCCTGATCTTGTCTGCATATATACTACGAGTGATTGTTTCGAAAAGCTTGGCCAGTTGATGGGAACTTTAGGGGACGTACTTAAAATAATTTGTGACCCTTTTTACTACAGTATTGTCGTCTATCCCTTGTTACTCTGATCTTTCCCCCAACGTCGTCTCTGCAACAGTCTTTCTAGTATTCTGATCTGCAACAGTACCGAGAAAACAATATGTGAACGTATCCCCTTTGATCGGCACTACTATTCTTTCAGTGTTTATATATATTTAGTCCCGACCTATAATGTATATATATCTTCATCTCTAAGGCAAAAGTGTTTATATATATATATATATATATATATATATCAGTGAAAATGATCCGCCATCAGTCACATGTATGACTCGTAAGAAGAAAGTAGATCATGTACTTTCTCTTGAGCTTATATCTAAATATATTATAGATATGTATTAGACTACTTCAAACCATGCATCAATATGATATCGTTTTTTATAGACGATATCTGGTCAAGGTTTAGAATTCAAAACTAACCTAGCTATCTGAAGTTGGTGATGACATGTTTATAAAAGTTATTTAATTAGTGCATATATAAATAAATTACTCTTCATTTTACATGCTATGGAATATTAATGCCCCTTTATCTAATTGCGAAGCATTGGATCTCATATATGCAGGAAAAGCATATCAAAGAATTTATTTATATTTTAAATATAAGGTTGTCACGAGACACATTTCCAAATCTGGCACTATTTGTATTAATATCCGTACGTATTGTCTGATTGGACATTTAATCATGCTCTCTAGTCTCTACAATAATATATTTCCCCCTAACCCTAGCTGGCGACAGACATTCTTCATTTTCCCGATTAAATATTTAATATTAGTGGACAAACTAGCTTGTATCCGGTTTACAGATGAATGGCATTCTGATCAGTTTAGACTTTCGAGTCGTGATCAGCTGGAGAACAATCAAATCGTAGAAAGAATAATAGGAAAGTTACGTAGTAATTTTATATATAATTATAAAAATTATTTTGAAATAAAATGGAGTTTGTTATTAAGAAATTAATTTTTTTATGATGTAGATTTTATATTTTATTTATTTTTTTAAAAATAATTACATGAAACTTATACAATTCACAATTATAAATATCTTTTCACATTCCCGAAATTGTTTATATGAATAGAGAATCCCTTGATTTGTGTACGTTACTTATTAAAAGCAAGATCAACTAATTTGAAATGGGGCTGAAAACCTCAATCTCTATCGAGGAATGGGTGAGGATTATTAATAAATATTAAGGAAGTAGGTGAACGTTATCACAACTTCATGCTTACACTTTGTCTTTCTCAATAAGTTGTATTTTCAGTGAAATAGTTTGATTAACTTACAGCTTATGCATGGCTATACTTTTGCACTATTTCTCCACTTTCTCGCAGACAGTACTACTGTTTCTTTTTCAAAAGAACCAAACAAAAAAACATTTCCTCTTAAGGTGCCGAGTGAAGTAATAAATCATTAATATATTAAAAAATGTTCTTAGGTTTTCTTGTTGCATACCAGTAACTTTCTAATTTGGTTGTTTAATTACCTAATACATTTACTGCAGTACATGATCAAACTGATAATTAAGCACCAAGATGTCACCCTCAGTTCTAACTGTACGCGAGGTTCCTAGCTAGACCAATGTTGTTGTCCAATTATAGAGTTCTACATCGAGGATTGCAAGATATATATAGGAATTTCTTTTTGCAAAGCTACAAGCTAAATCAAGGTTGCTACAAACATCCCAGGCACTTAATCATTACATCTAGTCAAGGGGAAAAGTAAAGCACGTGTTGCTGATTATTCCTCAAATAATAGCTCCTTCTGCATGATCCAAACGCATAATGCATCAGACATGGGGCCATCTCACTCGTTTGTAAAAGTGGGAAGCAATTAGTTCTTGGTTCGGTATAGAATTTTGCTATGTCCATTCATTTCAACACAAGAATGATTAATTAGCTGTAATATCTATAAGTACATGCATTGTAACTGGTATATAAGTTAATTATTATATAGACGTACATGGAGTGTATGCGTGTGTGTTTGTGTGTGTGTGTGTGTGTGTGTGTGTAATGGGTTGTTAATGCAAAAGTTAGGTGGAAAATTAAACATTTCTTGGGTAATTCAGTGAGTTCATTGATGTGTAAAACGCGTACACATGACCGAGGGATATTCCTCGAGGATTAAAAAAGAATAAAAAACAATCAGATTTTATAGATTTGATGGAAATGATTATCTCTCGTTCCAAGAGTACTACGTACTTGGACTTGTAACTTATCTTTTTTATGCCGGCGTCCAATCGTTTTGGTCCTCGATCGATCCATGATTATCCTTCATAAGATCATAAAAAGGTACTGGTTGAACAGACCATATAAGGTCTTTATTATGGAAGGGTACTAGTGGTCTTAAGCATATGATGGTGCAAAAGTGACTTAATTGGGAGGATGGAAGGAGGAGGGTGGCCATTTAATGAAGGTGGAGTCGTGGAGTGCTGGAGCGAGATAGCAAAATTCTCGGCAATCAGCATCATATATGGCATATTTGTACCGACCACTAGGGCCAATCCATTTGGCATATCTAGTAAAGAACATGAGATGTTTGCATAGATCAAGTTTAAAAAACAGGGTGATTCTAATTGCTTGGATTTGGAAGAAACTCCTTAAACTGATTAATTATGATAATTAAGGTGAAATTAATCAAGCATATTGTATAAGGGTGACCGAAGGAAGATAAACCTTATATTAGTAGTCTAGAAAGTTAATTAGCAAAGATGAAGTGCGAGGCATGGATTTTGGCATACACACGAAGCTGGTCGATGACATTGTGTATGTATAGATCATGGTTTTGATTGGAAGTGGCCGATTGGCAGGGGATAATATATTAATGTAGAGATATAGTACTAGTACTGATCTTGTTGATTTCAAGCCTAATAATATCAGGCTAGGAGAGAAGGTATGGTGGCTTATTTAGGGAGAGCTAGCGGCACTTTCGCCATTAAGAATTCGATACAAACCTAGCTAGCTAATTAAGATGCAGAGGTAGTACAACTTCTGTTATGAATGAGCATAGAATTATAGTTCAGTGCGTTGTATAAAAGTTGAGTTTAATAATGGAATTCTTCGTCAATATCTTTCTGTAGGAAACATATATTCAAACAACGGAATTTCTAATATTTCCTTGTCTTATGCATAATTATAAAGGGAATAAAGGCAACAGAGCACCAGGAACTCTAATATATATAACCTAGCTAGGAAGAATAAAATTGAAACTAGGGCATGCAGCAGACAAGCAGCTCAGAGCTGGTTTGTTTCCGGTGGATTGTTTTGTTGTGATGATTAATGGGTACACATGTGAATAGGTGGGTACACTGTGGTTTGTTTTTATACAATGGAGATGATGTTTGAGGGATGCAATTGACATATTAAATGCTAGCTAGCTCTTTATCATGAATCCATCTGGGTTAAATTATTTTTGGAATGCTGGATATAATCCCCATGCATGCATATTTAATTTCTTCTCCTTTTTTTTTTTTTGACTGTATTTAATTTCTTCTCCTAATGATTATCACCAACATATATATATTCGGGTTGCATGGTACGTAGCACATTCAGATATCTTTCTTTCTCCTATATATATATATTATATTATATATACATATATATAACCTGCACAGAGCCACTGATCAACATCTTCAATTTTGCCACTTTTCCCACATATTTTTTTTTTTGAAAAATGATGCATGATTGATTTTTATATATTCTATTGAATAGTTTTAAGCCACACGTACGTACAGCTCACTAGCTATATTACTATCTATCGATATCACATCCAAGTACAGTCAACTTTGTCGCCTTGCTTTCAAAAATCAAAACAAAACTTCAATGGAACCGAGTGTCATTCCTATCTATAAAACAAATGCCAAAATGTTACTGCACAGTTGGAACCGTCGCTAGGGTTGGTTGCAATATTGCTGCCTTCTCTTAATCGATACTTGTGTCGAGGGTCGACGTTCAGAAAGAGGGTTGGGGGGTGGGAATTAATATCTGTTGCTGCAGGGTTAAATAAACGCGTTTTTAAGGGGAAGGAATCTGCACGTGAGGAGACATGGGAGTTCTGGGGTTCAGAAGAGAAGAGGCATCGAAAGCAGCGAAGGAAGCGTCAAAGGTAGTTTAGCTGTCAATCCCTCCAAAACACTTCTCACGGGGCTGATCTTGCACACGCACTCTATCTCTCTCTCTCTCTCTCGCCGTCACCGTTTTGTCCCTCTCTCTAATATTGCAAATTCAATATTATATATCTCACCTACCATGCCTACCGTTTCGCTGAAATGCCCCCAAAGCATGCATATATTTATATTACGTAGTTATATATATATATATATATATATATATATATATAAGATGATTATGCAAATATATATGGGGATGATCATGATGATAATGATCAGCCTTAATTTTATGCCGGAAGAAGCTAGTTCTTCTAGCTAGCTAGCTTGAAATTTTAAAAAATGATTGTGTGGGTTGATTATATACATGAATGTAATAATTAATGTTGGCTTTCCAGGAGAATGTAAGATCGATCCCTATCGGAGATCGGGTACAGCTTTGATTTAACGTATACCAAAGCTCAAAGCTGGAAAATAATGTGTGCACACAATCAACTTCAAGTAATTTTCAACTATATATTGAAAAAAAGAACCAAAAAATGCTGAAATTTTTCGATGAGCTCCTAAATAATATTGGCCGGCCCCTATATTGTATTCCATACAAGCATTTTCATTTTTAGAATAGGTCATAGAAGTAATATCTCAACGTACATTATACCCATGCAGCATTATCAATATTAATATCAAGTTAGATTCGCATCTGTTCTCGCGATCGGCTTTAATTTAATCTGGGGACATAATATTAATATTGTATAATGTGACATATATATAATATTCTTAATTACCTAGTGTATTTTTTACAAGATCTTTCAGCGAATATTCTTAATTGGTGTACTTGAAATTTTCAATTTTATTATATATAAATATATAGGCTCTTCATACACACACACACACACACATATATATATATATATATATATATCATACGGTCACTATATATTGGTACAGATCATCAAGGTCAACTTTATCATGACTGATCAAAATGTGAACGGAAGAGCAATTTCGTGTTTTCTCATGTACAAGAAAGAGGAAAAAAGTTGTATGACCAATCATTAGGCCGTATAAACTAGCTAGACTAGTGGTTGTCGATGGCTAGATCTTTTGAAGATGGAGATCTGGCCGGATCATCCCAACATTCTTGAGATTCAAAGTTTTATTTTGTTGCGTTTGAATAATGATGTGATTTTAAATATTTTATGAATATTAATAATAAAATATTGAATAGAAGTGAATAATAATAAAAAATAATAAAAAATAGATAAAAATTAATGATAAAATAATTAATAATGTTCTCAGTACTTCACTATCCAAACAGAGCCTTAAAGAGAGAGAGACTTGTTTAAAATGAGTTTCATGACCTTATATTATTCCACTCTTAATTTATAATTTGGTTTTTGTTTCCTCATTTTCCTTATATTATTCCTCATTAATCATGTATAAAATCGAGTTTCACGTTTGTGTCACAGATGTTTTTTTTTTTTTGTCAACTATAATAATCGTCCGAATATTATGTGATTCTTTTTTAAAAAAGAAAATTTTGAAGAAACAGAGGTCAATTTCGTATATCACTTCGAGAAAAGTATAATTTCTCTTGTTTTTTTTTTTTTTGGTGGGGAAATGGATCAGGTACTCATGCAGCTAGGAAACAAACAAAGAATCGTATAGGTTTGAGAGCTCATCCCCTCTTTAAAAGGCACCCAAAGCACACAGCAAACATAAGAGGCGCACAGAGAAGATCAATAAGGAAGAGAAACAGAACATATTAGAGGTGATCAATATAAAAGGCCAGCGCGCAGAAGAAAGCATGGGTTCTAGGGAGCATAAAAGAGCAGCGTTGAATGACAAGTTGCAACAGCTTCGTTCTGCCACCAACTCTAGTGCTGTAATTAGCATTTACCAATTGCTATTTACTAGAAGTTTTCCTTTGGTTTGTAATATCTAATCTTTTTTCAAAGTCTCAAAACCTCTCCCCGGCCCATATGGTTGTCACGGCCTCCTCGCGATCGGATCCGATAACCCACCTTATGATCTATGATTATTCCCCATTTTGTGTGTGTATGTGTTTGTGTTCTCGACTGAAATTTTACTCTTTGGCAGCGGAACAAAGCTTCAATTATAGTAGATGCATCCAAATATATAAAGGAGTTGAAGAGAAAAGTCAAAAGACTGAATAAAGATGCTGGAACTTCACAAAGTTCGAGTGCGCAAACTCCATTGCCTGCGGTGCATATTCAATTCAATTCTATCATCTTTCCTGAATTCTAGTGTTCTTCCAAATTAATAAAAATAACCTCTGCTAACTACTTTATTGTACTTTCAGCAAGTTACAGTGGAAACCCTAGAAAGGGGCTTCCTTATTAATGTGTTCTCGGGAAAAAATTGTCCTGGTTTGCTCGTTTCGATATTAGAAGCCTTCGAGAAGCTGGGTCTTGATGTGCACGATGCTAGGGTTTCTTGTTCAGACGTTTTCCAGCTTGAGGCAGTTGGAGGAGAAGTAAGGAATTAAGAATTTGTTTTTCCAAGTGATTGATCTATGTGGGTCGATAATATATAAACAGAATGAACTCATGACTCGTACTTTTTTTATTTTCTACATATCAACCTAGCTGTAGCTAGGGACATACACATATCAGTATCATGTGTCTGATAACTGCTGAGGTTTTGTAGTTTGTAATCAATTTATTTCAGTCTGGAAAGGTAAAAAAAAAAGAACAGGGAACATCACGTGTGGATTGGACAAAAATGGTTAATTTGAGCCACACATTTCAGGTTTTCTGCATATATGTACAACTGACATAACAATGAGTGGTTGGCATAGGTTTTTTCTTTTTCTTATTTTCCTTTTCGCTGATTTTTGTAAATAGATGACTGCTAGAAAACCCCACACACACACGTACACACACACACACACATATATATATATATATATATATATATATATATGATAATCTTATGAGGTACCCCTTCGTTTGTAACATTAAATTGATGAACGAGATGCTCTTTGATTTTGCAGAATAATCCAGAACACCTTCATGGCTTGGATGCTCAAGTGGTGAAGCAAGCAGTGCTGGAAGCTATTAAGAACTGGAGTGAAAGCAGTGGGCAAGATTAATAAGCCCATAATCTTATTTCTTCCTCTTCTTCCCTCTGCTTGTAGTGCCTGAAAGTTAACTTATCCACCCAGCTAGCTAGGGAAGCTTTAAGATCGATCGATCGATCTTCTGCCTAGCTAAAGCAAAATTGCCTATGGGCATCGTTGATTATAAGTTTTCAACCAATAGTAGTACTGTCAAAACACTAGCAAATTAAGCCAAAAGCGAAACTTTTGTATTTAATTTCATGCTTGCGCTAAATTAAAATCACTTTGGGCATTGATGGTGAAGAAACCTAGTATGCCTTTTTATTGCTAAAATTATAGCTAGGCATATATACACACACACACATACATATATATATATATATATATATATATATATGTAGTTTTGGGGTCCTTAACTTCATGCACTACAACAGATCAAGTGGTTTAACTACAATTCCGTCCCAAAATATTGCTTGGGACCAAAAAAGATCATCCCAAGGTCGTTCTAACAACAGTGTCCAAAAGATATTTTAGGACGAAAATATCAATTTCATCCAAGAAAATATCTTTTGGGACGAACTTGAGCAAAACCATTCGATCGCGTTCAAACGAAATATTTATTTTTGGGACAATTGAATTTCGTCATTGAAATATTTATGTTCGACGTTCGAACGCCATATATGTTTGAACGCATCCTTTGTGAGTGGTCGATTGATACCAGTATGTTCGACCAAATAGGCATGAGGAAACGTTCGAATAAATAATTTGATTGTCAAATAGTAAAATATATTTGAACGTAATGAGTAAGACATTCGATCGGACCATGATAGGATTGAACAATTTCTTATGAGATAACGTTCGAACATTTATTTCACATTCGATGATTTCGTTCGAACGTTTTCAAGTAATGTTCGAACATTTAATTCCGATTACATTCAAATGTTCTGTATCAATGTTCGAATGGTTTTACTTATCTTGTTCGAACCGTTTTTGGTCGTTTGAACGGTAACTATTTTATTTTACCCAATAATAAAAAACCAAATAGACATACATAATATTTAAAAAAATACATTACAATTTGTTTAATACTCATAAAAGTAGTCTAATAAGTGCGAGCTAAATAAATAAAACAGTTTTACTAGCGTTTTTCTTACAGAAATAGATCCAAAAATCTATACGTATAATGTAAATCAGTTGCTTAGAGACTGGAACTGTTGCATAAGCATCTGCATTTGGAGTTGCACCTCTCTCCTGAACTCTTCTTGCTGTTGTCTTTTTATTTCATGCGTATCTCCATGTCTGCTTATTTCTTCAATTGAGTCTTTTACTCATATTGCCTTGTTTCCATTTCTTCGATCTTAGAATTCGCTTTTTCTAATGCTATAGAGGTGTTAGAGACAAACCTGAATGATGAGGAAGAACTAGAAAGCTTTACACAGTGACCCAAATGTAATGCCCCGGTCCCGCATGGGTCAGAAAGTTACTTTTTATCACATACAATCATATCTTCACAATACAAGTGATATTTCTAAATACTCCATAAATATAAAATTTAATCCATCTCTTATAATGCAACTCACATCACCACCTGTTCTCACACAACACATAAACTTATCCATTAAGTTCAACCACATAAATTCCTCTACAAGGTCTTCCTTAATTAATCATAACATAAAAATTAGAAATTCACAAGGTCTTCCTTAATTAATCATAACCCAACTATTCATACGATAACTCTTTAATAATGAAAGTATCCACAGGTACTCAACTTCCCACAACCAGCCAATCTTGCCCAAACTTCTATTCCTGATCACTAAGCGTATTGTCTAAATCATCTGAAAAATATTATGAAGATAAAGGGTGAGTTATCAACAACTCAGTAGGCATAGGACATATACCAGTGTGCAAACATGAGCATTTACAGAGTACAGTATGCAGAATAAAAATATCTTTTAAAATTAGCATGCAAAACCAAACATGTTTTCAAACTTAACAGAGTGAAGGTTTTAAAATACATAAAACTCAAAGTACTTTGACATAACAAAACTGAGTATCATCATCACATTAAAACAGAGCATCTCACAAATCAGAGACCATGTTTAACCCCCGTGGTAGAGTTGTGCTATTCCCAATGGCCAAACCGGGCAAAGACAAAAGTCAATTTTTCTCTTATTATTCTCGGAGCCTGAGTGTGCACACAAGAAATACCACATAAAACCACTTTGTTGCCAAAGTGGGTGCACTTAAAGACAGAAAAGTTAGTACCAATCCAAACAGAGTAGAGAAGAACAGAGCAGAGACAGAGTCAGTTACAAAATCAGTACACCGTGCCAAAGGTTTCCATATGCCATATCAAAACAAAACAGAGTATCAAAACATATTTAGATCATTCTCACATACTGAAAACAAAAGTCAGAGCATCTTTCTAATAAATGCACAATTTTTCAGATTTTCAATATTGCTCTTTTTCACATTTCAGAGACAACATGACAAAATAAAGCTCATGTCTATACAATGCATGCCAAAAAACATTTTCGCTCTTTCATATAGATTACATGAGTAATGCAAATAAATGACTGATGTTTTTTTCCCAAGTTCTCATTTCAAAATAAAACATGCAAAATTTTTAAAAAGTCAACCTCAGTCTAAACAATTCTTGTAAAGCCTAGCATAGGAATCCCTCTTACCTGACTCTCGTAGTGTATTGCCAAATTCTTGAGTCCGAACTATATTAGTCTTGCCACTTATTCGTAAAATATACACTAAGCATTAATGAATGACCAACAACACGAACCAAATCTAAAAAAATTAAAAACCATAATTCCAACCTATATTTCAGCAAATTAATGCAACTCAAATACCACTTATTAACCCGGACAGCCCATAACGTACGTAAAACCACTCCTCTAGTTCACCCAAACAACTCATCAGTACACTGAAATAATCTCCATATTCAGCACCACCAACAACCATTAATCCTCTTTAACAAACAACATTTTAACTCAAAACAGCCAAGCATAATAACTCCATACACTCCGCCACAAAAACTCCAACCAGACACAACGATTCCAAACCACCCAGCACTGTCAACACATTTTATATAGTTCAAAAATTCCTCCAAGAATACCATAATGGCACAAGAATTCTCATTTACTAGTCCTTTTAGAATATAGGCCATGTGATTTGGGCCTTCCACTGAGGTGTTACAAATTGGAGTTCCATTGGAACCTTATAAAAAGTAAGAACTTCTATTTTCCAAGCAATGTGTAACGCTTCAATGGAAGGCTTAAACCACATGACCTATACTTTAAAATGACTAGTTAATGATACAATTGAAACCCCATTGGAATGTTATAAAGAGCAAGAATTTCTCATTTCCAACCAATGTGAGATCTCATACACCACCTACCCTTATCCTTATCATATGGGGTATCACAATCTACCCCCTTTAAATTCTCGACGTCCTCGTCGGGCCAATCCATCGCAAATTACACGGCTTAAGTCCCACATTTCTGGTTGGGATAGGCTCTGATGCCATTTGTAATGCCTCAATGAAAGGCCTAAACCATATGACTTCTACTTCAAAAGGACTAGTCAATTATACAATTGGAGCCCCATGTGAACCTTATAAAGAGCAAGAACTTCTCATTCCCAAATAATGTGAGATCTCATACACCACCTACCCTTATCCTTATCATATGGGGTATCATACTAAACCCCTCAAATATCCTGAACGTCGATTCAAAATTTGTATAAAAATTTTAACATCACTTGTTGAGAAATTTTGATTTAATGAAGATTCAGTATATAAGACAACTATTTTATCCTACATACAAGAGAAAGAATTAATATCGTCATAAATATTCAAATATGGTTAATTAAAACAAATTATAATATGTACATAATTTTCATGGACATCGAGATGAGTCCACTCTTCATTACGATCAATATGTGATGCAACATATAATTTTGTCAGATCATAATTGATATCCAACTCTTGCTGACTCTTACTACAAGAGACATTTGTTGAGATATAAAATCATTAGAATACCTCTAAATAAAAAACTATATGCAATAAAAAAAAAATAACATTATCAATTTCTTAAAGAGACGATGGAAAGATCTTGAGCCTGCATGATGATAAATTTTTAATTTCGACCTATTTGTTTTGTTTATAGAACTTCGCTCCTGCATAGAAGTTGTAAATATTAGGAAGAAAGAATTATAAACAAGACATGTTAAAAAATTCATTTAATTTACCTTATATGATAAATCATCAAATATGTCACAAAGTTTTTCCCAATCGGAAGGTTGGGCATCCTAAAAAGGATGTTAGCGTGTATTTTCCTTATTCTTGAGCTTATTATAATGCTCATGACATATCGCCTTATATTTACAGAATGCATTGCACATAAGCTTACGCTCATTTCTTCGACTAAAATTTAGTTCAAAGTCATCATTGAAAAAATATATATACAAAGATATTACCATCCAGAATATTCTAAATTTTGCATACATATTAAATAATATTAATATAAATCAATTATTTAAACGTTACCAAACAACACTTCTTTCTAAGCTCTTTCACATATTATGAGACTTTGTGTCATAAACTAGTAGCCAAATGTGCATAAGTTCGTGTAAGAGCACCCATATGCGATGCAAGTCAAGCTGTTGGTTGTCCTGACCTCCAGTATGTTCGTCAAGAATGTTAACCCTAATCTTACCCATTTTACAAAGAATTTTCAACGTCACGCCTCTAGTAGTGTCTCGATCTTGATGAGATTATATTGTTAGCTCTATAAAATATAATATTCGTTGTAGAAAGAAGTAAATGATGGTTAAAAACAATGTAATATGTATGAATGACCTTAATTGAAACAAAATGACTATTATATTTTTACCTTATTCTGTAGAGTCAATTTCTCATGGTGAGTCAGACGGAGAGTTAGGAACAGGTAGAGATGATATGTGAATTTCCTTCATCTTCGATAACATAATTCAAAAATATTGATATATTCATTGTCTAAAAGATTTGTCATAAAGTGTAATATGAACACAAAACTGGTCAATCATCTTTATCAATTTCATTTGACCATTCGCCCTCATCATTTATAAATATTTCAGTTGACTTAACATTTTGTTTAACTGTCGCATTAACAATTTCAGCCTCAATATCTTCCCTATGTAAAGGAATCATCTCATACTGGCTAAAATCCACAAACAAGTTAAAGACGGGTTGACTCTCTTGGTATGCTTCTTGAGCAGATGGATCATCTTCTTCTTCATGTTGTTCATCCGTCTCAGGGATAACATCATATATATTTCTTGAAAAAAACTTTTATACTACTCGTTATTGATTTTCTAACTCAGGATCATCTAAGTAGAATACTTGAGATGTTTGGGAAGTCAAAATAAAATCATCATCTTCATACCATTTTTTAATGTATTAATACTAAAAAAATATTCATCATCGAGCAGTCCCCTTCGAGGATTGCTTAAATCCGACCAATCACACTTAGCCAGATGCACCACAAGCTCCCCTAAATATCTCATTCCAATTATATCGACAATAACCTCATAGAACTCAATGTTTTATTCATCTCAATATATTGTGTGATACCTACTTTTTCGATAAATACATGCAGAATATCGAGCAGCACGTCTCGAGGGGCCACGCGCCAATGCATACAGTTCGTCCGATATATTGTTTGTTTAATATAATAGCAAGAGTAATGCTATACACCACACCATTATCCTACTTTCATCCCACTATGTAAGATGTGGCATATTTATTACCATTGGATGATAAAAAAATATCTAATAAATGATCATTTAATTGTGATAAATGTGTCATATCATATATAGTGATATGAAAGTGAGATGGTGGTGTGATGTTATAGAATTTTTCATTAAACAATCAATATATTGAATATGATATTATAATTAGCATATACTAATACTACATATTATAGTATTTATATATGAAATCACTATACGATACATCATACATATAATATGATATATAATGATATATACTATATGATATATTAAATATAAAAAATCAATGAATTTACTAAATTTGAAATAAACATAGTTCAAACGGTATATACTATTGTTTGCACAGTAAGATAGTCTCAAAATCGTTTGAACATATAACAGTGTTCAAACGAATCTGTACATATAAGGTATCGGGGGAGGCTTTTGAACATCGTCATCGGCCCCATAACAACCATTCAAAATTTTGAACGTAACGCAACTTAGTCGAAAGCCGTCGTCGCCGCCACCGTCGATGACTTATTACTTTCAAGAGGTACAATCCTTTCGAATAATGGTTGATTTATATATCTTTTGTTAGATTATTTGTAAAGTAATAGGAAAACTTACTTTTTCTGTCGATGGCCACCATAGGTGGCCAGGAATCCACCGTAGGTTGTTAAATGAGTGTTGTGTACTTGTTATTTATGGAAAAACGAAAGGAATCGGTGGATTGCTTTCATTTTCATGGCCACTTAGTTGACTCAGTCATGGCTGAGTTCGATCCATATACTGTTCGAATGAGTTTGTATGCGTTCGAACGGTAGAAACTCAAACTTCAAACGGTTTATCGGTCCACCATACACTCGAACTGAATTTAATTTTAGCATTCGAACATATATGTTTCATGCTTGAACGGTACTATAACAATTATAACGTTCAAACGGTTAGGGATTCAATTGAATGGTATAACAGAAAATTGTTTCTCATTGTTTTAGTTAGTATATAATTTTGTGAATATTCATGTATTATATTGTATAACAAATGTTGCATATATATTTTTATTTTTTAAATTTTAGATCTATAATGTCAAAACAGTTCGAGAGATGATTATTTTATTAAAGCGTCATGTGACAATTTTTGACTTTCTGAATCTTATTTCGGAGGGTCATTCCTTGACATAAGTCTTCATTGATCGTGGTTGGACACCAATCCTCAACTAGAAGGACGAAGTATGGGATCTTGTTTCTAATATTGACATCGTCTGTGAGTTCTATAAAGAGTTCGGTGGAGCAAGCCCAGATGATGTAGGGGCATACACGATCTCGAGCTTCAGTTATATTTTTAGTGGACAGACTCGCTAATTTTATTAGTATTATTTGATTGTGCACCGCATATCCGAATGTGGTGCCCAGAGAGTATCCAGCTTCGGGTGATTGGGAGACGGCTGAGGATGAGGGATCTTATACAGATGAACTCAATGGCCTCTCTGATCATGAGGTGAGACAGTTGGTTGTTGGTCCAGATGCTCTTCCTTATGATGGAACGAAAATCATCAAACATGTAGATCTATCTGATTTCTTCAAGATCATGAACTTGATCATTGCTAACAACATTGACTCTCGGCAGCACAAGCACAGGACACTCGAGACCTCGTCTTCGTGGTCCTATTCCAGACCTAGTCGATATTCTGAGAAATGCACACATAGGAGATCGTGGAGTATCAGTCGATGAGACATCCACGCAGGTCGAGGCATCACACACAACTACTCGTGAGGAGATGCCAGATATAGTGCATGCAGAGAGATCAACAGACAGACATCCGCGGTGATTGATGCAGTGCATACGGAGATCCGTATTGGCATGTCTGACTTACGTACATAGATTAATGCTAGTATCTCTGACTTACATACAGAGATTGACGTCATGTCTACGACTCAGGTCATGATCAGTATTCGATTGACATAGCTAGAGACATGCCTAGCTATAGTTGAGAATGTATGCAGAGAGTTGAGAGCTTAGTAGTTTATATCTTTTATATATATTTTTTTATTTTTGGTATGAACAATATTTAATTTGTGTTTTGTAAATTTAATTTAATTATGAATTAAATCGTTTTTATCTTTTTAAAATTAATTATTGATTTATATTATTCTTATTATTTAATTTCTAATTTTTATATAAATTTAATATTTATCCATAATTAAGTAAGGTATTTTGTTGCCATCAATAATTGTAAGAATTCTGTAACCATTCAAATGGAATATATCACGTTCAAACGTTTCTCCATTCCCTCTAGATATTTCTGCAATAAATGTCCATTTGAATTATTTATTTTACGTTTGAACAGTAATTAACGAATTCGTTCGAACAGTATAATAATTTGTTCGAATGGTAAGTCAATGTCCTACTAAATTTATTGACTTAACCAGCCAATTTTCCATTTGATCATATATTAATCTATTCGAACATTGATTAACTTTGATATTTGAACATTGTTGTATGTTGTTCGAATGGTAAGTTAATGTTCCGCTAAATTTTGTCACTTAATGCTCCCAATTCTCGTTCGAACATATATAATATCCGTTTAAATGTTTATTTTATTTTGTTCGAATGTTTTTTGTTGATGTTAGAATGGTTATTTTATTCGGGACGAGAACTTTCATCCCTACATATACCGTTCGAACATGCCTTCTGTCATTTTTTAGGAACGTTCCTACAACTCATTTTTTGGGAAGATTTTCATATCGTCCCAAATAAAAATCGATTGTCCCCAAAACGATTTTTTGTTTTAGTCATGGTTATATATAGCTACAACACTCACTGGCCTACAGGTAATCCAAACAGTATATAATATATGAAAAATTATATTCATCATCTTACTTTTTATTTTTCTTCTCTTCTTTTACCAAATGTGTGGTATATGAATGAGTAGAAGAATTCAATTAGTTTAGGAATAATAAAATAATAAAATAATAAAATAAAAATTAAAAACTTAAAAAATTAAAAAAATATATATTATGTGTTGTATGAGAATGATGAACAGCAAAATTCATAATATATATTGCTTGTTAAAATAAAAAGTCGGGTTGAAGAATCCTTAATTATTCGATCGGTTTCAACTTTTGAACCAAAGAATGTTTGTTTAAGGGTGAGTTTGGATGTTGAAGTGAGTTAAGTTGAGATGATAAAATATTATTAGAATATTATTATTTATTATTATTATTATTTTAGGATTTGAAAAAGTTGAATTGTTTATTATATTTTATGTTGAGATTTGAAAAAATTATAATGATGAGTTGAGATAAATTGAAATGAGTTGAAATGAGCTCAACTTCCAAACGAAACTTTAGTTTGCTTGTTCGGTAGTCATAAGTAGAAAAGTATGCGGTTACGTACGTACTACTGCATGGGGAAGCTCGTCGTTAATAATAAGATATACACTTAATTTGAACGAATTAATCCCATATATAGTGCTATCTATTACTACTGCATGTTTTGAAAGATCCAAAATGTTCTTTTTTTTTTTTTTTTATCACAAATTAATAATTAAGCAAATTAATAATTTGCTGAATATCCCTAGCTAGCTCCCGGCCCCCATAGTCATGAACAGAAACCAACTAATTAATCTTCTAATTAAGTGCAACAATTTAGAAGCAAATTGCAAATGGATAATAATTATTAAGTCGTGCAAGGGCTCCGGCCCCTTTAAATTGCGCCAAGACGGATTTTTCTTTTCTTTTTGGTTTTGCCCTTAAATATATATATATATATATATATATATGTATGTATATAGTTCTCACTTGTTAATTTTGGTTTATTTGGACATGTACTGTACGTATAAAGCCCTGATCTTTGTGAATTAATAATGTGGGATTCACTTTTATCTATATATCTTTTAATATGACTTCAAGTTTTTTGGTTCAATAACACGGGCTAGTAGAATAAGAATTATATATTCTAACGACTAGTTAATCAATTTAAATTATGGATTGAGACTGAGAAAAGACAAAATACAAAGAGAAAACTCTAAGAATATGCTTTATTCTAGAAGTCGAAAAATTGATTCTAAAACCTACAGGTCGGGCTCAAACAACTAAAGAAAATCGAGATTTAGATAAATTTGCCTAAAAGGCAAAATCTCAATTATTGCCAAAAAAATAAAACACGTAATAAAATAAGATTCTCGCAAAAAATATGTCCTAAATTGAAATAAGGATCATCTCTAAAACTAGTAGCGGAATATTACAATAAAAAAAATAACTTAAATTGACGATTCAGAAGATAAAATGGCTGATTTCAGGATTGAAACGAAGACTGTCAGGCATGGTGTGGTGACCAAATGCGCGCCAAAAAGAGCTTTTCGAATTGGGATCATATTCCCAATTCCGTTATCCATAACCAAAGTTACAACCACAATACTCACACATGTGTAATATAGTCCCAATTCCCGGAAAGGCAACACAAACTAATCGTGCATGTTTGATTAATAGAGGATGACTCTGATGATCTAAGACTTTTGTCTCATTTGGTTATACAGTTCAGATTAGATGTTTTGTTGAAAGTTGAATAAAATATTATTATAATATAATTTTTATTATAAAATTTGAAAAAGTTAAATTTTTATTATATTTTATATAGAAGTTTGGAAAGATTACAATAATTATATGAGATGAAATAATTTATTTTTGTATAACCAAACCAACCCTTATTTTCTTCTCGATCTTTTCCTGCTTAGTTTCTACTCATAAAGTCTAGCATTGCGACTTTGTGGCCCATGAGATGAGGATCGATATTGTCAATTAATTAAAGATCACTACTCTTCTACCTATGCAATAATTGAAGCTTTGTGAAGAACAATAACATGAACGCACGCCACGATATAAGTCATATTCTTTTGAATTTGGATTAATTCTCCAGCTTTTCTGGGCCACCATACACGATTAATCATTCGCTTGATCCACGCGATAAACGTCGAACCCTTGATATTTACCTAATTTAAAACCAAGTAACATGCATGCATATATATATATATATATATATATATATATATATATATATTTCACCAAGAAACCGATCCATTTGTGACATTTTAAATTTGTATTGCAATATATCATTTGTAAATTCAATCTATGGTCCACAAACGAACCGTCGGAGCGAGTACTACTACCGTTTTAGCAATAATAATAATAATAATAAATACTACTGTTTTAAATACAGCTTTTACTTACGATTGGAGTGTTGCAATTGAGAACCGCTACTTTACCGCCAAAGTAGTTCCGCTTGTTTATATCGTCAATTATTTTTTTTTATTTATAATTTTTAATATATTTAAATATTTTTAAAAAAATAAAAAAATATATCAATATACTTATAATTACTAAATAAAAATAAAAAATAAAAAATCTTAGCGGTACCATGTAGCAATCAAGCATTTCTCATTGCAATTAATAGATATCTACAATTTGCATATTTATAAATTATAGAGAGGGTGATGCTCCAGGGGATTTTTTAGCCAAGCAGGGAACTCAAAACGTTACTAGAGATCGGAGTTCACTACAACAGAAATTTTAAGGGGTTTGATTAGAACTGATAAGATTGGTTTAGCTTATTTGAGAGTTTCTTAGTCTTGTGATGTGTTAGATGTTGGTTTTTTTCTTCGGTTTGTTATGCTTTAGACTTATGGTTTTCTTGGTTGGTTTTTGGGATTCTTCGTAACCACGCTATTTTTTATATGTTAGAGGAGCTTGCTAATCAAAAAAGTATAGTGGTTGGTTTTTTTTTTATAGTTTCTTTTGATGGCTGGGTTTGGATTTTATGATGATATGTAGCTCACAGGTGTCCCGTTGTAACCACGATTTTTTTTCGCTATAAGTGAGGACTATCAATAAAATATGTATACCGTCCTCTTCTCTTAAAAAAAAATATCTACAATCATGATCACGTATCTGACATATTTTTTTAGGCAGTATCTAGCAGATCTAAAATAAAATGATATTTTTGCAATCTTATATTATGAAAATTTCACCTATTAAAAAACATTAGGTAAATCTATATCTATCATTATTAAACTATAAAGAAAGGAGAAAATACATCATGACTAGGATTGTAATCGAGCCAAACTGAATCAGTATTTGGCTTGTTGAGCTTAGCTCGACTAAAAAAATTCGAGCTCGACTCGGTAAGCTAAACTCCCAACTCAAGCTCGAACTCGAGTTTGTCCCAAAAACTCGGTTAGAGTTATTTATTTATTAATAAGATTTAATAATTAATAAATTAGATAAATAAAAGAATCTAATATTAAGTTTATACAACTAACAAGTAGAACATCTATTGAATTATAAGATTTAAAAAATTTATAAATAATTAATATGTAGCTAGTTGATAATTATCCATAATAACAATATATTATATGTCTACATAAATTATTAATACATCCACATAATATGATAACATATATCTATTTCATATATGGTTCATACATACTACTAGATGTAATTATTAAATCTTATCAACTAATTATTATACAAATGATAAAATATAGTTATGAAACATATTCTATATATAAACATAAGTAATTGTTAGGTGACATTATATATTTAATTATAAAAGTGTTATGTTTATATTATTAGTTAATACATATATATGTATATATATATATATTTATTAATATATGAACGGACTTTAATCAAGTCGAGCTAACGAGTCGACTCGAGCATAAATAAATTAGTCTTAACGAGTCTTAATCGAGTCGAGTCGAGTTGAGTTTAATCGGATATATATTATTTATTAATTGAGTAAATATTTTCTTTCACAATCTAATTTTTTTTATGAATCGAGTTCGATTCAAATCTAAACGGACAAATATCAAGTAAACTATCGGATAAACTAGTTGATTTAAGGAACTAATAATGACTATAAAAAAAAGGAGAAAATGCATCATGACTATAGGCCTAGCTTGCTAGTTAGCTAAAACACCCGTCAGCATCTAAATTATTTGAGCGTAGGAGGGAGCAAGCCAGCACAAGTACTATTCCACGTGTTATATAGCGTGTTGCATGGATAAATATGAAGTCAATCAACCGGGTGACACGATTGGAATCTTGATCTCAACCTCCCGGACCTCATCATTGATTCATTTATGTACGAAAACTGACTCACAAGACCTCCAAAGTCAATTAAACAAGATTACTTTTGGTACGTAAATTAATTAATGTAAATAAAGATGATAAAACTTAATTAGATAAATTAAAATAATATTACTGTATATAGAAACATTAATAAGCAATATTTAAGACGTAGTTGACATGCAATTTTAAGTTCTAGTTTTATTATTTTGCATGAGAATTATGACTTCTTTTATTTTTATATAAGGTATTTATGTGTGTATATATATATATATATATTATCTGCAATTAATATAGATAAAACATCCCAATTATTACTGCAAATAATAATTGTTTTTTTGGTAACTTTGAAGAAATGCTTCTAAATAGGATTAATGCAGTGTTGATCATCATCTACAATATTTAATGTTTAAATCATGACCAGCATGCACTAATTAGATCAGAATTCAAAGCGCGTGACGTTGATGATTACTGATATTCAATAATTAACGTCATGATCATCTGTTTGTCTATAATTCAAAAGCTAGCTAAGTACCGCATTGAATGTTGGGGCCATCGCTCATGACTCCGGCCTCATGTAATTTTAATATTTTATATATTAAAGTTGAACCAAGGAATGATTAATTAATTCATGTCGTTAATTAGCACATATTTATAATTAATTAAGTCTTGATTACATTATAAGTAATAACAGAAAAAAAGGGGTCTGGAATTAATACGATTATTCCTTTTTTGCCTAAGCAAAGAGGGGCCCATGCAGGAGTTTGATCATGCGTTTGTGTTTCATGTTTGTGTGTGTATTCATCATGCGTGACTGATGGAGAGAAAAAGTAATTATTATATTCTGAAACCATGTTGACTTTTCAGTCCATCTTAAGGTTAAAGTGGTTTAGACAATATAATGCTCAATGGCTCATGCATGTTTTCCTACTGAGACGACCATAAAAGTCGTCATGAAAAGTACTACTGCCATAGAATATATAATATTTCAAAACGAAGGATTTAATAATAATGATCTTTTTAATTATAATATTTTCATAAAATTTTAATAATAATGATTGTATTTTTTTAATTATTTACGAATCAAATTTCCTTTAATATTTGGTATGGCTTTGGATGATCACAAGTAAATTAAGTACTCACCGAAGATAAGAAGAGTAGAAGCAGCCAATTTGAAAGTTTGAAACCCAACAAGTATGGCAGTTGGGGGGGTAATGGGTCCATTAGGTCCGGATAGGCCCGGTCTAGTCCAATAACATTATTAGTTACTCTCTGAGCTGGTCAGCTATTAATTGGATCTACATTTTGTTCCCTTAAAGCCCAATCAGATCCATCGGGCTGTACGTACCCGTTGGAATATTTATTTAGTGGTTAATAGAAAGGAGAAAATAATGTAGGGCTTTTACTTTTGGACTCGAGTTTCAGCTGTGTTTTGATTATGGACCCATGCAGATCCGACAGTAAATATTTTTTATACAATTTTTTTTTTATAAAATAACTTATAAAAATAACATTGCTTTACAAAATATCAACTTTTTAAAAGTGGTTGCATTGATGCTTTAAAAATCGCACAATAGGTCGGAATGAGAGAAAGAAGTATTCTCGACCCACTGAATCGATTGGACTTTGATCGGTGTTGTTTGAGGCCCCAAGTAGTATTCCGGCGCGGATATACGGTGACGATGTGTTCACCCATGATTGTGAATGGAAAAAAAGTGCAAAGAAAGTAAGATAAATGAATACAAAGATTTATGTGGTTTGACACTAAACCTACATCCACATGGGTTTAGGGAGGGCAGTTTCTACTATAATGTATTTGTTTATAGTCACTTGTGGTCCCTCATATCTCATTGTACAAAGAAAGCTGAAGATCCATTTGTTAGATAGGAAAATCTAAATATTGGAGTGATCCTTTCTGAGGTTGAAGAAGAAGAGGATGTAATCAAGAGAGTCCTATTGCAAAAGAAGAAGATCCGTTTTTAGAGCCGTTTGGTCCCTCCCCCATTTTCTAATCTCCCTGCCATGAGGTGGCTTGACCCTTTGCGTGTCTGACTTACTCTTGCTGGCCTCTGACCCCTCCTGACACTTGCACGTTCCCATGTCCTTCCTGACACTAGGGGTGGGCAGCGGGACCCTGCCCCGCCCTGCATGGAGAGGCCTAGCGGGGGCGGGGGGAGGGATGATCCCAGCGGGGCCCCACCCCGCCCTTCACTTTGCTCCACATATATAATTTCTATTTATTTTTATATATAAATAAATATATTGTATATAGACATATACAATTTATTAAAGACTTAAAATTATATTCAAGTCATTAGATTGCCTTAGCCTCCTAGGACAATTTTTATATAGGAGGCAAAGACAATACAATAGTCATCCTTAAGTAATGTCAGACTTACTACTTGGGACTTAGTAGTAAGTCCCAAAAGACTACTAAGCCCAACACATGGGAAGTAATAGTGTGTACTGGCCAAAGAAAGTGAAACGTAAAGTAAAGTCATTTCAAAAAAATGTTTATGCATGAAAACAAAGAATCGTTTATGCATGAAAGTAAGAAATGTTAAGCATGAAAGTAAGGAAACATTTATACATGAAAATATAGTTATTCTTAAACAGTTTATGCATGAAAGTATTGTCAATAATCAGCTAATGATTTATGTATGCATGTTATCAAAAGAAAAGATTATGTGATTAATAAGTTAACAGCATGGTGTACTGCTTACTGAGTATTAGACTCACTTTGTGTTTATGTTTTAAACGTCCAGGTATGAATGATGAGGCTGTGGAGCTAGGCATTGCGGAGGAGGGAGGGGCCGATGCCTAGAATTTCCTGTCGGTTCGATTTTGATGATGATGGCTATGTTTTTATGATGGGTCCCATGTTGGGGCATTTTGTTGGGTTAATGTGAAAACAATATGCCTTTGGGCATAATGTAAATACTATGGTGGGGTGATGATAATGACATAACTTCTATGGTGGGGTGATGGTAACCCCACATACGATGGTTTAACGCTTTGTTTTTTTGTATGTGTTGTAGGGACTGAGTCCCATCTTATTTAGAACTGGTTATGTTTGGTGAATGAATGATGGACTCTGAGAGTCCTTTATGTAGACTATTGACTAGATTGTCTATCAGGTGTTCTTCTAAACTATAAGTGCAGAGTACATGCATGACATGTTCACGCATATCCCTTATCACACTCTTAGAGAAGAAAAAAAAAGACATAAAAATATAGCATTAACAATGATAAGGAAAGAACATGTCTAATTGTCGCGATCCTGTCCTAGGATTGGGGCGGGGTTGTGACACTGTGACTAAGAGGTCATCAACATACACTAACATAAAGGTGGTGCTGGACTTGGTTGATCTTAAAAGCAAGGAAGGATCGTGATAGGAATCAAGGTGGGCCTACTCTTAAAGATCATTTACAAGTTCCAGATGGGTTAATTACAAGATCAAGGGCCAAGAAGATCAAGGAAGCAATACAAGGATTGGTGCAATCCACTTGGGATGAAGCCAGCAAGAGCCTAACACTCAGGATGGGTCTGAAAGGTGAAGAACCAGTTTTGATCCACTTGATTCAAGCTGTGGAAGACATGACTAAGAGATATGGCCTATTGTTATTGGAGGCTTCCAATTTGGTTAAATGATTTATTTTATTAGTTTAGAATAAGTGGACTTGAAGATGCTTGGCCCACATGTCTTATTTCTTATGAACTAAGTTTTTTGGGAATACCTTGTATTTTGGCTAATGGCTTATTTGAAAAGTTACTTTTTAAGAACTAGAGTTTCATCAATTTATTGTAGGGTTACTGTAGCCGCGCGTACTGTAGCCGGTACTGTTCATCAATGGTAATTTTGGGTAAAAGGAGTTTTATTTTGGCTAGGGTTTTGATTAGGTTTGGGTTTAAAAACTCTTTGTAGCCTCATTTGAAGGGTTAGACAATATTGAATTTTATTTGTGAGTTGAGTTTTCTCCTCTTGTTCTTGATTGAACTCTTGAACTTATTATAGGTAAATCACAACCTTTGTGGCGTTCCTCCTTTGTAATCTGGGTTCTTGAAATGGGTTCTTCAATGGATCTAGATTTTAATATAATCTAGATTCTTGAAACAAGTTCTCATCTGGTCTAAGTTCTCCATCCGTTGACTTGATTTTGGCTTTCTTGGAGAGTTTTCAAATTGATTGTGAGTTCAAGGGAATTCATTCCCACGGGTTCATATCATTAGATCGGCTAATGAAATTTTGAAGCCAAGATCGATAAGCCGGCACTCCAGCTAATCTTGAGTACCTTGCACGAGGCGATTATCAAAGGCCATAGATGGCTTTATGCAACTTGCAAACATGAGAGGGAAACTGGGGGTGAGTAAATCTTGGCGGTTGGGTCATGAACACAGTTTCATGCAATGGATCGTACAAAAATGCATTTTACACGTCATATTGATGAATAGGCCACTAGTGAGACATGACAAGAGCAAGAACAAGTAGAACGGTAGTAGCTTTCACAACTAGGTTGAATGTCTTCTCAAAGTCGATACCAGATTGTTGGAGAAAACCTTTAGCTACGAGATGGGCCTTCCATCGTTCTATTGAACCATCTGCAAATCATTTTGTGTGAAAGACACACTTACAGGTAACGATATTTGAGGCTTGAGAGGATGGAACTAAGGACCAAGCGTGGTTTGTAAGCAGAGCGTTGAATTCCTTGGCTATGGCCTCACGCCATTCAGGATATTTTTTAGCAACCGTGTAACTTGAAAGTGTTTCAGGAATAGAGTGGGTGTCACTAGTAAGAGCTCGGGGAAGAGGCCATTTAACTATTCCATCTGTAAGTTGTCGAGGCTGAAAAGAACCAGTGCGAGACCTCGTCACCATTGAATGTGTAGGTTGTTGAAGAACTGGTGATGGTGTGCTCTACATGTTTGGTGATGGTGAGGAAGACGATGAAGGAGGTGGGCCCGAAATTGAAGAAGGAGAGGAAGTAGCATGGTTTAAATTAAAGTGTGGTAAGGCCACGTGAGTAGGTAATGAAATGGGCTGAGGTTTTGGTAATTAAAGTGAACATCGTTGGATGTATAAGAGCGGCCTGTGGGAATAAGGTAGCAATTAAAGCCTTTGTGGGCTGAACTGAGGCCCAGATATACACCTTTTAGGGAGCAAAAGGAAAATTTATGGGCATTGTATGGAGCTGTGAGAGGCTAGCAAGCAGAGCCGAATACACTTAAAGATTTATAATCGGGATGAGTCTAATGAAGGAGAAAATAAGGAGATGAATGTTTAATAGACGGAGATAGCAGAATGTTGATCAAATATACATCATGGATAAAAGCTTGTGGCCAAAATTTAAATGGAACTGATGCATGAGCAAGGAGGGATAAACCTGTGTCTACAATGTGGTGATGTTTCCTTTCATCAGTACCGTTTTGTGTGTAATTATGTGGGCAAGTTACTTGATGAATGATGCCACAGGATTATGAAAATTGAGAGAAGGGTCTAAATTCACCCACTCCATTCCGATTGGAATTGTTAATTTTAGTTTGAAATTGAAGTTCAACTTGTGATTTAAACTTGACAAAAGTATCAAATGCTTGAGATTTTGTTTGAAAGGGGAACAACCAAGTATAGCGAGAGTAATCATCCACAAAACTAATATAAAACTGATATCCATCAGAAGATACATGAGGCGAAGGTCCCCATAAATTTGAGAAAATTAATTGAAAAGGTGCGGTTGATTTGTGAGGCCTTGAATGAGTAGGTTGCTTATGGGATTTGGCCTTAGCGCATGCATCACGAAAGGATGGAATTATTGCAGGATCACACGGCAGATCGTATTGCTTGAGAATTAAATGAACAAATTTGGAGAATAGTGTCCAAGTCGAGAGTGCCAAGTGGGAACTGAGAGCGAGGTAGTCAGAGCTGATGAAGGTGGTGTGTAGGCTTGATTAAACCGATATATGCAAGTGAGAGGAGAGTGCCCTTGACGATTGCATACATGACAAATTAAACAGTTGTCAGTGGGCATAGGAGAAGTGAAACCAGTGTTACCTGCAGGAGCACCACGACCCCTAAAATTGTTGCAACCACCCTGGCCTCTAAAGTTGTTACGGCCCCAATGAGAGCATCATCCAATTTGGGTAGGTTGATTTTTGGCTATGAAATGTGCAGATGCCACAGTTGGAAAAGTTGTAGTATCAAAATGATGTTGGAGACGACTTTCATGCGTCAGTAGGTGATCGAACAGTTCATCAAAAGAGATAGGCTTAAGGCAAGTAGTTACCGAGGACACCAAAGCATCGTAGTTAGGCCTGAGCTAGCAAGAAGATATGGAACGAACTCTGCAGAGGGCAAAGGACGTCCCATAGCAGCCATGGTGTCAACCAATGCTTTGGCTCGACGAAAATATACTAAGAAAGAGTCTCCTCTTTCTTTAGAGAGGCAAGTTGGAGCTGGGTTTGAAGAACTCGTGCTTGCGATACCGAAGCATAGGTTGAGTCAAGGGAGAGCCATACAACTTGGGCAGAGGCACAACCGACAACCTGAGCTATGAGAGGCTCTGAAAGAGAAGAAATGAGAGCTGACATCAAGTTGGTCTTGCTGCAGCCAACTGTCATAGGCTGGGTTGGGTGTAGAATCATCAAGCACAGGTTTGGGAGGAGGGTAGGAGCCATCGACGTACTGGTAGATCAGTCTTTGACTATGAAGGTAAGGAACTAATTGCACTTTCCATGGTAAGTAATTTGCAGGTGTGAGTTTGACAGAAATGGTATGGAAGAAATTAGGGTGACATATGGTGGGAGGTAAGGAGGGAGAAGCCATGGATGTTAATCCTTTGTGGCTCTGTATGCCATGTTGAAGAAATACTTTCTCTGTATTTTCATTATATGTTATTTCGAATACAATTGGTCCTTTTATATACAAGCTGAAAGAATATTTTCTACAAGGAATTGAATCTTCTATATCTAAATATAGGTTGTTACAGAGGGAGCACATTGCTCATGCAGCACGGACGAATTCAACAAGTGCACATGCATAAGGTTGTTATGTGATAGCACTCGAGTGCTTTGGCTATGAGCTGTATTTTGGTGTAGAGTTAATATTGCCCTGAAATGCTGAGATTGTGCATTGTAATATTCTTGATTTGCATATTCTAAATGAAATTTTCATTACAATATTTCTCCATGCATAAAAGTTCAATGATAAGGCTGTGTTTTGTAAGTAACTACTTCACTTAGCTACTATTCACAAGCAATGCACTACTATTCATAAATTATTTTTTTACTACTATTCATAAATCATATGAGATTACCTCAACATCTAATTGTAGCCTAAAAATGAATGGCATGCCATTGTAAACGGAATAGGATGATCTTCATTTCACTTGAAAGGAATAGTATTCATCTAGTATAAATTATAAAATTATATTTTTATCCTTTTACATTATGCTGACAAGTGAAATGATCAAAATAATCCACATTTTACACTAAATAAATACTATTCATTTCAAGTGAAATAGGGAGGATCATGGTCCCATATAAACTATTTCTGTGGTTAAATGGATCCGTTTGGATGTTAAGAGCTAGTATCTCAAATTATCTGTAAATAATAATAAAATAATTTTTGAATATTAATGAATAATTTGTAAATAATAATAAATTAATAGTTGGTAATGTAATTAGTTCCCTGCAAAGGACCTCTACTCGGCTCACTTTAGCGTGTTTAATTAATGCATGGATATATACTTGCATGATGTGGTTGAAGTACTCAATGAGCAAGACAAAATATATAAAAGTAGCTCGATTCACATGTTCAAAGTCAAAAAAGGCAAGAGATGCTGGTATATATATATACACTGGAAATCATATAGAGATCAATAATAGAGGAGAAGTGGGTCACACTCCAAACTAGCTAACCTGCCTCTAGGAAATTAAATTAAGTACGCGCGTACAAGCAAATCATGATATTTTTGGCCAAATATTTATTATTTGAGGAATGATATTTTTTTTTATCCGGTCTATATATATAATAAATTGTTATCTTTAATTTGATGTGTCAAATTTTATAAAAGTGATTTATAATATATTTTCCACTTAAATAGACAATCATGTAAATTACAATTTTAATCGAGGATAATATAAGAATATTAATATGAAGAAGGACATGATCTCTCCTATTATTTTTAATTAAGATCCTTTTCTAACTACTAAAATTCTACGTATTATATAGGCATATCTTTAAGCGGAAGGACAAGGAAACGTGGCAGTTATCAAGTAGCACCGCCATATAATGATCTCGGTTTTAATCAATTTATTTCTTTGCCATCTAAGTTTGAATATATGTCCCTTGCTGACTATTGAAAATTAATTATAATACTGTTTAAACGCCTTTATATATGATCTACTTAATTTTGATTCGCTTTCATGATTTGACAACTTATACATACAGTTAATATATGTATCACGGCTTAATAGTAACGTACGTAAATGAAGTCAAACAGCTCATGTGAACAATCGGATACTTATAATTAATTAATTTGCTGATTATGCAAATTTTGTAACAAATTAAATTAAGCTCGTCATAATTTAATGTTTTGTAGAGATCGATATTCACAAGCAATCCCAAAAATTAACATTTTTAAATTTTTATCAAGTTTTTCATGACTGATCAGATCATGATCATATCATTAATACATATATATATATATATATATATATATTATAGGTAACTTTGATTTGGACCGATCATAAATATATAGAAAAGGATATATATCTATATAGACCGATGATAAATATATTTGGACCGATCATAAATATATAGAAAATGATATATATCTATATATATAATAATTATCATATATATATATATATATGGTCATGCTAGAACTTCCGTTGGGAGCTCCTGCTGGGGTGTAGTATTATTTTGCATGTGTTATTTTAAGTTATTTTTTATATAAATTTTTTAATATTTTTAAAAAATAAAATAAATTTAGAACATCGTTAAGAAAACACTTTCTTAATAAAAAAAAAATCATTAAAAAATACTTCATTAATCATGAAGTAAAATAAAAAATCATAAAAAATATTTTTTTATGATTTTTTATTTTACTTCGTGAATATCTTTTATGATTTTTTATTTTATTTCGTGATTAAGAAAATATTTTTTAATAATATTATGATATTTTTTTATTTTTTTAAAATATTAAAAATTATTAAAAAAATTTATATAAAAAAACTTAAAAAAATATATAACAATACATTACTAATCTCCGACTGGAGCTCCCAGTAGGAGATCTAGCATTTTTCATATATATATATATATATATCTGTCTATTACTTAAAAACGGCTATAATATTACTGTTCATTACTGTTCATCAACAGTAAATCAGCCTCTTTTTTTTTCCCTGCATGTTTTTCACATATTTTATTACTGTTCATCAACAATATGATGAACATTAATGAAGAGTATTTTTTTTTTTTTGTCCATGTGAATGCCAATGTGCGACGTAATACCGCAATCGTGCGTAGGGAATGAGAGAGAGGAAGAAAGAAAAAGTGAAAAAAATATTAATTTTTGAGTTTTAAATGAACAATAAAGAAGCTTTTTTTTTTCTTCGCATGTTTTTTTCGCATATCCTATTACTGTTTATTATATTATACACTAAAAATCAACTTTAATTTATAAAATACTAATTTTTTATCATTAAATAAATGATGAAATTTTACTGTTCATTTTTAAGAGAAAAAAACTATCTAATTAATTTAAATTTTTAATATAATTTAAATTTCATAATAAATGATGAACATAAATAAATAATAATTTTATTCTTATACATTAGACTATTTTAATATTTGAAATTACACTTTATTTTTTTCTTCAATTTGACAGATGTGGCAAACGTGCTTTTTTTTATCAATTAGAAAATCTTACGCCATACAGGATTTTACACAAGTACCACTAATTTCAAAGTAACCAAGCTATTTATAAAATACTAATATTTCATTATTAAATAAATGATGAAATTTTGTTAAATATTTTTAAAAAAATATAGCTATATAAATAATTAGAGTTTTAACATAATTTAAATATGATAATATTCTTAATTAACTAAAGAGAACTGCTACAACTAATAAAAAAGTAGTCCGAAAATATGTCATGAATGTGTATTTCATTTTTTTATTTATTTTTTCTTTTTTTCATGTATTTTTTTAATCATCATAAATATTTTTAAAAAAATAAAAAATTTATAATATCATTAAAAAAATACTTCCTCAATCCCTAGATTAAAAAAAAAAATAAAAAATTAGGCAAACGTCCCTCGTACGTTTTCACTGCAAGGATATATATATTCGCCATGCATGAATTTCACAAGCATTAATTATCGAGAAAAGCTTGTTACAAGCGCCTTATGCAGTCGGCGAGCAAACGCGGCTTACGTGGCAAGGCAAAAACACATCATTTTACTCGCCTCAGTGTCCCGACTCCTCTCTTGAATCAGTTGTATTTTCCTTCCCAGTTTCCATCTCTTCTCTCGTTCGCAGCTCGTCTCAGTTTCCCTCAAATCCCTCCCGAGAATCTGTCTTTCTTCCGCACGAACCTCCCTTCCTCGACTCCGTCGGCGCGAAGCAGCAGCCTGGACTTAGCGTCCCTCCCCCTCTGGGACTCAGCGGCGGGTTAGGGTTCATCTCCCGCAGAACCGTTTCCACCACAGCCTCTCGTCGAAAGCATCTTTCGAAGATCTAAAGGAAAATCTAAAGGAAGGTTCGTTATGGTCAGTTTCCCTATCTCAAACCCTAACCCGCCCCAAATCATTCTCATCCCCAAATCCTAACCCGCCCCAAATCATTCTCATCCTCATATTGAAATGGATAACCAACATTCTGCTTACAAATAAATAAAAACAAGAGCAATTGAACTCTAAAAAACCCCAAACTTACATAACAAACAAAAAGACGTTGAAAACCACCTGAATGTTACTGGGATATTGGCTGCCATCTGGATATGGCAGAAAAACTGGTGACCATGTAGGCACTGATCCATAGTAACTGTGCATGTGATTTGGAAAGTTTATATGATTCGTTTAAGGGATGTCCTAACATAAAGTAGACCATTTCCAATAAGTAGACCATTAAGTAGACTATTTCCAATAAGTTTTTGAAATATTAAATAACATACTGAGGTAGGGGTGTTTGAGCTAGATGGTGTTAGCGGATTTGAGTGTTCTTCCCCTTTTCCAATGCCCTGTACACATTGTACAATAAAAACAAGGTCAGTCTCTGGGAAGAATACTCTAAGTGAACAAACAAGTGGAATGGTCTTCAGCATGCATTTTTTATCATACCAACAGTAATAATAGCTTTGCAATGAGGTCTCAAAACTACAACTTTTGACATGCTTAGGGGTGTAACCGGTCCGGTCCGGTCCGGTTTTGGATAAAATCTAGGACCGAACCGGTATGTACCGGTTTTATATTTTTCAAAACCGATTACGCACCGGTTACCCTCCTAAACCGGTACTTCCGGTTTTACCGGTTTCCGGTCCGGTCCGGTCCGGTTTTCCGGTTTTTTAAAAATATAAATTTCACAATTTGTCATTAAAATTTTGTTTATAAAAAAAAAAAAATTGATTTAAAAAAAACTGTTTTATACTTTTATTAATATATTAGACTATATAATAGTATTAATATTAGACTATTGGTATAGTTATAAGTTATATATTAGTATTAGTTATAAACTTTTAGTGATTTAGTATTAACATTTTATGTAATAATTTATAAATTATAATAAGAAATTATTTCATATATGAATATATATGTTATATATAAAATTTCACATAAAAATTTATAATTATACATTATATATAAAACTTATATATATTAATATTTAATATATATAAAATATTTTGTATAAAACTCATATATAAAAATATTATTTTTTATTTTTTTTAATCAACCGGTCCGGTCCGGTTCGGTCTGGTCCAAAAAATTCCGGAACCGGAACCGGACCGGAACCGGCCGGTTTTTACGTTTTAAAAACCGGTTCCGGACTGGACCGGTTCAAAACCGGTAAAACCGGTCCGGTTCGGTCCGGTCCGGTCCGGTTTTCCGGTTTGAGTTTACACCCCTAGACATGCTAGGGTCCAAACAAATGTTTCTTGTATATAGAAATCAAAGACCAACTTTCAAGCCTCGAATCCCACAACATTGTCAATTTGTATTTAGAGAGGCAGTCACTATTTTGTAAAAATAGGATACCATTAGCACCTCCTTTAAACAAAGATTGAAAATCTCATATGTTAAAAACATAACACAACAGTGCTCAAAGAGTCCATAAAACACTAATCTAAAAATAACTAAATCAGATACAAGCTTCAATTGAGCAACTTTATTCAAGCTTCTATCCATCCATGTCCAAAACAAACAGATTAGCATCTCCTTTAAACAAAGATTGAAAATCCCATATCTTAATAACATAACGCAACAGTCCTCAAAAAGAGTCCCTAAAACACTAATCTAAAAATAACTAAATTAGATACAAGCTTAAATTGAGCAACTTTATTCAAGCTTCTATCCATCCATGTCCAAAACAAACAGAACCAGGAACAACATAGCCACTCGTCCAGGTCCTGAAATCTATTGCAAGTTCATTTATCAGAAAAGTTCATGCAGATTCACCAACATCACCAACTACGAATAACTGCATCCATAACTTAAAGATAGCAATTAATTAAAATTGTAATGCGGGCTCAGAAGATGCCGTGATTCATGGGAAACAAAAGTTAATGCCCTTCAAATTTCAAAGCACTACAAGTTCGAAAATAATGTGTTTTTTTTATTTTTTATTTTTACACAGAAACATGAATTTCATTCATGTGAATCTGCATTTCTACGGCATAAACACATGAACACGGAGCTGGGTTTCCAAGCACACAAAAAAAAAGCTGCTTTACCATTGTATGCGTTCCAGTTGATATCCACCGTGCTGGACCAGTTCACCTCACAGCTCAACTTGAACAGCATGAAATCCCAGAGCTTTCTCGAGAGTCGATTTGAAGCCGAAGACTGTTAGAGTTCCTTAACTCCTGCAAACAAAAATGTAAGAGCAAACTCAAGAAGATGAAGCTCACCCACGCCGAAGAAGCTCACCCAGGCCGAAGCTCACTCAGGCCGAAACTCACCCACGCCGAAGAAGCTCACCCAGGCCGAAGCTCACTCAGGCCGAAGCTCACCCACGCCGAAGACAACGCAAGCTTACGATCTGAAGGAAAAGAACCAGCCGAAGATCTCTGTATCGACTTCGAGCACCAAAGCAGCTTTCGAAAATGTCGGGCCGAAGACGAGAGAGGTCGAGCGGGAATCGAAGACAAAAGAGAAACGAAACCAGAGTTTTGTTCTGTTTTCCCCTTTTTTTTATATTTATTTATTTACTACCGACGTGGCATTAAAAAAATGCCGTCTACTCGCCGTTTGCATTCGGCGACTGTGTGTAGAAGAAGTGTTAATTATCAGTGAATCACAATTAACCAAACTACCGGCTTTATCCCTCTGGCATTTTCTGAGTACGCACCTTTCCATTCTGCATGTGGTCCGTGCAGCTAGCTAAACCACGCACAAGAATTATATATCTTCCATTGACAAATACAACCCACATTTGAATTAGTAATAGATCGAGCCTAGATCAATAGAGGTGGGTTTCTGTCATATTGTAAAAACCAGAATTTAATGGGGCCACTAGCTAGCTAGCTACTTGAAGACATATTATAATATGCTGCTTGTGGATCAACATATATGCACCAATATTTATATATATATGAAGACATATTATAGGCTGCTTGTGGTGTTAAGTTTGTGGAGCTTGATTTTGTTGGTGTATCAGTCCAATTTGATGATCTAACTTGACAATGATGCGCAGAAATCTCGCTCTTAGTGCGCTCGAGTGAATAATGCAGATAAATTAAAATTAGGGTTTCTGTCGTGTGACACTAAATATATACGTAATGAATAGTTTAGTACGCCATGCGTGTTCTGAACAGTAAGATTTCACCTCAAAGTATATTTAGTTATTTTTCAGTATAATAAAATCATCTGTAATTCTGTAGACGTATGCATGCACCTTGATGAACTACATTAGTCTTGTATAGTGTGATTGATTTGCTTGTGTTTATTTTCACTTGTTTACCGTCCCTGTGTTTTCACAACACGTAGAAATTCTCCTTCCTAGCTAGTCAGCATGGATGCATGCATGGTTATCATGTAGTACTTATGTATGTCCCCAATGAAAACATGACCCGATAATCCCCGGCCAAGAATAATCGTATTAATTGACGAAAACAAGAAATTCAAAAGGCCGGTGGGAAGCCAAGCAACTTGAGTTAGACATGACCTGACTAATCACATTGTCATAATGTAATTGGTTTATACGTCTTTCTCAACATTAATTAATCATATTGTCGATATTTGACTAGATGGATTTTGGCCATGCATGCATGCTAATTAAACTACGTACTTTTCCAAGCAGTTTAAACAAAGTGGGGAAAAAATAACAGGTGAAAGCTGCTAGCGCAAAGTAATTTATAACTATATATATATAAAATGTGATGGGTTTACTTAAATGAGACTACTAGTAGTACTGCAGGTCTCTTTCGATACATGATCGATGATCATCTATTGAGATTTTGTTTGTGCTCGCTTCCTACTCAAATGAACGAGTAAAAACATGACACCTACATACCAAGTACTAGTTAGTTCCATTGTGACAGCAAATTAAAACTAAAAATATCATGTGTTACAACGAAGCATTAATTAATACGGATAAGTCCACTGTCGTTTTCATTTTGTTTGTAGAAATTAATGCTTGCTTGCAAGTGTAATGTCAAAGGGTACTGGCATTCTTAAATAGAGATTAGTGATAATATATATGGGTATATACTCATTGATCGATTTGAATCCCCAGCTCGTTCCATGCATGCATCGAATTTATCAAGTCATGATCATCATCAATCTACTTGGAACACGTACAGTAGTACTGTATAACTAGTTAGCTATACAATATATATATATATATATATTAAGGGCACTTAATTTTGCAAATGAATATATAAATGATATATTGACCTGCTTTCCGTTCTCTCTCTCTCTCTCTCTCTCTCAATTTTATAATTTTATTTTTATTTATAACTTAGCAAGGAAAAATAATATTTCAAGGAAAGGTCGCGCGCAATCAACGCTGCGAGTAAAATGGTTTTTAGCCAGTGATGAGTAAACCAGTTTATATTATATATACATATATTAATTTGATCTGGAAAAAACGAAGAACTACTCTCACCACCAAGAAATTCAGACACGAAACCAGCTTTAACGTTAATGCACACTATAAGAAAAATAGATTCTTGTAATCAATTTATTGTAGTTAAAAGATTATTTACAACTAATTTTAATTTAAATAATCATTTCGTTAAAATTAACTAGTCGCAAATAAGTAGCTGATATGTCATTGTCGTTTCTGTCTCATGCAAACACATGATTAATTAGTACTGTATGGGCCGGAATGTTTCTAATGGCATGTGATCAGATGGGAAGATTCATCATATATAGCTAGAGAGATTAATTTACAATAGAAATTTACGTAAGTCTACAAAAAGAAAATAATTAAAAAAAAAAGAGTAATAATTTATAAACAGGCCCTATATATTACATCATATATATGATATCTATTTTACATTAAAATTAGGAACTTTAATTTACAATATCATATACTATAATACCATATATATCAAAACCTACTTAAGGATTTTATTTTATTTTCCTAATTAGTCGCTCGAGTACTAAAATTTATATATCTTATTTTATATACAGTTTGAAGACGGATTATAAACAGTTCTGTTGATTGAATATCCGACAAACAATATATATTATTTAGCTATCTATCTCGACAAACACTGCCTTGGCCCAGTCGTACCTAAATTCATGATCTTTTTCTACGCCGACGCGTTTTTTTCCCAACCTAGATTAATTATGGAATCATGGATTAATTAACTTGATGGAACAGTAATATTGAAACTAATCACAAAGTAGATAGATAACACATGCAGTGAAAGTGACAAGCGCCGAGTCATCTATCCTACGTTCTTCGATAGCTCGCGCCATATCAATTTCTCTTTTGGGAATTCCATTGGCCAGCCAATCGTGCATGCATTAATTAAATTAAATTAAATTAATTTAATTTACTTGAAATTACTAAGAATCTTTTGAGCAATTGAATATAAAAAAAAAAAAATTGACAATTAAGTTTAACGGTTCTTTTAATAATTTATAGGACAATATAGACTAATTTGTACATGCATGGAACTCGCTAGCTAATTAATTTATTGTTTAAACCAATAATTTAGAAGTTGGATTATACCCCGAATGGATACCTCCTAGCTTATATATTTACGCAAATATTTATGCTGTTATAATTATTATTATTCTGTTTCCTCCTAACGCTGACTCAATGCATGAGGAAAATGCATACACGCCGACGGTCTTCTCGGAGCTCCTGATCTATAAATACATGTCTTTCACCTTATATATCCACGCACCAAGCAAAAGGCTTCCTTCTTCTTCCAACCAAGTCATTAGTCATGGCATGCTATCTGCAGCCCACCTCGGCCTTCATTCCAGCCACTGCCACTAAATTATGCCTTTTCTTTTCACTTGTTGTCGGACTGGCTTCTGCTCAGTTATCCTCTAATTTCTATGCAACTTCGTGCCCTAAAGCCCTTTCCACCATTAAATCAGGTGTTGTCTCTGCTGTGTCAAGTGAGAAACGCATGGGAGCATCATTGCTACGTCTTCATTTTCATGACTGCTTTGTTAATGCAAGTCATCTCTCTCACTCTCTCCTTTTCTTTTCTTTTTTACCTTATTTAGTATCTTATCAGCATATATGTCTGTAGACTATATAGATCTGTTGCGTGAGGAGGCGCCATGTGTGAGAGAGAGCGCATGAAACAAAGTGACTACTGGTGACTGATTGACCATTTTAATTTATGTTTAAGCTGCAAAAATCTGGGTCTTTAATTAAGATATTTTGAACCAGTTTTATTTAGTTTCACTGTACAGTTGTCTTTACATACGTTTACCAAGTTTGGTAAGTATTTGCATCTATCTCTCTTATTTAAAGAGGCTTTTATCTGAAAAAATCAGCTATATATAGTAATTAAATAGCAGCGGGCGACCTTCGATTTGTTTTTACCAAATACTGCATGCTCATGATCTGTTTTGACTTTTCCAACTATACAGTTCCTATCATGTAAGCATGACAGAAAAGAAATGAAAATGAAAAATCCTTAGTTTATGATAATATCACTTTTCTTTTCAATCAGCACGCCTTTCCCAGAATTTAGACACAGACCAAAAAGGTAAGCTGGATATATAGTTTTGATCCCAACCCAAAGACATGACCGAAAGGTGATCTCCGCCTTCCCAATATTCTTTTTCCATTTTCCCCTTTGGATTAAAGGAGAAGGAATGGAAAAATAAAAAATAAAAAATAAAAATAAAGAAGAAGAATATATACAGCTATTAATATTGGACACGCGCGCCCCTGTTAATCTGTAACGAAAATTTAGACACACAGTACACGTGTGCGTGCGTGTGTGTAGATGTGTATATCGTGTATATACAATCTTGTCGGTGCTATTTATTTTTTTGCATGCATTGCTTTTATCAAATAAAGATTAACTCTAGCTTGATTATGCTGTACTTTATAAGTTCCATATACGGTAGGATTTCAGAAAGTAACATTAATATTGTCGATGATCTGTAACAGGGGTGCGACGCATCGATTCTGTTGGACGCGGGAGGAGAGAAAACTGCGCCGCCCAATGACAAGTCAGTAAGGGGATATGAAGTAATAGACAACATCAAATCTCAAGTGGAGAAAATCTGCCCTGGTGTTGTGTCTTGTGCTGACATTGTAGCAGTTGCTGCAAGAGACTCCGTCGTCGCTGTAAGGAATTAAAAAAAAAAAAAATCTTGCTGATCTTTTTGTTCAATTTTACTGATATTATCGAATAATTAATTATATTGCATTCTGCAGCTAGGTGGATGTAGTTGGACAGTTCAATTGGGAAGAAGAGATTCCACAACCGCAAGTGCAGCTGCGGCAAATAGCAACCTCCCTCCTCCAACATTGAATCTTAGTGGCCTTATTAGTGCCTTCTCAAACAAAGGTTTTACTGCCAAAGAAATGGTGGCTCTTTCAGGTGCACTCGCTTAAATCATGTTTTATAAATGACTAAACCTAATTAACGATACAATGTTTCGCTATATATGATTTCTTTCTGCATGCAGGATCTCACACAATAGGTCAAGCAAGGTGCGTAACCTTCAGGCCAAGGATTTACAATGACATTGACATAGATTCCACTTTCAAAACATCGCTGCAATCCAAGTGTCCAAGCACGGCGCCGGCAGGAGACAACAACCTTTCCCCTCTTGATGTTATGAGTCCGGCATCTTTTGACAACGCTTACTTTAGGAATTTGGTGGCCAAAAAGGGTCTCTTGCACTCAGACCAACAGCTCTTCAGCGGGGGTTCCACAGACGCTCAAGTTAAGGCTTATATCTCCAACCCTGCAAGCTTCCAAACAGACTTTGCCAATGCAATGGTGAAGATGGGAAACCTTAGCCCACTTACTGGTTCAAGTGGGCAGATCAGGACAAATTGCCGCAAAGTCAACTAAGTCAAAGCATAATTAAGTACACTAGCCTGCCAGGATCCTTTTCGATCGAGTCTCATATATAAAACTATATAGCTCGTGTTATTTTTCAAAAATTATAAAGTGATCATGATGTGGTTCATTTGACTTGCTGAAAGTATAGCAAGTTTGTATGAATGATGAAGAGATCAAATTATGAATGTTAGTTATTTTATATATATCTCCTCATATGAACATGCTAATTAATTATTAGATACAATTGCTCCCCAGTTTCATTATTATTAAATGAAAGTTAAACAATATATATATAATTTACTATTTAACATATATATATACTGCGTCAAGTTAAATTAATTTATAAATATATTTTTGTCTAATTTTTTTGTTACTAAACTATTTTTGTTAATAAATAACAAGTTCTTTTTCATTGCTATGGTTGCCCGCTCCCTTTCTTTTCAAATACACGTACGTACGGTAAATAAGATTAAACACTACAAGAAAACTGGGCATTCGCCGCAATAGGATACTTGTAACGATTTGAAAATGTCGCCGCTATAGATATCCTACCGTATTTCTTGCTATTGTGGCGCATAGGAGTCGCCGTAATAGTGAGCTATTGCGGCGCTTTGTAAATTCGCCACTGATTTGGTTATTCAACGATTTTTCTCGGCGCTGAAATGTCGCCGCAAATGCTCCCTTTTAATTTTTTTTTTCCTGCTCTTCGCCCAAATACGTTTGTTCCATTTCATTTTCACAACTTCCAGTTTATGTAATTAATACTATTTTTCTTATTATTTCAGGTAAGTCAAACAATATTACTTAAAACATCAATTTCAATTAATATTGTTTGACCAACCTGAAATAATAAGAAAAATAGTTTAATTAACCACATAAACTGCACTTAATGTTGACAGAGGACAGGAATATTGTCATATTAAACCCATGCCTTATGATATTAAATAGTTAGAAACAAGAAACATAAAGGAAAATATTGAACTTTCATTATATATGCCTTGAGAACATGTAGGAACCTAATTTCCAAATCTTTGATCACTATTTCCATCTAAGATAATAAATTAATGAGTATCAATTCATCCATTCAGGTGGGGAATTCACATTAATGTAATTATGGGCTATACACTAGGGTGGACCATTCGAAACCCAAAACTTACGCCTTAACTACTAAATATTGAGAATACATTGTTCAAATATAGGAACTATGCTGCTTCTTTATCTTTATAAATTATATCTAGTCGTTGTAAAGTAGCAAAATGGGACTTGGGCATGAGGGGTGGGCAGAATCATGGCTTACAAGATTGCATCAATGCCCTATACTTGGCCGCCACAAGCTGAAATATTTCCATCTCAACAAACACCAATCTGACAAGTGCAAATAAAATGCATCAATTCACACCATAATAACAGTTATATATAAAGGACTAGTTATATATAACAAAACATTCTATTTGTGCAAAACCAACATAGAATAATCTATGAAAGCATGTCACTAAGCAAGTTAAATAACTGCAAGTTAAAACAGTAACAACTTGCAAATTAACATACATGCAAATTGAAAACAAATAGGGACCGCATGCAAAAAAATACTGGCCTAGAAACATATTATCTTTTTCATCTGGGTATGAATTGCTCTTCAAACTGCTTAGAGTTCTCTTAATTCGTTTAGTACTTTCTTTATATTTAATTAACAATAGAGATTAAGATAATATGTTTAATTAATCAGTTTGAATATATATATATTGATCACAACTTGTTTCCTGTTATTTTTTTTTTTTTAATTTTTTATAGGGTGTTTAGGAGACTACTTTGGTGGCTGAGATATCTCTCTCCACCCAGTTTTTCATTGTCATAGAGGAACAAAATTACAAAGAACAGAAATGCAAAGAATATGTGAAGTAGTAGGTAAGAAACCGAACAATGATCAATATAATGGCATATTAACCTCCCCTAGATGACAATGGCATTACATGTAGCTGCATCTATCATCACAATGCACGCATATAATATAGGGTCTAAAATCTCTTCCATTGTACACAGATCAAGCCAAGAGGAAACAATCTTATATATATATATATGAAGTTTAAATTATGATACCTTTAATGAAAAAACTGAATTGATAGCCAGAATTTGCACATCTTCTACTATGATCTGCTGGTCTACCTGCAACATACAGGATAAAACTTTCACTATAGGAATTGCTTAGTCAGCATCTAATTAAAATAACATATATGATTGATATACACATGCAGTTAGAATAAAACATGTATATAGAGCTAGCCATTAGAGCTATATAATGGACAAGGAAATGCGATTTTGGCTCTTGAGGAGAAAGAGAGAGCAGCTTTGAGTAGAAAGCAAGCAAAATCCTAAAGCCATGAAAACCCACTTCGCTTCCAGTTGGTCAATATTGCCACACCAAACTATTGCCACACCAAACTATATATAATGGTTGGGGACACTTGTCATAAAATGCCCATTTTTATTGGATGCAATATGCTAGCATTATTACATAGCAAGTGTCCTTTAGATTATCCAACGGCTGGAACATGATGGCAAACTTGTCGACCATTGGTTAAAAAGTCTAGTGAACTGCATGCAATTATCAAACTGACCTCCATGTTTACCATGATGCTTAATAATACAAGACTTTTTAACTCTCCCCTAGATGTTGATGACTTGGGGAGGCTAGAACTTTAGGAACACTTATAGAATCTCTATAAGTGTTCCTAAAGGGTTTTCTGCCAATATAAACCCAATGCAGAAGTGGAGTTTGCTTGGCAGCCATCTTTCTGAAAAAGATAACAATAATAGCACTAAAATAATAACATTATTATTAGTAGGGTTGCACATTGCCTATATATACTAATTAGGGAGATTGTGGAAGCCAATAAGGAGATAGCTAAGATTATCTTGGGAACAATACCAAATCAACAAACTAATTACAAACATCCTTAAAGCTTTGTGGAGTTGTATTGAAAGATTGCTTATTGCGGCAATATTATTTCCAGCGGCCAAAAATTTGCCGCAATAGACAGATTTTCTTGTAGTGACGTTTGTGTTTTGGAATAAATATCCATCTATATTATTATATGTGCGCCGGCCAGTACTCTAATTAATATATATAAGATCAACTACTAGACTTGTTATACAATAATTGAATACTCGCTATATTAACCCTTAATAATTTTATTAAACCCAGAAAATTACAAAGATCGACTAGTTAGTTAATCAATGGGCATGCATTGATCAGTAACATTAAGTTAAATTAAGAGTTTACGTACCTAACAAGCAATCTCTAATATATATGTTGTGTAAATTAAGGAGCCATTTTTGCTCTCCAAACTCCAGATGATCACTATATATAGGAACGACGTCACTCCACATGCTCTGCATATATGAAGTGCATCCTTTTTCATGATTGGCACTTAATTAATTAATTAAGATGATCATGAATTAATGGGAATTGAACTGGAAAACAGCTTCTACCTTTGCCAATTTCAGAGATTAAATTGGATCACCTATGTATATAAATATATATATATATATATACATATACATAGGTGATCATTAGTATTATGTCCATATCCTTGGAAGCATATAATAATTATAAGATGCACGCATTCATTAATTGCATGGATGCAGATCATCATCATTAAAGAGTAGTACTAGTACCTCTGCCCATTAATATTATTGAAATATATATATATATATATATATATATATATATATATATATAATGATGATGATCCTAAAGATGCATGAGGAGCAGATTAATTAAAAGCCAATTGAAGGAAGGAAGCTGGAAGCATATATATATATATATATATATATAAGGCAGATAGCGTAGGCAGGGGTGGTGTCTTGGTTGAAATAAACCGTTTAAATGTAACGGCTAGATAGGTGGTGGGCTCTCACATATGATCTCACGTACGTGCTAATCCCAACCAGGCCAGGCCAGTACGTACTTGATCTTTTAGAAAATTAAGGAATTTGGGATTGAACACCTACGTACGTATAAGGATATGGACTCCGTTGGACTCCATTACTCTTCCTCCCTCCATCTTTACTGTATGACAATCATGATCAGTTGCTTCACGTCACCAAATGGCTCCACCCGCTCTCTCATGATCTCTTTCCAAACTAAGCCATTTCAATTGCGCCTGCGTCTCTCTTATGAAGAGATCAAACGTCGACGTACAGCTCAAGTGATTGGCCGGTAGGGTATATAATTTAATCGTTAATAACATCATGACCCTTTTCGAAGCTGCATGCATCATGTGTATTATATATATGTCTTTAAGCAAACTCAAAAGATCAAATCCCTCCCGATCAATTATTAGTAAATCTCATGGAAAGCATGCACATGACCAATACATTCCAGTTTTCCTACTCACATATTTAAGAATAAATCACAGTAAATTGACATTTTTTTGGTAACATATACAACAGCTTATAATAGCATGTAGGGTTCGGCTAGAGAGCCACTTTTGGTAACGTTACTACCAAAAGTGGCTAGCTAGTGATGAAACTTCAAGATCGATAGGTTTCGGAGAACCAATGAATGCCAGAAATAAAACGCTCCAAAAATCAACATAATTAATCATTAATGAGCTTCCCAGCTCATCATGATGATCTACTTCTACCCCCATAAAATTATCTTCTCATAGTTTTTGCTTAACAGCTCAAAAAACCAAATAATATTTGTACCCAAAAGCAACTGATCATCTATTGGCGTCCACCATCTTCTAAACCTTTCCATCTCATACCTATAAATACGTACGCACCCAATACAAAGACTCATGACAAGCAGCTAGGTGATATTTTGTACGTACGTGGTGCCGGCCTGATCCACATCTAGCCTAGCTGATCGATCCCCTGCCGGACACCCTGGTCAAGAACCAAAAGGGTTGGCTTCCAAGCAAGAATGGCAACGATCCATGTTGATCATCACGTGATGTCTTTCGTTTTCAGCCTTCTTCCTACGTATAGCCTAAATATTTCTCCCGTTCTAAACATCTCGAGTTCTTATATATTAAAGTTTCAAGGTCTCATGTCATTTTTGGTATCTCATTGTATGCAGGAAACATCGTGTCATTCCTCGTATATCTAGCCCCAGTGTAAGTTATAATATTATAACTTATATTCCTCGTGTAGGTTTTTGTTTTCCTTTTGTCACCTGGTTTAAAGGAAACCTTGAGGTTTTTTTTTTTTTTTGAAACAAAACCTTGAGCTCTTATAATCAATCAAAACTTACATGGTTTTTTTCTATACCTAGAAACATAGACCAAAATTCTTCCTGGAATACACAGGAATTTTGTTTACGAGCATGTTTTTTAACTACCTTGAAAATTCACCAATCATACAATTCCTTTCATTTATTTTTTGTTTGGTTTATTTTACAAAAACTTCTCTCACTCCTTTGATGATTTTTAAAAGACAGATATAGATGAGAAAGTAAAAAATAAATGAAACATAAAATTCTTCAACCAAAAACCGATTCAGTCATATTGTTTGGTGAAGTCCAATTAGTTTTTACTTAATAAGAAGCATGTCAGCATTTTTAATAAAATGCTTGAGTCCTAATAAAAACATAAAAAACTAAAACCCTAAAAAAATGAACCAAAATAAATATAAAACCCAATATCAACCCAAACCGAATGAGAATCATGTCTCTATTTTTAATAAAACCTTGAGTTTTAATTGGAAAAAAAAAACTTACAAAAGCCTAAAAAAATGAACCCAAAAAATATAAAACCCCATACCATACAAACGGAACCAAATATATAATACAAAGATACTAACTATTTAATAAAACAGAAGAACATCTACTAACTGTTTGCAATTAGTTTGTAATTAGTTTGTTGATTTGGTACACCCAAGATAATCTTAGCTATCTCCTTCTTCTTTGTTTATCTTTTCTCTTCTTTTTTTTCACCCTAAAATCTAGCACCAAGTGTATCTGAATGACTTTGCCTCTTCCATTTTACTTATATGAGGCAACAGATACAACTTGATGATTAGGTCCTCTGTGTGTGTGTGCAGGCATAAGATGTTAATGCTGATTTAATAACTAAAAAAACAAGTCACATTGGGTTTAATTTGTTCTGCCCGTAACCCAGGCACTCCGAATGAAGTTTGCCAGAGTCGAAAAAACTAAAACACTTGCTCCCCGCTCGTGATTGTCAAATGTGTGTGCAAAAGGAAAACCTAAGCATATTTTTTATAGCAAAACAAATCCATTTCTAATTTACCCGCACGCATTCGTTAAGAACCATGAAGACCTAGAACAGAGTATTACCTTGGGAAATCGACTCCAGCTGAGTGGATCAAGAGATGAATGGGACGGAAAATGGACTCCAACCCACTTTGCCTCGGAAAAGGGTCGACGATGAAAGCCTTAGAGTAAAAGAAAACTGGACGACGATGATGATTTCACATAAACTGATGAAGAAGCCGATTACAGGGTTTTCGATGGGGCGGAACCGCGTACATCGCTTACGCGAGACTCACTGGTTCGTGAGTTAGCGGTTTCATTCGGTGGAAGTTCATTAGAGGAAACTTTGTGTGGGCGGTGAGTCTGTAGCTAGAGAGAAATGGAGATGGGTGAAAGTTGGGGACGAGGAATAGAGAAATCGCGATTTGGGGGGAAATCTAAACTTTACCTGGGGTGTTGGCGCCCACGACTTAAAATCACTACTGCGGCGAAATTCTTCGACGCCATAAGATTTTATCATTTTACGGCGGATAAAAGCGTCACAACTATCTTCAAAATCGCCGTGTAAAGCGTAAACTTCTTTTGCGGCGAATAAATTACGCCGCAAAAAACTTAAAATTCGCTGCAAAAAATAAATTAAAAACCGCACCCCTGGTATATTGCGTCGAAGCAAAAATCGTCACGAAAACTGGGCTATTGCGGCAATGCTATTTCCAGCGGACAAAAAATCGCCGCAATAGCCCAGTTTTCTTGTAGTGAAAATACATGGACATGACCTATAAACTTTAGTATCAAAGATGCCGCTTGGCACTTGAGAAGTGTGCCGGCCGTACGTGCTATACTATGGAGACGATTCGGAGAGCCCCACTAGTGGTTGATCGGTCAATCAACCCCGTTGACTGGGTTTAGCCAATGCAGGCAGTCCCAGACCAATCGAAGTTGCATGGTTTGGTCCATATATAGTACTGTTCGGAATACTAAAAACAAAACGTAGTGATACAGTAATTATAATTCACCCACAACTTCTCAAATATAATATTCTTTTCTTTTAAATTTAACTACATTAAATCAAAATAAAACTTAAAAAAAAATTTATTTTATTCACTGGGCGTATAAAAGTTGTAATTAATTAGTTGTTACTTAGGTTTTTGGGAATACAATTGTTCTTAGATTACTTCATTATTATTAAAAAATAAGTTATTATAATTTATAAATTATTGTATTATTATTTATAAATAATTTAATATACCCGTAGCATCGGAACTTTAATGATTAATTTCTAAAAATGTTGTCCTGATCGATATTTCTTTTGCTGATAATTAGAACACGAAGTCTAACATTGTGGCTTGGTGGCCTGGCCACGATCGAGGACGTCAAGTCAAACCAAGTATTCTACATATAATAATTGAAGCTCTATGGCGATGCCTAAAATCCTGATCATCAGTGTCCACAATATATATCAGTACTACGTATTCAGCTTCTGTTGCACATACGCTCTTGGAATCTATGGATGCTGTCCTAGTTGAAAGTCAAGAAAAGATCAATATTAAAAGAAACGTCCTAGTTGAAAGCTGTCCTAGTGTGTGTCTATATATATATATATATGGATGCTGCTATTCAGTTTCATGAATTTGACCTCTCAAACTTACTATTAGTGTAATAATATTTTTTTTTTGAATTAATATTTTTTTAAAATCTATAAATATTTTTTAAAAATAAAAAATTATACAATTTCACTAATAATTACTTCTTTAATTATTAAAATAATAATAAAATAAAATAAAATAAAATACCCAAACGTAAATTCAAAAAGACAAACTCATGATGATATATTTTGCCTAAATATACACACACACGTATATGCAAGCAAATGGTATATTTTGCCTGTTTATTCAAACTGATCAGCTAATTAATTTCTTGAAGTTCTCTAGAAATTAACCTCAAACTTTTGTACCTGGGATTCCAGCTAGCAAGCTGCAACACTTCATCCACTAGAAATTAAGGACATGGAAAGAGACGTACGTACGCGCGTGTGGGTACGTACCTCTGATCCACTAGCGGTGATATCTTAATATCTAGCCACTCTTTATTAAGATGCTGTTTAAATTAAAAATTCATCTTAACTCATTTTTGTCTAGCTAAGTACACCTACTTTCTCCTAGTATAGGACGTACTTGCATGGAGGCATAGTATCTAACACGCTATTGATGCAGTGTATAACCTCGGCAAAGAATCTTCGTTGAATAACTGCGGACACAAGAGACGTACGTTGAATGATCATTAGAAGATCGAGCTAGCTAGCTAGGTTGCTAATTTCTGCCATGCCAATCATGACATATATAATGGGAACGTTAATTTGAAGTCTTGTAGATCATGCCATGCATGTTAGCTAGCAAACAAAGATATTGCCCTGCAACTTTAAGCAATTAGCGTGTGGGTCAGCATATACTATACAGAGTGGCCGTGGAAATTCGATCTACGTGATCTTCTGCATGGCTATATATGTTTCACCCTATTCACATTTGTCCAAGTATGAACATGAGTACGATCGATGATCATAATAATACTTAAGAAATGCATAATTAACTTCAAACCAAAGAAAGCGAGTACAAATTAAAGAGCCTTTGGAAACCAAATTTTACTTTTAAAAGATTATTCGTTGCAAATTTTGTTCACATATGTGTTGAGGATTCTCGGATATCCTCACCTAAATTAGATAGGCTTTCCATATGTGTAATGATTAATCCTTGATCCTAGGAGATTGATCATTGATTTTTGTACATGTTGTCCATTCTAATTGTAATTACCATAGATATATATTCCCTATATACACTCTATACAACTCTAGAAATGGAAAACATTCACCACCCTCAAAGTTGTGGTGGTTCTACGAAAACATTCTCATGGTATCAGACTAATACCTGGATTAACCTTCTTTGATCCTGATGGCCTCTGATCTTTCTTCCTCTACTCTTTCTTGCAATACCATGATTCACATGGTGACCATTAAGTTGTTCTCTTCCAATTACCTACTTTGGAAGAATAAGCTTCTTCTCTCAATTATCTATCCATTATAAGTAAGAGTGAGGCAGACCAAGTTTCAAGAAGAGTACTAGTGGTATGACTTTTCATTTGCATTGTAATCCGCGCGTGAACCACACTCACCACTCGACTGGACAGACTTCTTTCACCGTCCAACAGATCGACAGCTGGGGATTCCTTTAGAGGGGCGCGTGGTGGTTGGATATGGTCTACGAGCAGTAGATCGGTATCTCTTGGCACTATCATCGAAAAAAGTAAAGGAAAAGCATAAATAGACCTATACATAGGATCTGGGCGAGTGGATGGAAGGAGGAGATGAGGCTCCCTCCCCCCGGTCGGAGATATTGGGATGATGAACGATGTGGGTAGAGAGAGCAAACGGACGTGAGAGAAAAACAAAAGGGCGCGCGCGTGTACCCTTGCTAAAAGTCTTATTAATATCTCTATTTTTAATTATGTAAGTTTGGCTTGCATTTAATAAAAAATATTTCAGAACGTCTCTTGTACATACTTATTATACAACTAATCACATCAGTGGAGAATGTAAAAAATAAATAAAAATGATTGTATATAGAATTTTTGTTATAAATATAAATGAAAATATGAAATTAATTGAAAGGAACAAATGAACAAATTTCATCCATTCACTGTTTAACCCGATATACATCTATTTGTTTTATTAATTATAAATTTGATTGATCTTTACATAAATCAAGTATATGTAATGAATTTCCTCACGTGCTGCCGCATTAGAAGGAGATTCATGCCGCCACGCGCGGCATCACCGGTGCCAACGGCTTCAGATCTTTTAGACCATTGTGCTCGTTTCGTTCTTAGTGCAGTACGTGTCCCACACGCGTCACCATCGTCGGTGGTGGTGCTTTACCGGTGTATCGGATTATCTTTAGGCTGCTATTCTTCTATGTTCATGTTTTTAATAACCAGCGATCAAGACGATGTGATCGTGATATTCTCTTACAGTTAGACCGGATCAACAGAATGTAGCGCACCCCTCTCGACTGCGGATATTAAAAAATATTATTACAATAAATTAAGAATAATTAAAATTCCAGATTTGTACAAGAGATTTTCGACGCTTTACTGCTCGTCAAATTTGAGTTAGGTTTATATAGTCTGTTTATCAGACTATATTAAAACCGCTTTAAAACAGCATCCCCCTATGGGATTGAGTTGGAGTCAATTTTTTGGCTTAATAACTATTTTTTATTTTTATTTTCGATATTGTTTTTGTTGTGTGTCAGATGATTGTTGGGTACTCCCATATCAATGAATATTGTATCCTTGTAATTACCGTTTAATTTGTCTTTACAATGCTTAATTCGTCGAAAAAAAATAAAAAAAAAGTGCACGCGAACACGTTGTCACTATTTCTAAATTTTATAATCTCTAATCATATTTATTGATGTGACAACATCTTAAATGATTTCTTTTATCAACTACTTACCTAAAATTCATTTAAAATCATTTGTCACGTAACAAGCGTGTTTGGAAATGACAAAATGTTAAAATAAAACAGTGGATTATTCTTCCATGATTAGCGGTACCCTTTCTAATTACAATTTACTAGTACGCTAGCTGGGGGTATTTTGCACCGGTCAAGAAAACCACTTGATCACCATATAATATATATCCACTACAACTAGTGGACCTTAGACAAGGATTTTCCTTCAAATAATGAGATTAGGTAAGTAGGAAGCTCCACAAAATGACAAAAAGAGGTGTAGCCCAGTAGTGACGAAACTAAAAATCTAATTTAGGGGTCAAAAGTATATGTCAAAATTTATATAAAAAGTATGACATAAATCTATATATATAATAAAAAAATACATATTTTCTAACTACAAGTTTGAATGCATAAGAAAATACGTAACCAGTTATGTTAATTCATGAGCTCATCGCTCTTTTATTGAATAAAACTCATGATCATTAATTATGGCATTCTTATTAAACCTTTCAGTAATGTCTTTCTCAATATAGTCTGTCAAAAAATCCCCGAGAAAGTTATCTTTCTTTTTTGTTTCGAAACCTTGTCTTAATAATATTCATAGCCAAATAAGCTCGTTCAACAGTAGCTACTGAAATTGGAAGTGCCAAGACAAGTCGAGTTAATCTGTCAACTGGATCCAGTTTGGATTCCAAATCTATCTCAATTCATTTTATCTAATCATTACACTTTTTTTAAATTTCAACACAAAATATAATAAACAATTCAACTTTTTCAAATCTCAAAATAATAATAATATTAAAAAAAATAATATTCTAATAATATTTTATTCAACTTTCAATTTTCATTTCAACTCAACTCAGTTCAACATCCAAATGCAGCCTAAACCTTAAACTTCTCAATAGCTTTCAATACCAACCAAACATAAATAAAAAAATTGTAGGCAAGTATTGTAGATTTGGATGATAAAGAACATCGTGTATGTAATATTGTAACTGAAATTTTAGTTGATCTTTTCTTGTTAAGCAAAATCTTCTAGATAAAACTTTTCTAGAAGATCATATATATTATTGTCAATTTTAAACGATTAAGAACAAATATGAATATGCATATATAGTGTTTTGCTTTGGGTCATGGATCATAAGCTCAATACTTTGAAACATGATCAGAATTGCCACTTTTAAAGTTACTCTATATTTATTTATTCATTTTTAGTACTCTACATGGAAATCTTATACCATCCATCTCTATCTAATCATTATGCAATTTGTCATTTTTATTATTTTATCTTGTTTAAATATGTGTGTATTTAGATAGAAGAATAAAAATAATAAATTATATGTTAATTTGGTAGATGTGTGTGGTGTATGACCTCTTTGTAGGGGGGTCCGTCACTAGTGTGGCCCGACGCGTTTTTCTCCCCAAACCAATTATAAAGCATACGAATCAAATTTCTTCAGCGAAACTTTTCCACTAAATCAAAGGGAACAACGAGTCATATCTAAATTCACTACAAGAAAACTGTTTATTTGTGGCTAGTTATTTCCTGTGAAAATGACTATTTCCTGCTAAAATGAGTCTGTTTTCATCGCAAATAGTTATTCTCGTCGTAAATAATTCGTCACAAATGTCTGTTTTTCTTGTAGTGATTAATGAGTAGAAAACGCCATGAGAAAGTGAAATTAGTTGATAGCACCATGTCGTCTACACATACACATACACATATATAATATATATATATATATATAATCAGTACCTTCGAGACATTACTTCTATCCATTTGTCTCTTTCGGGAGTGTCGTCCAGCTACAATATGCAAATCTTGACTCAAGTTTTACTGTGAATATATCCCAATGATTACCAAACTCCGGCCACAGAAAGTTATGAAATTTCTTTCGGAAAGCTAAGCATGCATCATGCTTTCAATGAATCTACCTGCAGTCCATAAAAAAGATCGAGAACCACAAAACAAGTACAAGAAAACAACTACTTTTAGATTCCATTATTATTATTTTCAGAAATAAATTACAATATAAGTCTCTGCATGGGTTTGGCGTTGTTAAAATAGATCCTTGGCGTTTAAAAAGTTGAGTCCAAGGAAGGAGATAAATCTCCTTCTACATATTAATTAGTCCTCCCATCCATTTTCGGTGATGATATATAAATATATAGATCATGTGCACATCATCTTTCCTACAATGTTAATATATGTGCTTTATATATATATATATATATATATATGGTGTCATCCTCTGAAATTATCATTTGTCCTAAAAAGTTAAACTTATATGAAGAAATAGATTTAATCATTTATAGTTGTCTTAACACTCTCCCTCATGTGTGGACTAGACTCTTCTTCAATAAGTAGGCCCAAAACGTTGAATATTTAATTAAATCAGATAGAGTGTAGATTCAAAATTCAGATCTATAATATTATGTGAAATCATCACTTATTCAAAAATATAAGTTTATGGAAAATAATAAATTTAATTATTTATATTTATCTTAACACATCACATCACATAATTACAAATTTAAACACTTCAAAAGTATAGTTCAAAATTAAAAAGAAAAACTAAATTGAACAAAAATAATATGACTAGCAAGCTAGCTATCTGGTCCCATGGGTCGGGACATCATGTGGCTATTGGGTGTCACTCACAAGGAAGAGGTCTAGCTTGGATCCCTAGCTCCTGTTATGGCGCGCTATAGTTAGCATTGTCACGAGGCGAGACGGAGTTCCCATTCAAGCCATGTCCGGCCGGCCTCTAATGAGGGGAAGACATATCCCCCAACAATGGGATAAATTACTTTCTACTCTGCCCACCAGGTTTACAGGGGGAACCTGCTGGTAGCTATGCCCACCGCTCGTTTGTTCCCGCTCCCAACACCCGCTTGACGTGGTTGCCACTGAATAAATTAAAAAAATTAAAAACCAAAATTAAAACCTTGTCTTCTTCAACAAATAGAATGAAACCTAGCTAGATTGCCTCCACAGAACAAAACCCAGTCAACATACAATTTCGTCGATCGCCTCCACAGAACAACGAGGAACCTAGCCAATTTCAAGCCTCCACCTTACCCTTCCATCGCCTCCACAGAGAACTTGTGTGGAGATATTCATTTAGAGGATTTGAAAATATCACTATGCTTGTAGGAAGGGCTTTGCCAGAAGATTGAAGAAGAAGTTTGCAAAATGCATTTAGTGAACATGTACTTGGATATTTTTTCCAAAGCAGGTTGTGAATTTATACTTGTGAAAGAGAAACTGGAAGAATGCACATGGCAGCCGGAGCTTTCAACCAAATCCAATGAGTTATTGATGCTTAGGCTGCAGGAAGCTCTGGATGATGTTCATTCTCTTAATGATTACAAAACCACTTTTAGAATCAAATTTACAAAATGTTACCCATGAAAATCATCTTCTCAATCAAAAGATTACTGAATGGGAAGCATTGATAACAGAGCACAAAAGTTATGAGAGTACGTATGAGGCCTACATCGTAGAAAAGTTAGAGTTAGAGAAGATGATTAAGAAAATCATCTTATTTTATTTCGTGATTAAGAAAATATTTTTTAATAATTTTTTTCTTTTACTTTCTAATTAAAGAAGTGTTTTTAATGATATTCTAAATTTATTTTATTTTTAAAGATATTAAAAAAATCTATATAAAAAATTACTGAAAAAAAAACGCATAAAAATATATGAAAACACATGCTATAGCTCTTACCCCAGCGGGAGCTATAGCATCATCCTTTTTTTAATGTTTTAGTACCACGTGGCACGTACTATTCTTTAAACCAATAATCAAAAAGGAAAAAACCCACCCATCATTATGTTACATACATGCACTCATTGTACGAATGTAAAAAATGAATGAATACAATTAATGTATTGTTTAGATAGTGGAAATATTTGATTTAATTTGATTTTATTATTATAATTTTTTTAAATTATTACATAAAATATAATAAATAATTTAATTTTTTTAAATCTTAAAATACTAATACTAATAATAATAATAAATAAATAATATTTTATTTAACTTTTATCTAATCTCAACTTAATATATAAAAAGCAAACTAAGTCTATGGTCATGTTAGAGCTCCTGTATAAATACAGGATCCTGGCCTCGTGTTTTATCTCGCACCAATTATAAAGTGAAAAGCCTACATCTTCTTTCTTCTCTTCTTCACACGAAATCGATCATTAGTCTTTTAGTCATGGCTTCCTATCATTCTACGGCCAGCTCCTTCGTTTCCACTGCCACTAAATTATGCCTTTTATTTTCACTTCTGGTGGGAATGGTTTCTTCTCAGTTATCCTCTAATTTCTATGCAACATCGTGTCCTAAAGCTCTTTTCACCATTAAATCGGGTGTGGACTCTGCAGTGTCGAGCAAGAAACGCATGCATGGGAGCATCCTTGCTTCGCCTTCATTTTCACGGCTGCTTTGTTCAAGTCATCTCTCTCACTTTCTCCTTTTCATTTCCTTTTCTTCTTGATCATCAGTGTCTTATATATATCAGCAAATCTATATCTGCATGTGTTTGCGTGAGGATATATATATATACCGCGTACGTGTGTGTGTGTGTGTGTGTGTTGCATATTGAATTAACATCGATAGGTTAATGATTTCTGGAGATTACCTTACCTTAGGCAGTAATATTTTCAACCATATTTATACAGTTTCACTGTACATACACTGTTACACATCCTCCATAGATGTTAATTAGTCCAACATCGAGTCTTAAATAAAATGTAGCTAGCTAGGTTCGTCATAAATTAATGATGGTACTGCATGCCCATTTTTTGCATTGATTCATTCCTATAAGACAAACATAACAAGAACGCAAACAAGAAATAGTATAATTTCATTAATCTGCATGCCCTCAAGAGACGAATCCTGACTCCGCCCTTGCACGTCTCTATATTCATTGTACTGTCGTGCATTGTTGGTGCGTGTAATTAATGTATTTTGGCACTCTTTACTTTGATCCTATCAAGATTTGAACTTCAGTTTCATGTAGCCACACGTTTAAATGAAGTCATGGAAGTTATGGTCCTTGCGATTCCAACAAAAGAATCATTATGAAATTACACTAATATACTGTGGGATCGTGTCAGTCCCGGGCTCAAGTCGCCCACTTTTGGCAGCCTGCTTGCTAACTTGTTCCATGTATAGCGAAAAACATAAAATTCATATATATATGTCTAATGGCAAATACATATATAATCATAAAGTTGTTTGGACAAAAGAAATTCACATCATGAATATATTAATTTGTTTTATTTTTTCATGAACAGAACCCGGATTTCATTTTGCTAATGGAAGCTGTTGTTAGAGGTTAGATGTGTCAGCATTGGTAATTTGGAGTGAAAAGTGTGAAAAAATCCTATTAATTAAAGAATATATAGGAAGTAGTACATTTCCCCTTAGATTAATCCTCATATTTTGAAAGCATGCATGTGCATTTGTTAGTGTTGTAAGACAGATATACAGTGGCTAGAATTCCTTGTAGTAAGCAAAATAATTAACAAGGTTGAATAAACAGGGGTGCGATGCATCAGTACTGTTGAACGGAACAGAGAAAGCAGCGGGCGCCAATCAATCACTAAGGCGATTTGAAGTAATAGACAGCATCAACTCTGAAGTGGAGAAATTGTGCCCTGGTGTCGTCTCTTGTGCTGATATCTTAGCCGTTTCTGCAAGAGACTCCGTCGTCGCTGTAAGTAGGAAAAAAAAAAACCCCGACTTCATGATGTAAACTACTAGTAAAACTGAATTATAACTACAACACTGACACACATGACTATAATAATCTTTGATCTTTTGGCATCATTTTCCTCATAATATTGAATTGGATTCAGCTGGGTGGGCCTAGTTGGAAAGTTCAATTGGGCAGGAGAGACTCCACAACCTCAAGTTCAAGTTTTTCTGACATTCCTGGTGCACAATTGGATCTTAGTGGCCTTATCAGTGCATTCTCGAAAAAAGGTTTCACTGCCAAAGAAATGGTGGCTCTCTCAGGTTGGCTGGCTCAAGTTATCCTAATGAATCCTTTAAACCCTCTAAATTTTAACTCAAATATCGAAAAATATGAATACAATTTTACTATAATTTCTGCATGTAGGATCTCACACAATTGGTCAAGCCAGGTGCAGAGTCTTTCGGACAAGGATTTGTAATGTAACCAATAACATAGATTCCTCGTTCACAACATCGTTGCAATCGAACTGTCCAAGCACGGGAGGTGACAAGAACCTTTCCCCTCTTGATGCCACCAGCCCAACATCTTTTGACTAGAATAAGAGCATTTTGTATGAACGTTGTTCGTGCTATATATTTTTACATTAGAAAAATGCTACTCTACCTACTTCATTTGTCTCCTTATTTTGACACTTCATATATTTTAATTTCTTTTAATTTTTTTTATTTAATAATTAAGAAAGTGATTATTAGTATATTAATATTTTTTTTAGATTTTTTAAAATATTTTACAAAGATAAAAAAATGTGAATAAAAAAAATAAAAATACAATTTTAAACTGACAGTCAAACTGAACGGTGCTAATCAGGCGGCGCACTCTTTGACATTATAATGTCATTTTGAGACCAACATGCAAGTTGGAGGAAATATCGTTATATCACATGTAAGACTGGTTGAGTGTTAGATTCTAAACTTATTGAGCCTAATTAAAATTACTTGGAGTATTCGAAGGTTATGGGGTTTGCATGCGGACAACAAAAATCCCCATTCCTCGATGTAGACGAGATTTAAGTTTTAACACATGAATGACAATGTTGTCTTCTCACAGTCGAGCTTTAGAAGCCCATTTTGATGACAGACTAGACTAATAGCCCAGGATATGTATCTCTAACCTCATTGCTGGACTCTGCCATCCTAGCTAGCAAAATAAAGTTGTTAGAAAACATGTTGGACCTTATTTTAATTGAGTAAACAGCAGGCCAAGAGCCCGGCCCTATTAAATTCTATTCTCTTTTTCTTTTCTTTTTCAAAAATAAAAAATAAATCAACAATTACTGGTTTATATAATGATAATTAATTACAAAAGGACCCCTACGAAACTATTTGAGACCTGTCTAACTGTTTCACTGAATTAGATTTATACACAAGAGAAGGAATATTCCTTTCATTACAGAATGCATAATGGAACAATAAGAATGCGACACGTATGATAACAGAAAATGTTCTAGTCTTATCTATTTTTGTTGTAGACTCAGTGAGGTGCTCTCGGTGTTGCGGTGGTGTCGTCGAGCCACCTTTTCGGTGGCTCTAGCAGAACTCAAGCTGCTATTACTAATACATCTCAACTCACAATGCTCAAAACGTCATACAATGGAACCATCAATCTTGAGACACGAGGCGTGCCATGCATGTGCTCCGATGATGTCGCCACAATTAAGAAAAATAATTTCGAAAATCTTGTTCCGATGATCTTTATAATCGCCAGAAATACTTTGTTCCGACGATTTTAATGCCAGAAAAAAGTCTTTTCCAACGACGTATATATTCGAGAAATGTGTTGTTTTTTTTTTTACTATTTTTTTTTTTTAAATTTACTGCACAGAGTGTAGCCAATATTGGCAATTTGTAGTGAAAATGTATTTTCTACCTGCACTAGTGCTTAGCATTATCTATCAATTTGTTGTAACCCAATTATGCTAAGATGGTTTAAATACTATGCGGGTATAACCCTTACTTGACACTTGCATGTTTTCACTATCCCTAGTGATAGCTTAGTGGGCTAGGATATTTTATTCCTCCACAGATTGTATAAATAATCATAAAAAAAGCTATACATGCATCATTACCTAAATAATCATAAAAAAAAGCATCATTACCTAAATAATCATAAAAAAAAACTATGCGTGCATCATTACCCTTATCTGTTTTATTGTACTATATATAAATAAATATATATATATATATATATTTAGTTATGTAGTTCAATTTTATTATTGACTATAATCCAATCTCGATTGGATATTTTGAAAAGTGCCAATGTACCTGTTGAATGTGTTTATAATGGCTATATATGAATATTGCTTATCTATTTTAAGAATTTTTTTTCGTAAATGTAGTTATGAAAATGTACGATCAATTAAAAGTTGAATGATTGGTTTATTAATTAGCATGATATATTATATGTGAATGGTTTACGCAAACCATTTATTTAACGGATCATAGACTTTAAATTAAAATTGAGCCATATATATAAATATTTACTCTATTATAATAAGTGGCTATCTAACTATGAATAGTAATTTTTGTTTTTTTTTCCGTTAACTTTTCTTACTTTTCCGTTAATTCCGTTAAGTCATGTTTTATCAAAAAGCCCTTAAAATCCTTAACCATTTAACGTGTAGCTCCCTTGTAGAATTTAATGAAGGATCATGTTTTACCAAAAGACTCTTAATGGCCCTGCGACGCACATGAATTGACGTATATTTTTCATATCCTTTTTGTTCTGACAGTTTACTCATTTTTCTTTCTTTTTGTTTCAATTTTTTTAAATAAAAAATTAAAAATATTTTATTATTATATAGAGAGTAAATAGATAATCCAATATGGATGCAGACCAATACTCATACTTTACTGAAGTTTAGATTTTTTATGTTTAATATTATTTTTTATCTTTCTTTAACCTTGTATTTTCTTTTCTCAGACAAATAAGTTACTGATTTTTTTACTTTTTTTTTTTATTTAAATCATTATGTCAGTTGCACTCTTGGGCTAACGCACCCGGGACCGTTCCTTAGTGTATATATATATATATATATATAAATATATATATTGTTCATTTATAATTTGATATATCACAAAACTAACCCATAACTCCAAATTTCCACCACTATCTATTATTGTGCCTAATCCCAAGAGGTGGTCTAGCAATCTTGAGTTCCAAACCCTGCATTCATACTCTTGAAACCGTTGGACTAAAAAATTTTCTCATTGAATTATTCTCATACTATTGTAACTATTATATTAGGAAATTTTCTCTTTCAATTATTCGAAATGTACTTGCAGAGATTTCTTTGTCAAGGACTTGTGCATTCCAAATTTTGTCAAGACAATCACAAACACTATGATATTCATGTATGATCTTTCAATTTGAAATATTTTTAATTACTTAATGCTTGATCTAATTTTTGTGGCATCATACATGTTTTTCATTCGACTATCTCTTCCCCCCTCCCCCTTTGGCCACCCCTGTTGTAATACTTTGAATGAACTAAGTTCGCACCATATATAGGTGTCTTGAATATACAATTAATCTTGTCCATGTAATATTCATCATGACCTATATATAGCGAGTGTCTGTTGTGTTGAAGAAATACCTTCTCTATATTTTCATTATATGTCGCTTCAAATACAATTGGTCCCTTTATATACAAGCTGAAAGAATATTTTCTACAAGGAATAGAATCTTTTAGATCTAAATATAGGTTGTTACTGAGGGAGCACACTGCTCATGTAGCAAGGACGCATGCAGCAGGTGCATGTGTAGAAGGTTGTTACGTGATGGCACTCGGGTGCTTTGGCTGTGAGCTATATTTTGGTGTAGAGTCAATATTGCCCTTAACATCCCCCTTTAAGTCAAGCGGCAAGTGCTGGAGGCGCAAACTTGAACACAGAGTAGTAAACCGTGCAGATGAAAGTGGTTTTGTTAGAGTATCAGCAAGCTAATCTTTTCTTGAGATGAATGCTATATTCAGAGATTTATTTAGTACCCGGTCACATACAAAATGAAAATCGATCTCGACATGCTTCGTTCTTGCATGAAAGACCAGATTTGATGAAAGGTAAATAGCGTCAATGTTGTCACAACATATCAAAGGAGCTTGAGATAAATTAACATCGAGGTCTCGGCAAAGGTGCTGAATCCAAATGACTTCAGCAGTTGCATTGAACTCTGCCTCAGTGGAGGAACGGGCGATCATGGGTTGCTTCTTTGAAGACCAAAAGATCAAGTTGTTGCCGAAAAAGACACAAAAACCACTAGTAGAACGCCGATCATCGGGACACCCCGCCTAATCGACGTCGGAAAAAGAAGTGATATTAAAGGTTGAAGAATGAGAAAGTTGAAGACCAACTGTGAAGGTGTGTTTAAGATATCGTAAGATACGCTTCACTACTTGCTAGTGGGGTACACGAGGGGCATGCATGTATTGACATACTTTGTTCACTGCGAAAGCAAGATCGAGATGTGTAAATGAAAGATATTGCAATGAGCCAACCGTGCTTCAGTACAAAGTGGGGTCTTCAAATAGGTTACCAGTGAAAGCACTCAGTTTTTTAGATGAGGCCATTAGAGTCTTTACTAGTTTGGCAAGATGCATATTGGTCCTTACAAGCAGGTTTGTGATGTATTTTTGCCGAGTTAAAAGCAGACCATTGGAATTAGAAGTGGCTTCAACACCGAGAAAGAAGCTTAACTTGTCGAGATCAGTGATAGGGAAGTCAGTGCGCAATGCTATTATAAGCTTAGGAATTTGTTGAAGTGATGCGCCTGTGACTAAGAGGTTATCAACGTACACTAACATAATGGTGGTGTTGAACTTGGTTGATCTTAAAAGCAAGGAAGGATTGGCTAATGAAATATTGAAGCCAAGATAGATTAACCGACACTCCAGCTAATCTGGAGTACCTTGCACGAGGCGATTATCGAAGGCCACAGATGGCTTTATGCAACTTGCAAACATGAAAGGGAAACTAGGAGTGAGAAAATCTTGGCGGTTGGGCCATGAACACAATTCCATGCAATGGATCGTAAAAAAATGCATTTTACACGTCATATTGATGAATAGGCCACTAGTGAGACACAACAAGAGCAAGAACAAACAGAACGGTAGTAGCTTTCACAACTAGGTTGAATGTCTTCTCAAAGTCGATACCAGATTGTTAGAGAAAACCTTTAGCTACGAGACCCACTTACAGGTAACGATATTTGAGGCTTGAGAGGATGGAACTAAGGACCAAGTGTGGTTTGTAAGCAGAGCGTTGAATTCCTTGGCTATGGCCTCACGCCATTTAGGATATTTTTTAACAACCGTGTAGCTTGAAGGTGTTTTGGGAATAGAGTGGGTGTCACTAGTAAGAGCTTGGGGAAGAGGCCATTTAACTGTTCCATCTGTAAGTTTTCGAGGCCGAAAAGAACCAGTAAGAGACCTCGTCACCATTGAATGTGCAGGTTGCTAAAGAACTGGTGATGGTGTGCTCTGCGTGTTTGGTGATGGTGAGGAAGACGATGAAAGAGGTGGGCCCGAAATTGAAGAAGGAGAGGAAGTAGCGTGGTTTAAATTAAAGTGTGGTAAGGCCTCGTGAGTAGGTAATGAAATGGGCTGAGATTTTGGTAATTGAGAAAATAGAAGAGAAGATTCGTTAAAGTGGACATCGTTGGATGTGTAAGAGCGGCCTGTGGGAATATGGTAGCAAGTAAAGCCTTTGTGGGCTGGACTAAGGCTCAGATATACACATTCTAGGGAGCGATAGGAAAATTTATGGGCATTGTATGGAGCTGTGAGTGGCTAGCAAGCAGAGCCAAATACCTTTAAAGATTTATAATCGAGATGAGTCTGATGAAGGAGAAAATAAGGAGAGGAATGTTGAAGAGACGGAGATAGCAAAATGTTGATCAAATATACAGCATGGATAAAAGCTTGTGGCCAAAATTTAAATGGAACTAATGCATGAGCAAGGAGGGATAAACCTGTGTCTACAATGTGGTGATGTTTCTTTTCAACAATACCGTTTTGTGTATGATTATGTGGGCAAGTTACTCGATGAATGATGCCACAGGATTATGAAAATTGAGAGAAGGGTCTAAATTCATCCACTCCATTCCGATTGGAATTGATAATTTTAGTTTGAAATTGAAGTTCAACTTGTGATTAACTTGACAAAAGTATCAAATGCTTGAGATTTTGTTTGAAGGGGGAACAACCAAGTATAGCAAGAGTAATCATCCACAAAACTAATATAAAATAGATATCTATCGAAAGATACATGAGGGGAAGGTCCCCATAAATCTGAGAAAATTAATTGAAAATGTGCGGTTGATTTGTGAGGCTTTGAATGAGCAGGTTTCTTTTGGGATTTGGCCTTAGCGCATGCATCACAAAAGGATGGAATTATTGCAAGATCATACGGAAGATTGTATTGCTTGAGAATTGAACGAACAAGTTTGAGAGAAGAGTGTCCAAGCTGAGAGTGCCAAGTTGTAACTGAGAAAGAGGTAGTCAGAGCTGATGAAGGTGGTGTGTAGGCTTGATTAAACCGATATATGCAAGTGAGAGGAGAGTGCCCTTGACGATTGCATACCTGACAAATTAAACGGTTGTCAGTGGACCTAGGAGAAGTGATACCAATATTACCTGTAGGAGCACCATGACCCTAAAATTTTTGCAACCACCATGGCCTCTAAAGTTGTTATGATCCCAACAAGAGCCTCATCCACGCTGGGTAGGTTGATTTTTGGCTATGAAATGTGCAGATGCCTTAGTTAGAAAAGTTGTAGTATCAGAATGATGTTGGAAACGAGTTTCATGCATCAGTAGGTGACCGAGCAGTTCATCAAAAGAGATAGGCTCAAGGCAAGTAGTTACCGAGGACACCAAAGCATCGTAGTCAGGCCCGAGCCTAGCAAGAAGATATGGAACAAACTTTGCAGAAGGCAAAGGACGTCCCACAGCAACCATGGTGTCAACCAATGCTGGCTCGACGAAAATATACTAAGATAGAGTCTCCCCTTTCTTTAGAGAGGCAAGTTGGAGCTAGGTTTGAAGAACTCGTGCTTACGAAACCGAAGCATAGGTTGACTCAAGGGAGAGTCATACATCTTGGGCAGAGGCACAACCGACAACCTGAGCTATGAGAGGCTCTAAAAGAGAAGAAATGAGAGCTGACATAACAAGTTGGTCTTGCTGCAGCCAACTGTCATAGGTTGGGTTGGGTGTAGAATCATCGAGCACAGGTTTGGGAGGTGGGTAGGAGTCATCGATGTACTGGTAGAGTCTTAGACCATGAAGGTAAGGAACTAATTGCACTTTCTATGGTAAGTAATTTTCAGGTGTGAGTTTGACAGAAATGGTATGGGAGAAATTAGGGTGATGTAGGGTGGGAGGTGAGGAGGGACAAGCCATGGATGTTAATCCTTTGTGGCTCTGTATGCCATGTTGAAGAAATACTTTCTCTATATTTTCATTATATGTTGTTTCGAATACATTAGTTGGTCATTTTATATACAAGCTAAAAGAATATTTTCTACAAGGAATAGAATCTTCTATATCTAAATATAGGTTGTTACAGAGGGAGCACGTTGCTCATGCAGTAGGGACGCATGCAACAAGTGCACATGTAGAAGGTTGTTATGTGATAGCACTCAGGTGCTTTGGCTGTGAGCTGTATTTTGGTGTAAAGTCAATATTGCCCTTAACATGCTAAGACCGTGCGTTGTACTATTCATGATTTGTATATTCTAAACAAAATTTTCATTACAATATTTCTCCATGCATAAAAGTTCAATGATAAGGTTGTGTTTTGTAAGTAACTACTTCACTTAGCAACTGTCGACAAGCAATGCACTACTATTTATAAATTATTTTTTCACTGCTATTCATAGATAATTTGAGATTACCTCAATATCTAATTATAAAAATTAATGGCATGCCATTGTAACTGGAATAGGATGATCTTCATTTCACTTGAAAGGAATAGTATTCATCTAATATAAATTATAAAATTATATTTTTATCCTTTTACATTATGCTGACAAGTGAAATGATCAAAATAATCCATATTTTACACTAAATAAATACTATCCATTTCAAATGAAATAGAGAGGATCATTGTCCCATGCATATAAACTATTTCTGTGGTTAAAGGGATCCGTTTGGATGTTAAGAGCTAGTATCTCAAATCATCTATAAATAATAATAAAATAGTTTATGAATATTAATGAATAATTTATAAATAGTTGGTAATTTAATTAGTTCCCAAAGGACCTCTACTCGGCTCACTTTAGCGTGTTTAATTGATGCATGGATATAAACTTGCATGATGGGGTTGGAGTCAATGAGCAAGACAAAATATATAAAAGTAGCTCGATTCACACGTTCAAAGTCAAAAAAGGCAAGAGAGGCCGGTATATATGTATATAGAGATCAATAATAGAGGAGAAGTGGGTCACACTCCAAAGTAGCGCGTACAAGCAAATCATGATATTTTTGGCCAAATATTTATTATTATTTGAGGAATGATATTTTTTTTTTTTATCCGGTCTATATATATAATAAATTGTTATCTTTAATTTGATATGTCAAATTTTATAAAAGTGATTTATATATTTTCCACTTAAATAGACACTCATGTAAATTACAATTTTAATCGAGGATAATATAAGAATATTAATATGAAGAAGGAAATTTCTCCTATTATTTTTAATTAAGATCCTTTTCTAACTATTAAAATTCTACGTATCATATAGGCATATCTTTAAGCGGAATTAAGGACAAGGAAACATGGCAGTTATCAAGTAGCTAGCACCGCCATATAATGATCTCGGTTTTAATCAATAATTTATTTCTTTGCCATCTAAGTTTGAATATATGTCCCTTGCTGACTATTGAAAATTAATAATACTGTTTAAATGCCTTTATATATGATCTACTAATTAATTTTGATTCGCTTTCATGATTTGACAACTTATACATACAGTTAATATATATATGTATCACGGATTAATAGTAACGTACGTAAATGAAGTCAAAGAGCTCGTGAACAATCGGATACTTATAATTAATTAATTTGCTGATTATGCAAATTTTGTAACAAATTAAATTAAGCTCGTCATAATTTAATGTTTTGTAGAGTTCGATATTCACAAGTAATCCCAAAAATTAACATTTTTAAATTTTTATCAATTTTTTCATGATGACTGATCAGAGATCATATCATTAATATATATATATATATATATATATTATATACGTAACGTTGATTTGGAACGATAATAAATATATTTGGACCGATCATAAATATATAGAAAAGGATATATATCTATATATGTAATAATTATCATATATATATATATATGCGCCATACATGAATTTGACAAGCATTAATTATCAGTGAGTGACAATTAACCAAACTATCGGCTTTATCCCTCTGGCATTTTCTGATGAGTACGCACCTTTCCAATCTGCATGTGGTCCGTGCAGCTAGCTAAACCACGCACAAAAATTATATATCTTCCTTTGACAAATACAACCCACATTTGAATTAGTAATAGATCGAGCCTAGATCAAGAGAGGTGGGTTTCTGTGATATTGTAAAAACCAGAATTTAATGGGGCCACTAGCTAGCTAGCTACTTGAAGACATATTATAATAGGCTGCTTGTGGGTCAACATATATGCACCAATATATATATATATATATATATATATATATATGAAGACATATTATAGGCTGCTTGTGGTGTTAAGTTTGTGTAGCTTGATTTTGTTGGTGTATCAGTTTGATTTGATGATCCGATCCGATAATGATGTGCAGAGATCTCACTCTTAGTATGCTCGCGTGAATAATGCAGAAAAATTAAAATTAGAGTTTCCGTCGTGTGACACTATATACATAATGAATAGTTTAGTATGCCCTGCGTGTTCTAATTAGTGAGATTTCACCTCAAAGTATATTTATTTATTCTTCAATATAATAAAATCATATGCAGTTCTGTAGACGTATGCATGCACGTTGCCGAATTACATTAGTCTTGTATAGTGTGATTGATTTGCTTGTGTTTATTTTCACTTGCTTAATGTCCCTGTGTTTTCACAACACGTAGAAATTCTCCTTCCTAGCTACTCTGCATGGATGCATGCCTGGTTATCATGTAGTACTTATGTATGTATGTATGTATGTATGTTCATTTCACATTTGTCCCCAATGAAAACATGACCCGATAATCCCCGGCCAAGAATTATACGTATTAATTGACGAAAACAAGAAATTCAAAAGGCCGGTGGGAAGCCAAGCAACTTGAGTAAGACATGACCTGACTAATCACATTGTCATAATGTAATTGGTTTATACGTCTTTCTCAACATTAATTAATAATATTGTCGATATTTGACTAGATGGATTTTGGCCATGCATGCTAAACTACGTACTTTTCCAAGCAGTTTAAACAAAGTGGGGAAAAACTAACAGGTGAAAGCTGCTAGCGCAAAGTAATTTATAACTATATATATATAAAATGTGATGGGTTTACTTAAATGAGACTACTAGTAGTACTGCAGGTCTCTTTCGATACATGATCGATGATCATCTATTGAGATTTTGTTTGTGCTCGCTTCCTACTCAAATGAACGAGTAAAAACATGACACCTACATACCAAGTACTAGTTACAGGGCCGGCTCTCCCATAAGGCGAGTTAGGCAGTCGCCTAAGGCCCCGTAGTGAGAGAAGGCCTCAAAAAATATTAAAAAAGTAAATAAGTAAAAAAAAAATATATATTTATTCTAAATAAAAAAATTAAAAACTCATCTAAAATAATAGCTATAATTTAATGGTTTTAATCTACTTCTAGGAAATCCCAAAAAATCCAACGGAACTCAAAAACTTTGCTTTTATAGATGAAATTAACAAATTTTTTTTCATACCTCTAAGCTTTTGTATTTCACTCTCCATTCTCTAACCTCTGTGTTGCGTCTATGCCCATCTTCCTCGTATGCATTGGCAACCTCTCTGGCTCTTCGCACCGTCAAATGTTGAAGAACTCTGCTGTGTAGTCTACATTTTAAAAGGTAAACTAAGCTGCAACTTGCCGTTTCACGTTTGTTATTTTGTATAAAGTGAGTGAGTGTTTTATCTGTATTATATACCATATATGCGGTGAATAACAGAATAAGCCTGTGAATATATGTGGCAATAAAACAGCCACGTCCATGTTACTATTTGAATTCTCAGAAGAAATTTCCAGAACATGGGACCATGTCCCCTGCTTTTTTTTTTTTTTTTTTCCTTCAATTAATTGATACTTTACAATTTGCATGCAGCATGGCCCATGGGCCACGACACCTATCACCTATGCATCACTTTTCAAACTCTTTTTCTTTTTCTTTTTATGTTTTTTAGTTTATAATTTATTTGTTGATTTTAGATATTAACAATAAGATATTTGATTTTATTATGCAGATTAACAATTTTATATAAAAGTGAAGATCATTTGTTATATAAAAGTGGATCTCGTTTGCTAAATCAGGTTCTATTGTTTTATATTAATATTTATTTTTTTTAGACTATTCATAATCATAATAAGTTTTATATAGTGGATATTGTTCTTTTCTAATAGAAAATATGTCTAATAGAAAATATGCATCTGGATATGAAAAGCTTAAAAAAAAGAGAAGAATAGAAAAATTGATTGAATCTCAAAAAGGATCTTTAAATAAATTTGTTACTACTAATAAACAAAATATAGTAGAAAATTTAGGTGAAACATTTGTAAATGATCAAGAAACACACCAAATAGGACCACAAGATGACAAAATAAATCAAGAAATACAACAAAAGGAATATGGAGATAATGAAACAACACAACAAACCCAACAAAAGGGATATGAGGATAGTACTCAAACATGTACTGCTACAATTATTGATGGAGAATTTGGGAAAAGTACAGAAGAAAATAAAAATACCGAGGACATATCTGATTCTATTCCTTCAAATATTTATGACCCAGCTCAATGGAAATACGTTGATACAAAATTCAGAGATTTATTAGTAGAAAAGGGTCCAATTAGATATAGCGATATAAACTTTCCTAAGGATGAGAACTCTAGACATTTTTCTACTACATATTATATACGAAACTTATCAAATGGGGAGAAACATGATAGAAAATTGCTAGTATATTCAAAAGACTTGAATAGAGTATTTTGCTTTTGTTGCAAGTTGTTTAATTCAAAACTTAGTATAAGCCAACTAGCTAATGAAGGAACCGATGATTGGAAAAATCTTAGTGCTAAGCTTAAAAGCCATGAAACAACCAATGAACATATTACTAACATTACTGCTTGGCTTGATTTAGAAATGAGATTGTTAAGAAATAAAACGATTGACAAAAAAATCCAAGAACAAATTAAAAAAGAAAAAGATCATTGGAAAAAAGTGTTAATGAGAATTGTTGCTGTAGTAAAAACCCTTGGTAAAAATAATTTACCATTTCGAGGACAAAATGAAAAGGTTTACCAAGAAAATAATGGAAATTTTTTAAGTTTAATTGAAATGATTTCTGAGTTTGATCCAGTAATGCAAGAACACATTCGACGTATTCAAGATGGTGAAATTCATAATCATTATCTTGGGCATAATATACAAAATGAATTAATACACTTGCTAGCAACTGAAATTAAAAACCATATTATTAAAAAAATAAAGGAAGCAAAATATTTTTCAATTATACTTGATTGTACCCCAGATGCAAGTCATCAAGAACAAATGTCTCTCATACTAAGATGTGTTAATATTTCAACAAGCCCAATAAAAATAGATGAACATTTTTTAGAATTTATTAAAGTAGATGATACAAGTGGAAAAGGTATTTTCAATGAATTATTAGATGCAATAAAAAGTCTTGAACTTGATATTAATAATGTTCGAGGACAAGGTTATGATAATGGGTCTAATATGAAAGGAAAAGAGCAAGGGGTGCAAAGAAGATTGCTTGATATAAACTCCAAAGCATTTTACACGCCATGTGGTTGTCATAATCTTAATCTTGTTATATGTGACATGGCTAATTCTTGTCCTAAAGCTATATCATTTTTTGGAATAGTCCAACGTATTTATTCTTTGTTTTCTTCATCAACAAAGCGATGGAAAATTTTACAAGATAATGTGTCAATTCTAACTCTTAAGCGACTATCACAAACACGTTGGGAAAGTCGAATTGAAAGTATCAAAGCAATAAAATTCCAAATTCCACAAATAAGAGAAGTTTTATTGCAACTAGCAAAAATAACTGAAGATCCTAAAATAAAAAGTGAAGCTAATTGTTTAGTATCATATGAAATTGAAAACTTTGAATTCATATTAGGCATGACCATATGGTATGATATATTATTTGCGGTCAATACTGTAAGTAAAAGTATGCAATCTAAAGATATGCATATAGATGTTGCCATTGATCAGTTAAAAGGTCTTATTTCTTTTTTTCAAGATTATAGAGAAAATGGATTTAAATCTGCTATGATTTCATCGAAAGAGATTGCAATTAATATGGAAATAGAACCTGTATTTAGAACAAAACGAATAATTCATAGAAAAAAACAGTTTGATGAAAATGTCAATGAGGAGATAACACAATCTGCTGAAGAATCTTTTAGAATTAATTATTTCTTATTTATAGTAGATCAAGCAATTTCTTCAATTCAAAATAGGTTTGAACAATTTCAAATATATGAAAATATTTTTGGTTTTCTATTTGATATAAATAAATTGAAATCACTTGACGATGGTAGTTTGCAAAAAAATTGTTTTAGTCTTGAAAGCTTTTTGAAATATGATATTGATGGTTTAGATTTATTTTCTGAACTAAAAGTTTTAAAAGAAATTTTACCAGTAGTAAAAAGCACTCCTATTAATATATTAAATTAAATAAAAAGACTTGATTCTTTTCCAAATGCATGTATCGCTTACATAATTTTATTGACAATACCTATTACTGTTGCTTCTGCAGAAAGAAGTTTTTCAGAATTAAAATTAATAAAATCTTATTTAAGATCAACAATGTTGCAGGAAAGATTAAATGGACTAGCCATATTATCAATTGAAAAGGAGATATTAGAAAAACTTGAATATAAAAATTTAATTAGTAATTTTGCATCTCAAAAAGCAAGAAGAATAATTTTTAAATAAAAATATATTTAAATATAAGGTAATTAATTTGATATAAGAAAAAGGTCCAATTTTAACTTATCGCCTTAGGCCTCAAAATCTATTGAGCCGGCCCTGACTAGTTAGTTCCATTGTGACAGCAAATTAAAACTAAAAATATCATGTTACAACGAAGCATTAATTAATACAGATAAGTCCACGGTCGTTTTCATTTTGTTTGTAGAAATTAATGCTTGCTTGCAAGTGTAATGTCAAAGGGTACTGGCATTCTTAAATAGAGATTAGTGATAATATATATGGGTATATACTCATTGATCGATTTGAATCCCCAGCTCGTTCCATGCATGCATCAAATTTATCAAGTCATGATCATCATCAATCTACTTGGAACACGTACAGTACTACTGTATAACTAGTTAGCTATACAATATATATTTATATATATATATATATATATATATTAAGGGCACTTAAATTTTGCAAATGAATATATAAATGATATGCCTACAAAAAAAAAAAAAAAAGAATATATAAATGATATATTGACCAGCTTTCCGTTCTCTCTCTCTCTCTCTCTCTCAATTTTATATTTTTATTTTTATTTATAACTTAGCAAGGAAAAATAATATTTCAAGGAAAGGTCGCGCGCAATCAACGCTGCGAATAAAATGGTTTTTAGCCAGTGATGAGTAAACCAGTTTATATAATATATACATATATTAATTTGATCATGGAAAAAACGAAGTACCACTCTCACCACCAAGAAATTCAGACACGAAACCAGCTTTAACCTTAATGTCGTGTCGTTTCTGTCCCATGCAAACACATGATTAATTAGTACTGTATGGGCCGGAATGTTTCTAATGGCATGTGAGGTGCAGGGAAGATTCATCATATATAGCAATATCATATACTATATTTACAATAGAAATTTACAATAGAAATTATTTTCTTTATGTAGATCTTTATGTAGATCTACATAAAGAAAATAATTAAAAAAAAGAGTAATAATTTATAAACAGGCCCTATATATTACTTCTTATTTTATATAGCAATATGATCTATTTCACATTAAAATTAGGAACTTTAATTTACAATATCATATACTATAATACCATATATATATCAAAACCTACTTAAGGATTTTATTTTATTTTCCTAATTAGTCGCGCGAGTACTAAAATTTATATATCTTATTTTATATACAGTTTGAAGACGGATTATAAATAGTTCTGTTGATTGGATATCCGACAAACAATATATATTATTTAGCTATCTATCTCGACAAACACTGCCTTGGCCCAGTCGTACCTAAATTCATGATCTTTTTCTACGCCGACGCGTTTTTTTCCCAACCTAGCTAGCTAATAAAGCATATGGAATCATGGATTAATTAACTTGATGGAACAGTAATATTGAAACTAATCACAAAGTAGATAACACAGTGAAAGTGACAAGCGCCGAGTCATCTATCCTACGTTCTTCGATAGCTCGCGCCATATCAATTTCTCTTTTGGGAATTCCATTGGCCAGCCAATTGTGCATGCATTAATTAAATTAAATTAATTTAATTTAATTTACTTGAAATTACTAAGAATCTTTTGAGCAATTGAATATAAAAAAAAAAAAAAATTGACAATTAAGTTTAACGGTTCTTTTAATAATTTATAGGACAATATAGACTAATTTGTACATGCATGGAACTCGCTAGCTAATTAATTTATTGTTTAAACCAATAATTTAGAAGTTGAATTATACCCCGAATGGATACGGCCTCCTAGCTTATATATTTACGCAAATATTTATGCTGTTTTTATTATTATTATTCTGTTTCCTCCTAACGCTGACTCAATGCATGAGGAAAATGCATACAAGCCGACGGTCTTCTCGGAGCTCCTGATCTATAAATACATGTCTTTCACCTTATATATCCACGCACCAAGCAAAAGGCTTCCTTCTTCTTCCTATTCTTCTTCCAACCAAGTCATTAGTCATGGCATGCTATCTGCAGCCCACCTCGGCCTTCATTCCAGCCACTGCCACTAAATTATGCCTTTTCTTTTCACTTGTTGTCGGACTGGCTTCTGCTCAGTTATCCTCTAATTTCTATGCAACCTCGTGCCCTAAAGCCCTTTCCACCATTAAATCAGGTGTTGTCTCTGCTGTGTCAAGTGAGAAACGCATGGGAGCATCATTGCTACGTCTTCATTTTCATGACTGCTTTGTTAATGCAAGTCATCTCTCTCACTCTCTCCTTTTCTTTTCTTTTTTACCTTATTTAGTATCTTATCAGCATATATGTCTGTAGACTATATAGATCTGTTGCGTGAGGAGGCGCCATGTGTGAGAGAGAGCGCATGCAACAAAGTGACTACTGGTGACTGATTGACCATTTTAATTTTTGTCTAAGCTGCAAAAATCTGTGTCTTTAATTAAGATATTTTGAACCAGTTTTATTTAGTTTCACTGTACAGTTGTCTTTACATACGTTTACCAAGTTTGGTAAGTATTTGCATCTATCTCTCTTATTTGAAGAGGCTTTTACTAAATACTGCATGCTCATGATCTGTTTTGACTTTTCCAACTATACAGTTCCTATCATGTAAGCATGACAGAAAAGAAATGAAAATGAAAAATCCTTAGTTTATGATAATATCTCTTTTCTTTTCAATCAGCACGCCTTTCCCAGAATTTAGACACAGACCAAAAAGGTAAGCTGGATATATAGTTTTGGTCCCAACCCAAAGACATGACCGAAAGGTGATCTCCGCCTTCCCAATATTCTTTTTCCATTTTCCCCTTTGGATTAAAGGAGAAGGAATGGAAAAATAAAAAATAAAAAATAAAAATAAAGAAGAAGAATATATACAGCTATTAATATTGGACACGCGCGCCCCTGTTAATCTGTAACCAAAATTTAGACACACAGTACACGTGTGCGTGCGTGTGTGTAGATGTGTATATCGTGTATATACAATCTTGTCGGTGCTATTTATTTTTTTGCATGCATTGCTTTTATCAAATAAAGATTAACTCTTGATTATGCTGTACTTTATAAGTTCCATATACGGTAGGATTTCAGAAAGTAACATTAATATTGTCGATGATCTATCTGTAACAGGGGTGCGACGCATCGATTCTGTTGGACGCGGGAGGAGAGAAAACTGCGGGGCCCAATAACAATTCAGTAAGGGGATATGAAGTAATAGACAACATCAAATCTCAAGTGGAGAAAATCTGCCCTGGTGTTGTGTCTTGTGCTGACATTGTAGCAGTTGCTGCGAGAGACTCCGTCGTCGCTGTAAGGAATTAAAAAAAAAAAATCTTGCTGATCTTTTTGTTCAATTTTACTGATATTATCGAATAATTAATTATATTGCATTCTGCAGCTAGGTGGACGTAGTTGGACAGTTCAATTGGGAAGAAGAGATTCCACAACCGCAAGTGCAACTGCGGCAAATAGCAACCTCCCTCCTCCAACATTGAGTCTTAGTGGCCTTATTAGTGCCTTCTCAAACAAAGGTTTTACTGCCAAAGAAATGGTGGCTCTTTCAGGTGTGCTCGCTTAAATCATGTTTTATAAATGACTAAACCTAATTAACCATACAATGTTTCGCTATATATGATTTCTTTCTGCATGCAGGATCTCACACAATAGGTCAAGCAAGGTGCGTAACCTTCAGGCAAAGGATTTACAATGACGCTGACATAGATTCCTCTTTCAAAACATCGCTGCAATCCAAGTGTCCAAGCACGGCGCCAGCAGGAGACGACAACCTTTCCCCTCTTGATGTTATGAGTCCGGTATCTTTTGACAACGCTTACTTTAAGAATTTGGTGGCCAAAAAGGGTCTCTTGCACTCAGACCAACAGCTCTTCAGCGGGGGTTCCACAGACGCTCAAGTTAATGCTTATATCTCCAACCCAGCAAGCTTCCAAACAGACTTTGCTAATGCAATGGTGAAGATGGGAAACCTTAGCCCACTTACTGGTTCAAGTGGGCAGATCAGGACAAATTGCCGCAAAGTCAACTAAGTCAAAGCATAATTAAGTACACTAGCTAGCTAGGATCCTTTTCGATCGATATTTCTTTTGCTGATAATTAGAACACGAAGTCTAACATTGTGGCTTCGATCTGCATCCACAATCAAACCAAGTCTTCGGCAAATAATAATTGAAGCTCTATGGCGATGCCTAAAATCCTGATCATCAGCATCCACAATATATATCAGTACTACGTATTCAGCTTGTGTTGCACATACGCTCTTGGAATCTAGTAATTTGTCGTCGACATCATGATTTAGAAAACTTGATTTACACGTTCAAAGTGATCAAGAAAAGATCAATATTAAAAGAAACGTCCTAGTTGAAAGTCCTAGTCTGTATCTATAAATATATATATATATATATATATATATATATATATCAATATATATATATATCAATATAGATGAGACGTGTGGATCACTCTGCAAATCCTTGTAGGAAAATTTAATTAAATATATATATATATATATGTGGATGCTGCTTCTCACTTTCATGAATTTGACCTCTCAAACTTACTATTAGTGTAATATATATATTTTTAATTTATTTATTTTTTAAATATTTTTTAAAAATCTATAAGCATTTTTTAAAAACAAAAAAATTACACAATTTCATCAATAATCACTTATTATTAAAAAAATAAAAAATAAAATAAAATACCCAAACGTAATTTCAAAAAGACAAACTCATGATGATATATCTTGCCTATATATATATACACACGTATATGCAAGCAAATGGTATATTTTGCCTGTTTATTCAAACTGATCAGCTAATTAATTTCTTGAATTTCTCTAGAAATTAACCTCATACTTTTGTACATTGGATTCCAGAGCTAGCAAGCTGCAACACTTTAATTAACATTCGGAAAATAATTAAAAAAATGGAAAGAGACGTACGTACGCGCGTGTGAAGACGTACCTCTGATCCACTAACTGTGTTATCTTAATATATTTTCACTTTTTAATTTAAACTTATCTTATTTTATTATTATAATTTTTTATATAAAATATAATAAATAATTCAATTTTTTTTAATTTTTAAAATAATATTTTAATAATATTTTATAAAATTTATTTAAAATCACCTCAACCATCTTTCTGAATCTTTTAACATGTCGAACAAAGTTCACGGCCTACTTTCCAATCTGCAGGCATACAGTTTATAACCACGGCAAAGAATCTTCGTTGACAACTGCGCACACAAGAGACGTAAGTTGAATGATCATTAGAGCGGCTTAGAAGATCGAGCTAGCTAGGTTGCTAATTTCTGCCATGCCAATCATGACATATATAATGGGAACGTTAATTTGAAGTCTTGTAGATCATGCCATGCATGTTAGCTAGCAAACAAAGATATTGCCCTGCAACTTTAAGGAATGGATCAAGCTACAGCCCCGCTAGTCTCGCTGGACTTAACGTATTTTTTTCTGTGTATTTTTTTAATTTATTTTTTATATAATTTTTTTATATTTTTAAAAAATAAAATAAATTTAAAATATCATTAAAAAATATTTCTTTAATTAGAAAGTTAAAAAAAAATCATTAAAAAAATACTTCTTTAATCACGAAGTAAAATAAAAAATTCTACTTCGTGATTAAAGAAGTATTTTTTTAATAATATTGTAATTTTTATTTTATTTTTTTAAAATATTTAAAATTATTAAAAATATCTACATAAAAAAAAACTAAAAGAAAAATACATATAAAAAAACACTAGAGGCCAACGGGAGCCCCCAGTGGGGCATCTAGCATTTTTCATATAATAAATAATTTAATTTTTTTAAATTTTAAAATAATATATAAAAAAATAACATTATAATAATATTTTATTTAATTTTTAACATTTATCTCAACTCATCTCATTTCAACCTACTATCCAAACAGTACTTTAATACTTTGAGATCACCCTTTCTACCAAAGAATATTGCAACTATGCCGTCCAGCGGTGAGTGTTGGGCATGCTGTTTGGCCAAATGCCACTTTACTATCATTTTTATTATTATTTTTCATATTTTTTAAATGTTTTTAAATATTTTCTAAAAAATAAAAAATATACTAATACATTATTAATCACTTTTTTAATCATTAAAAAATTAAATATATTAACAATCAAAATAGGAGGCAAACTCATTTTCCTTCTAATCAAATTAACAAAGTGGTTGATCGGTCAATCGGTTAAGATCAGTGTCGACCAACTTGAACCACCCCGTTGACTGGGTTTAGCCAGTGCAGGCAGTCCCATGCATACCAATCGAAGTTGCATGGTTTGGTCCGTTCGGAATACTAAAATAAAAAAAATTCGTAGTGATACAGTAATTATAATTCACCAACTCACTACAAGAAATTAGACTTTTTCCAGCGATTTTAAGATTGCCGCAATCAAAATCGCCGTAAAAAAAGACTTTTTACGGCGATTTTTAAATCGCTGAAGAATTCCACCACAAAGTTGACGAATGTTGAAGGAGAATTTAGTGTTTATTTTTTGCGGCGACTTTTGTACGTTTAGCGGCGATTTATATCGTCGCAAAAAAATATTATAACTGTAGTAACTTTTTATTTGCGGCGAATTTGTAATCGCCGCAATAGATATTTTTCCCAGCGAATACTGCCGTTGTGAAAATCATTTTCTTATTAAGGGCGAATCAGTAACGCCGGGGAAAGTGATAAAATTAAATCCCCCGCGTTTTCCCCTCATTCCTCTAATTCCCTCCGTCTCCTCCCCCCCTCCCGTCTCTTCCGAATCCCTCTTCTCCCCCGATCCCCACTCTTCATGCCTCCACGCCGCAACCACTGCACGCCGCTGCCGACCCACCGTCGCCGTCCACCTCCACCGTCGCCGTCCAACCCAGCCAAGCCCCTTCCTCGCGGTTTCTGTCTCCCGCAGTTCTCCCTCGCTCTTCACGATCGAAGTCCTTTCTCCCTCGGGTTCCCAGTGCCGCCACGTCACCTCCATATACCGGTGTAGCTACCCCCCCCCAACGGTCCCCAGCCCCTCCACCGAAGCTTTCCCTCTCTCTCACCGTCGATCTGCTCTCCTCCTCACATATCTCGCTCAATCTCCTCGTACAAGTCCTGCGCCGCCTTCCTCCACGGCGCAATTTATGGTATAAACCCGTCTCCTTATCTCAAGGAAAATTATGTTTATGTGATTGAATGGCATTATGTTTGCATAATTGGACATATATGTATATATTCATTGCGTTGATTATGGTAGACTTAGAAGAAGTGATGTGTGGTTGGGATTGTAATGGAGTTGGAGGTGAAGTATAAAGATTGTGAAATATGAGATTTGTGTTATTTGTTCTGTGTGGAGTTTAATTGGACCTTGTTTTGAGTTCAAGCGAATTCTAGTCTTCCAAAATTTTGTTTTATCTGTGAAATTGTTTCACGAGGCCTCACCTGTGTGATGTTGTCAAACTTGATAAACTTGCATGGATACCTATATAACTTACCACATTCACACGTCTGTTTATGTGATTGAGAGTTTTTGCTTGCAAATATTAACATATCTTTTATTTACATTTGATATTCTCTCAGCATTCAAGTAAAATTTATTTTATGTATTTTTTTCCTGAATCTTCATGTATAGCAAAATATCATGATATATATATATATATAAATATATATATATATATATATTTATATAGGTCATGTGTTGACATATATAAGTTATGAATGACCAGATTTTTATTTAAAAGGTTCTAGTGTTGGCAGCTTGGATTTTTAGCTTTGTTGAATGCATCAATTCAGGTTAATCTCAAGATTGGTCCTTACGTTTAAGCTGAGTGGAACTTTGGATAATATTATAATTGTCTGATTTGCAAGTGTGAAAATTTCTCTTAATTTACTGTAAAGTTTTGACACATGCAAATTTAGCATTAACCTTTTTCCATAATAAATAAGTACTTGTTAGTAAGAGAGAGAAGAGAGGGGAGGGGGGAGGAGATGGATACTTGTCCTGCCTTGTTAATCTTCATACATATGCATGTTTATTTTATCTACAAGTCACTATCATAATGGAGATAATGTTATAATTGTTATTTTTTATTGCTCTTACTTTTGGGATATAATCATTTTTATATTGTTTTCTAGTTGTTCAAGTGAGGTTGACACATTTCCTTCAATTATTACATAACATATCGAGAACATTAAACCTCCATTGATGGAAGGTTTGGATGGTTTAGTAGCTATAAGCAATCTTCCATTCTTCCTTGGTACTTTATGGTTGAAACTATTAATGCCATTGATCCTTTTTCTTGTTCCTCTTATCTCAGAAAACCATAAAGCTTTGATGATAAATGGCCACTCTGAATTAAATGGTGCGTAGATCTCCCAGCCTATGGATGTTATGAGCGATTTTTTTTTTTGCAAATCTGTCTCTTATTAAGTGATTTTACCACTGTGTAGCAGGAAGTTTTCAACTTCATCCACACCATCAGCTCAAAGGTTTGGTTTAAAATCAGTAAAGAAAGTAAGTTGTTGATCAAATCAAATCAATCACATTGCCATGTTAGCACCAATGAATTGCTGCCACATGTCATTAATAATTGTTTAAATACTGAATATTATAAAAAACAAAACTTTGCTGCTTGGGTTGTGCTGCTCAGGTCATGTGCTCAAGTCCATGGGGACTATTTTAGTAATTCTTTATTTTATATGGTTGCCTTGCTTGTTGTTAGTAATCTCAAAAATTTTAAGTTATTGTAGCCCCTTTTCTTAATGATTTCCTAAATGCTTAATTTTTGTTGCATAATATCTTCTGCATGTAATTTTAAGTTATTAAAAGTATAGTTGCCCCATATCAATACAAATTATAAGAACTTTTAGTATAGGACATATTTATTTAAATTTGTGTACTTTGGTATCTTACTAACAGTAGGATGAAGTGCAGATTGGCGAGTTAATCATGATTATTTTGTTATACTTTCTAGGGAAATTAGTGCAAAATCCTCCGATTCTGATTAGCTTGAGTAGTTGTGACGTGAGTGCAATGCATGGAGGCAATTACCATGAAAGCAAGTGGATATTCCAGGTGCTTCTTTTGGAGAGTTCCAAAGGAGAACCATTCCTTCCATTCTAAAGGAATCAAATTGCACAAATATGCAATCTGTTTGAACTGCTATTAAACGATTTTTATTGTTATTATTGAACCCTCAATCTTATTGTCAATGCTCAACATGTGCCTAAGATTTAACTAGTTTCCATGTTCAGGTTTTATTATTGTTATGATAAGCTACAATCAGATTTTAACTTTATTTTTTAACTTGGTGGAAGGCTTATGCAGGATCACAAACACTGCAGAGTATCATTTTATTGAACCTTGTTTCAATAGGCTCACATTTGTCAGTCTTAGTGAGTTTCTTGGATGGTTGTTTATTCTGCTTTTCTAGTTTTTTTTATCAAACTTCTATGTTCTTATTTGTCAACTTGCTTCTGACAGTTGAGATTGGTTGGTGGCATGTTTTGGTTTGATGTCAAATGTAATGAACAAAAGGTTTGCAAGTTCTGGTAATAGAAGCATGTAAGTTTCTAATCCACTAATTTTCTGCACTTGTAAGTGTTGTAATAATTATTACAGCATATATTTGGCATGCTTAGAATGTTCTTTGGGATTGGAATAAAGATTGAATATTACTAGTTACAATAAAATTTGCATGACATGGTTTCCCATCTTTCATTGTTCACTCAAAGTCCACAAAGGAAGACAGTTGTGGACACACCCCAACAGTCCCTCCTTCATGATGACGTTCCCGCGACTCGAGCCTATAACCTTTGGCTCTGACGCCACTTGTTGGACGGTTGAGTTGCCAATCCACCTAAAACCAATTGGTGTTAGGGAAGGTTCATTCAAGTATTTTATGACATTCAATATGCACCCCACAAGACTGTTTTTAGTGGATATTGAAGAGGTGCCTAATCCTTTCAGTGGAATGTATTGCAGTTAGTGTGTTTGTTTGATTTATATAGTTTTGGTTGTACAGTTGACATTTGGTTATATACATATTTTTCCCTTGTTCATAATTTCAGAATGGAATCAGCATACAGGACATGGGTAAGAGAGAGGCGAGAAATACTATCACCAGAGGATTCGGATGAACTCTGTACAGAGTTGCAAACTGCTTTAGGTACTTCCAAATGGCAGGTACATTACTTTTCTTGTTTCTCTAATTTCTGCATCCCACCTATTCCCTTCTCTTTAATTTACTTTCTTTTTGTTAGTTCAATAGGTGTGCAAAGTACAATGTAATTATTGTATTACCTGTAGTATGGTTTCTGGAGGATAAAGGATCACTCAACTTAAGCCAATGTTGGTTTTTTTATTTTCTAAGATCAGTTTTATGCTTTCATGGGTTTCAATCATCGTCAATTTCTGATCCTTATCATTCAAAGCACGTCTGGTTTCTTATTCTACTTGTTCTTACAAATCGAGTTGCATTTAGAAACCTAGTTTTGGTGTTTGCCTCTGAATCCCTTATGGTGGTCATTCCTTGATCCTGCACTATTGGAACAAGACTGTGGTTAGTTAATTGTTTTCTACAAATCTAATTAATGGCCGTGCGGCCAGGTAGGCTATAGCATGATGTGAAATCGATCTGAAATAAAACAACATCTTTCTTCCAATTTATTTACAACCACTCGTACGTACAAACTCATTATGTATCTGAATTAAATAGATCCTAAATTAGCGGTTAGGAACTTCTATTTATTTATTAGTTTAGTACAAGCTAGTACTCTTTCCCAAACGGAATTAAGAGAATTAAGTTCGAATTAAGTACAGTTACAAGTAGTAGTACTACTCTACTACTAATTCTGTGGGATTTTTTTTTTTATTTTGTGAAATATATTTTCCGGCGATTAAAATTCGCCGGAAATTCTTTTTCCGTCAATTTACAGTATTTGCGGCGAAAAATATTCGCCACAAATAAGCTTTACCAGCTATTTTTTGAAATCGCTGCTGTTGACTATTAACTAAATTCCAGCGATTTTTAAATCACCGGTATTGATCTATACCGGCACATTTTTATCTCCGCAATTGTTATTTCAAAACATTTTAGTCAATAGCAGCGATTTCAAAAAATCGTTGTTGAAGCTTATTTCCGACGATTTTTCCTCTTTTTGCGACAGTATTAAATCGCTGGAATTAATTTTTCCCAGCGATTAACAATTGAATCGTATCTTGCAATTGTGGCGATAAAATGTCCTTTTGGCAGCGAATAAAAATCGCCGGTAAATAAAATTGTGTCCCGGCGATTTTTGGCTCCCTTTGGAGTAGATCAAAAGTGGAGGTTTAATACTGGCGAATATCCAGCGATTTATAAATCGTTGGAAAATGTGTTAGGCAGCGATTTTATAATTTTTCTCAGCGAAAATAAATCGTTGGGAAATGTGATTTCCCTTGTAGTGACTTCTCAAATATAATATTCTTTTCTTTTAAATTTCAGTACATTAAATCAAAATAAAACTTAAATTTTATTCACTAGCTACATATATAAAAGTTGTAATTAATTAGTTGTTACCTAGTATATAATGTTTGGGAATACAACTGTTCTCAAATTATTTTATTATTATTTAAAAATTATTTATTATAATTTATAAATTATTTCACAACTATTTATAAATAATTTGATATACACTTAACATTCAAACCGAACTTTAATCATTAATTTCTAAAAAAAAAAAATGTAGGAATTGTTATCATGTTTTGTTGTCCTGATCAATATTTATTTTGCTGATCATAATTAGAACACCAAGTCTAACATTGTGGCTTGGTGGCCTGGCCACGATCGAGGACGTCAAATCAAACCAAGTCTTCGGCAAATAATAATTGAAGCTCTATGGCGATGCCTAAAATCCTGATCATCAGCATCCACAATATATATCGGTACTACTCAGCTTGTGTTGCACATGATACGCGCTTGGAATCTAGCTTGTCGTTGACAGCTTCATGATTTAGAAAACTTGATTCACACGTTCAAAGTCAAGAAAAGAATATTAAGAAACGTCCTAACGTGTGTATGTATGTATATATATCGATCTAGAAGAGACGTGTGGACCACTCTGCAGTAGCAGAACTAGAAATTTGTTGTAGGGGAGCCGAGTAAAACTAAAATTATAATAAAATATTTTTTATTCTATTTTTTAGTCAAAATAATTTATAAGATCAAAATAATTTTGTAGAGGAGGCCAAAATATTTTTTTAGAGAGGGGATCAACACAATATGAAATAATATAATCCTATTAAATCATAAAAAACTAAAATATATTAATTTTTTTTCAAACTTTGGGGGGGCATGCAGGTCCGCCACTGCCACTCTGCAAATCCTTTTAGGAAAAATATGATCTATATATATGGATGCTCATACTCAGTTTCATGAATTTGGTCTCTCAAACTTACGAGTAGTGTAATTATATTTTTTTAAATATTTTTTAAACATCTTATAAACATTTTTTTTTAAAATAAAAAATACATCACTTCATTGATAGTCATTTTCTTAATTATTAAAAATATAAAAAATAAAATAAAATATCCAAACTAATTTAAAAAAGACAAACACATGATGATATATTTTGCCTATATATACACACACACGTATATGCAAGCAAATGGTTATATATTTTGCCTGTTTATTCAAACTGATCATCAGCTAATTTCTTGAAGTTCACTAGAAATTAACCTCAAACTTTTGTACATGGGATTCCAGCTAGCAAGCTGCAGCACTTTAATTAGGAAAATTCTACACATTATACTATCATCCTAATTACTTTCATCATACTAAATAAGATGTTGTACATTTATTACTATTAAATAATTATTTATTATATATTTCTTTATCGTCTAATGATAATAAATGTATCACGTATTATTTAATATAATTAAATTAAAATGAGAGTGTGTTATATATTATTATTCTTTTAATTAACATGCATAAAATTAAGGACATAGAGAGAGACGTACGTACGCGCTTGTGGGTACGTACCGCTGATCCACTAGCTAGATATTACTATTAAGATAGCACCGCTTTATTTCCTTTTAAATCGATTTCTTCACCTGCATCCAACTAATCCGAATGGCCTAATTAATTAATTAATTTGCTGACCGCTGTACATATTTAAAAAATAGTACCTTTGTTTGTCACTTTGTATGTCGATCGAGTACTAATGATTTTGTTCTCAACGTCGATACAACTCCTCAATTTTGATTTGATTAGCAACAATATATATAATATATCACCAAATAAACCTACCTACGTAGCCTATTATTTGAAAAAAAAATTACTCTTAACACTAGATCTAAATGTACATCATAGCTGACATGATAACAGGTAGCTAGTCCAACTAATTAATCATTTTTTATATATACTTGACGGAACTAAAAATTTTACTACATGTTTTTAATTTTCTTATTTAATAATTAATTAAGTATTTTTAATATTTTTAAGTATTATTTAAAATTATTTAATAAAATATATTAAAAAAACAATACTGTCGGCAGCCCATTTGAGCCACTCTTTATTAAATCCCGTTTGAATTAAAAATTCATATCATTTTATTATTATAATTTTTTAAAATTTATATAAAATATAATAAACAATTTAACTCTTTTAATTTTTAAAATAATAATAATAATAATAATAATATTTTATCTACTTCATTTAAAATTATCTCTATTTATTTCAACTTATTTATAAATCTAAACGTAGCGTAATTTAACATCTCTGGCTAAGTACACCTACTTTCCAATCTGCATCTTAGGATAGGACGTACTTGCATGCAGGCATAGTATCTAACACGCTATTGATGCAGTGTATAACCTCGGCAAAGAATCTTCGTTGAATAACTGCGGACACAAGAGACGTACGTTGAATGATCATTAGAAGATCGAGCTAGCTAGGTTGCTAATTTCTGCCATGCCAATCATATATATAATGGGAACGTTAATTTGAAGTCTTGTAGATCATGCCATGCATGCTAGCTAGCAAACAAAGATATTGCCCTGCAACTTTAAGCGATTGGCGTGTGGGTCAGCATATACTATACAGAGTGGCCGTGGAAATTCGATCTACGTGATCTTCTGCATGGCTATATATGTTTCACCCTATTCACATTTGTCCAAGTATGAACATGAGTACGATCGATGATCATAATAATCCTTAAGAAATGCATAATTAACTTTAAACCAAAGAAAACGAGTACAAATTAAAGAGCCTTTGGAAACCATGCAAATTTTACTTTTAACAAGATTATTCGTTGCAAATTTTGTTCACGTATGTGTTGAGGATTCTCGGATATCCTCACCTAAATTGGATAGACTTTCTATATGTGTAATGATTAATCCTTGATCCTAGGAGATTGATCATTGATTTTTGTACATGTTGTCCATTCTAATTGTAATTACCATAGATGTATATTTCCTGTATACACTCTATAAAACTCTAGAAATGGAAAACATTCACCACCCTCAAAGGTGTGGTGGTTCTTTGAAAACATTCTCATGGCATCAGAGTAATACCTGAATTAACCTCCTTTGATCCCGATGGCCTCTTATCTTTCTTTCTCTACTCTTTCTTTCAACTCCATAATTCACATGGTGACCATTAAGTTGTTCCCTTCCAATTACCTACTTTGGAAGAGTAAGCTTCTTCTCTCAATGTGGACATACACAACTTCTTCTCTCAATTATGTATCCATTATAAGTAAGAGTGAGGCCGGCCTAGTTTCAAGAAGAGTACTGGTGGTATCACTTTTCATCATCATACCCGATCATACTTCTTGATATAACTTAAAATATTTTAAGTGATTTTATATATTTACCATATAAATAAACAATCACTTAAAATATGTCACATCAAAAGAAGATGTGATTGGAGATTAAAAAAAATTAAAATGAAAGAATGGTATTTTTCTTTAAAAAATATTAGTGATGGTACTTTCATTGACGAAAAAAAAAAATCATTACATATACTTGATTTATGTAAAGATCAGTCAAATTTATAATTAATAAAAAAAAAAAGATGTATATTGGGTTAAACAGTGACTGGATGAAATTTGTTCATTTGTTCCTTTCAATTAATTTCATATTTTTATTTATATATATAACAAAAATTCTATATACAGTCACTTTTATTTATTTTTTATAAACTCCATTGATGTGATTAGTTGTATAATAAGTATGTACAAGAGACGTTCTGAAATATTTTTTATTAAATGCAAGCCAAACTTACATAATTAAAAATAGAGATATATTAATAAGACTTTTAGCAAGGGTACACGCTTGCGCCCTTTTGTTTTTCTCTTGTGTCCGTTTGCTCTCTCTACCCCCGACTTTTGTCATCCCAGTATCTCCGACCAGGGGGAAGGAGCCTCATCTCCTCCTCCCTTCCACTCACCTAGCTCTTATGTATAGGTCTATTTCTGATTTTCCTTTACTTTTTTTGAAGATACTGCCAAGAGATATTGATCTACTGCTCGTTGGCCATATACAACCACCACACACCCCTCCAAAGGAATCCATAGCCGCTGATCTGTCGGACGGTAGAAGAATTCTGTCCAGCCAAGTGGTGAGTGTGGTTCACGCGAGGATTACAGTGCGCATAGGCCTCATGCACTGCCGCATCAGAAGGAGATTCATGCCGCCACGCGCGGCGTCACTGGTGCCAACGGCTTCGAATCTTTCTGATCTGCTGCTTGTTTTGTTCTCAATGCAGTGCGTGTCCCGCAAGCGTCACCATCGTTGGTGGTGGTCCTTTACCGGTGTATCGGATTATCTTTAGGCTGCTATTCTCCTATGTTTCTGTTTTCCCTAACGAGCGATCAAGACGATGTGATCGTGATAGTCTCTTACAATTAGACCGGATCAACAAAATGCAGTGCACCCCTCTCAACTGTGGCTATTAAAAAATATTAGTACAATGAATTAAGAATAAGTAAAATACTGAATTTGTGTAAGAGATTGTCGACGCTTTACTGTTCGTCGAATTTGAGTTAAGTTTATAGTTTATTTATCAGAATATATTAAAACTGCTTTAAAGCAGCATCCCCTGTAGGATTGGGTTGGAGTCAAGTTTTTGGCTTAATAACTTGCTTTTTCATTTTTATTTTTAGTGTTGTTTTTGTTGTGTTTGAGATGATTATTGGGTACTCCTACCTCACTTAATCTTGTACACTTATAACTGTTTAGTTTGTCTTTATAATGCTAATTAACTTGTCGAGAAAAAAAAAAAAAAAGTAAACACGAGCGCCTGGTCACTATTTCTTATGTAGGACTGTTACTGCTCATTCTAAATTTTATAATCTCTAATCATATTTATTGATGTGACAATATCTTAAATGATTTCTTTTATCAACTACTTACCTAAAATTCATTTAAAATCATGTGTCACGTAACAAGCGTGTTTGGAAATGACAAAATGTTAAAATAGAACAGTGGATTATTCTTCCATGATTAGCGGTACCCTTTCTAATTACAATTTACTAGTACGCTGGGCCCTGGGGGTATTTTGAACCGGTCAAGAAAACCACTTGATCACCATATAATATATATCCACTACAGCTAGTGGACCTTAGACAAGGATTTTCCTTCAATATCAAAGTAATGGAAGTTGGTGTATAAACAGTATTATCTATTGAATCTAATAATTAAAATTGTGGACCAGAATACCCCCCCAAAACAATAAATAATGTTATTACTGACAGCAAATAATGAGATCAGACATTAGGAAGCTCCACAAAATGAGAAAAAGAGGCGTAGCCCAGCGGTGATGAAACTAAAAATCTAATTTAGGGGTCAAAAGTATATGTAAAAATTTATATAAAAAGTATGACATAAATCTATATATATAATAAAAAAATACATATTTTCTAACTACAAGTTTGAATGCATAAGAAAATAGGTAACCAGTTATGTTAATTCATGAGCTCATCTCTCTTTTATTGAATAAAACTCATGATCATTAGAAAATAGGTAACCAGTTATGTTAATTCATGAGCTCATCTCTCTTTTATTGAATAAAACTCATGATCATTAATTATGGCATTCTTATTAAACCTTTCAGTAATGTCTTTCTCAATATAGTCTGTCAAAAAATCTCCAAGGAAGTTATCTTTCTTTTTTTTGTTTCGAAACCTTGTCTTGATAATGTTCATAGCCAAAGAAGCTCGTTTCCATAGCGTAGCTATTGAAATTGGAAGTGTCAAGACAAATCGAGTTAATCTGTTACCTGGATTCAGTTTGGATCTCAAATTCATCTCAACTCATCTTATCTAATCATTACACTTTTTTTAAATTTCAATACAAAATATAATAAACAATTCAACTTTTTCAAATCTTAAAATAATAATAATATTAAAAAAATAATATTCTAACAATATTTTATTTAACTTTCAAATTTTTTCTCAACTCAATTCAGTTCAACATCTAAATGCAGCCTAAACCTTAAACTTCTCAATAGTTTTCAATACCCGACATAAATAAAAAATTGTAGGCAAGTATTGTAGATTTGGATGATAAAGAACATCGAATATGTAATATTGTAACTGAAATTTTAGTTGATCTTTCCTTGTTAAGCAAAATCTTTTGGATAAAACTTTTCTAGAAGATCATATATATTATTGTCAATTTTAAACGATTAAGAACAAATATGAATATGCACATATAGTGTTTTGCTTTGGGTCATGGATTAGAAGCTCATTACTTTGAAACATGATCATAATTGCCACTTTTAAAGTTACTCTATATTTATTTATTCTTTTTTAGTACTCTACATGTAAATCTTATACCATCCATCTCTATTTAATCATTATGCAATTTGTCATTTTTATTATTTTATCTTGCTTAAATACGTGTGTATTTAGATAGAAGAATAAAAGTGATAAATTATATGTTAATTCGATATATATGTGTGGTGTAAGACTTCTTTATATATAGGGGGTTCGCCACTAGTGTGGCCCGACGCGTTTTTCTCCCCAAACCAATTATAAAGCATACGAATCAAATTTCTTCAGCGAAACTTTTCCACTAATCAAATCAAAGGGAACAATGAGTCATATCTAAATTAATGAGTTGAAAACGCCATGAGAAAGTGAAATTAGTTGATAGCACCATGTCGTCTATACATATATATAAAATATATATAATCAGTACCTTCGAGACATTACTTCTATCCATTTGTCTCTTTCGGGAGTGTCGTCCAGCTACAATAATATGCAAATCTTGACTCAAGTTTTTCTGTGAATATATCCCAATGATCACCAAATTAAACTCCGGCCACAGAAAGTTATGAAATTTCTTTCGGAAAGATAAGCATGCACCATGCTTGCAATGAATCTACCAGTCCATAAAAAAGATCGAGAACCACAAAACAAGTACAAGAAAACAACTACTTTTAGATTCCATTATTATTATTTTCAGAAATAAATTACAATATTAGTCTCTGCATGGGTTTGGCGTTGTTAAAATAGATCCTTGGCATTTAAAAAGTTGAGTCCAAGGAACAAGATAAATCTCCTTCTACATATTAATTAGTCCTCCCATCCATTTTCTTGGGGCCGGGGAATTTGATGATATATAAATATATAGATCATGTGCACATCATCTTTCCTACAATGCTAATATATGTGCTTTATATATATATATATATATATATATATATATATATGGTGTCATCCTCTGAAACTATCATTTGTCCTAAAAAGTTAAACTTATATGAAGAAATAGATTTAATCATTTATAGTTGTCTTAACACTCTTCCTCACATGTGGACCAGACTCTTCTTCAATAAGTAGGCCCAAAACGTTAAATATTTAATTAAATCGGATAGAGTGTAAATTCAAAATTCAAATCTATAATATTATGTGAAATCATCACTTATTTAAAAATATAAATTTATGGAAAATAATAAATTTAATTATTTATATTTATCTTAACACATCACATCACATAATTACAAATTAAACACTTCAAAAGTATAGTTCAAAATTAAAAAGAAAAACTAAATTGAACAAAAATAATATGACTAGCAAGCTAGCTATCTGGTCCCATGGGCAGGGGCATCATGTGGCTATTGGGTGTCACTCCCAAGGAAGAGGTCTAGCTTGGATCCCTAGCTCCTGTTATAGTGCGCTATAGTTAGCATTGTCGTGAGGCGAGGTGGAGTTCCCATTCAAACCATGTCCGGCCGGCCTCTAATGAGGGGAAGACATATCCCCCAACAATGGGATAAATTACTTTCTACTCTGCCCACCAAGTTTACAGGGGGGAACCTGCTCGTAGCTATGCCCACCGCTCGTTTGTTCCCGCTCCCAGCTCCCGCTTGACGTGGTTGCCACGGAATAAATTAAAAAATTATAAACCAAAATTAAAACCTTGTCTTCTTCAACAAATAGAACGAAACCTAGCTAGCTTGCCTCCACAGAACGAAACCTAGTCAACATACCATTTCGTCAATCGCGTCCACATAACAACGAGGAACCTAGCCAATTCCAAGCCTCCACCTTACCCTTCAATCGCCTCCATAGAGAACTTGTGTGGAGATATTCATTTAGAGGATTTGAAAAGATCACTATGCTTGCAGGAAGGGCTTTGCCAGAAGATTGAAGAAGAAGTTTGCAAATGCATTTTGTGAACATGTACTTGGATATTTTTTCCAAAGCAGGTTGTGAATTTATACTTGTGAAAGAGAAACTGGAAGAATGCACACGGCAGCCGGAGCTTTCAACCAAATCCAATGAGTTATTCATGCTTAGGCTGCAAGAAGCTCTGGATGATGTTCATTCTCTTAATGATTACAAAGCCACTTTTAGAATCAAATTTACAAAATGTTACCCATAAAAATCATTTTCTGAATCAAAAGATTTTTGAATGGGAAGCATTGATAACAGAGCACAAAAGTTATGAGAGTACATATGAGGCCTACACCATAGAAAAGTTAGAGTTGGAGAAGATGATTAAGAAAATTATATGATTTTACTTCGTGATTAAGAAAATATTTTTTAATAATTTTTTTTTTACTTTCTAATTAAGGAAGTGTTTTTAATGATGTTATAAATATATTTTATTTTTGAAAATATTAAAAAAATCTATATAAAAAATTACTGAAAAAAAATACATAAAAATATATGAAAACACATGCTATGGCTTCTATTGGGTTGAGAGCTGTAGTATCGTCCTTTTTTTAATGTTCTAGTACCACGTGGCACGTACTATTCTTTAAACCAATAATCAAAAAGGAAAAAAACCCACCCATCATTGTGTTACGTACATGAACTCAATATTGTACATATGTAAAAAATGAATACAATTAAGGTATTGTTTAGATAGTGAAAATGTTTGATTTTATTTTATTTTATTATTATAATTTTTTAAATTTATTATATAAAATATAATAAATAATTTAATTTTTTTTAATCTTAAAATACTAATATTAATAATAATAATAAATAAATAATATTTTATTTAACTTTTATCTAATCTCAACTTAATATATAAAAAGCAAACCAAGTCTATGGTCATGTTAGAGCTCCTGTATAAATACAGGATCCTGGCCTCGTGTTTTATCTCGCACCAATTATAAAGTGAAAAGCCTACATCTTTTTTCTTCTCTTCTTCACACGAAATCGATCATTAGTCTTTTAGTCATGGCTTCCTATCATTCTACGGCCAGCTCCTTCGTTTCCACTGTCACTAAATTATGCCTTTTATTTTCACTTCGGGTGGGAATGGTTTCTTCTCAATTATCCTCTAATTTCTATGCAACGTCATTATTGACACCATCCAAAACTGCTCATTCCCAGGATCCCAAGCTACACAAAATCAGCCATGAAATCCTCATCATAATTCTAGGAATTGATTTGTAAATATTGATTCTAGGAATTGATTCGTAATTATTATTTCTTTCCTTGTATTTGTTTATTTCCATACGTAGTCTAGCCTCTTGTATCTATTTAAACCAGAACCTATCATTGTATTTGGCAAGTCATTACAATAAAAAATATTCTGTTTTCACATTCTTGACATGGTATCAGAGCCTAAAGACGATTCCTAGCCTACCCGAAACCTCCATGCCTTCCTCTTCAAACTCCATTGTTACCTCCCCATATTCCCTTCACCCCTCTGATTCCCCTAGTCTAATTCTTGTATCCGGCCTCCTTACGGGAGACAATTTTCCAAAATGGCAAAAAGCCATGACTCGAGCACTCAACGCCAAGAACAAACTCAGTTTTGTTGATGGCTCTCTCCCCAACCCTGATTCGACCTCTCCAGATTACAACCAATGGAATCAAACCAAAGACATGGTCCTTACCTGGATTTTAAACTCCATCAGTCCATCTCTAGCCAACTCTCTTGAATATCACACCAATCCACGAGATGTTTGGGTTGACTTTCAATCTCGTTTCAGTCACAGCAATAATGCCCGTCTCTATCTCCTCAAACGTGAGCTTTCCTCTCTGCAACAAAACACCACCTCCATTCATGAGTATTACAACCATATCAAACAAATATGGGATGAATTAAGCCATCTTCAAAACAACACTGACCTCAAGGATTTACAAAAACAAGCCGATGACGAACGCGTCTTCCAGTTCCTTCTTGGTCTAAATGATTCTTTTGCCCAACTCAGAACCCAAATCCTAGCTATGGAACCCCTTCCTTCCATCACAAAAGTTTTCTCTATTTTATTTCAGGAAGAGCAGCAGCGCCTTCTGCACATCCGCCCACTGCCGACAGAATCCATGGCCTTCGCAGCAACCAACTCCAGCACTGCCCGAAGCCATCTTCGCTGCACTAAATGTGGCAAAACGGGTCACACCCGTGACTGATGCTGGAGAATAATCGGGTACTCATCTGGCCGTGACCCACGCTCCAAGCCGCGCCCCTCCTTACTCGGCAAACCACCTTCTGGCTTGGCTCCGGTCGCAAATCAAGCCTCCTTCTCCGCAGATTCCTCGCCGGTACCGGGATTGACGCCGAAGCTCTACCAAAAATTGTTGGACTTGCTCACACCGACACCCCCTTCCTCCAATTTCGTCGGTAATGTCACTACTTCTCCTTCCTCCTTTGACAGCCACCACGATTGGGTCGTGGACAGCGGCGCTAGTGCGCACATGTGCCACGATCGCCGCCTATTTTCTGCTCTTAAGTCCCCCCCCCCCCTTCTCTCTCGGTGAAGCTCCCGAATGGCCATACCCTCTCTATTATGGGTATCGGCTCCTGCAACTTGTCCCCGACTCTTACCCTCTCAAATGTCTATTATATCCCTGACTTTCATTTTAATCTTCTATCTATCCCTCAGCTCACAACTAACACAAATTGCATTGTTTCTTTTTCTTCTAAAAATTTTTTGTTTCAGGACCCACAGTCTACCAGGCTGATTGGAGCGGGTGATTTTTGCAATGGGCTTTATGTGTACTGGCCCAACAATGTTCTGGCTCTCTCAGTTCAATCCACTGCTAATAAAGACTTATGGCACCAACGCCTAGGTCATCCTTCCTGCCTTATTATTCCTCAATTATTTAATAATTCTCATGTTCTTTCAAATTGTGATGTTTGTGCTCGTTCTAAGCACACACGTTTGCCTTTTTCCTCTAGTGATAATAAAAGTTCTTTTGCTTTCAATAGAATTTTTTGTGACATTTGGGGTGGATACCATACTTCTTCTATTTGTGGTTCTCATTATTTTCTCACTATAGTTGATGATTTTTCCCGCATCACTTGGATTTATCTTATGCGTTATAAATCAGAGGCCTATACAAATCTTATACATTTTTTTGCCCTTGTTCAAACTCAGTTCAATACTACAGTAAAAAAAATTCGTACTGATAACGGACAAGAATTTCTTTCGCAAAAATTTCAATCTTATCTTCACAATCATGGCATTATTCATGAACGTACTTGCATTGAAACTCCGCAACAAAATGGCGTTTCGGAGCGAAAACACAGGCACCTTCTAAATATTGCTCGTAGTCTTCGCTTCCAAGCACACTTGCCTCTAAAATTTTGGGGAGAATGTGTACTCACAACGGCATATCTCATTAACCGTACATCGAGTCGTCTCCTTCAAAATAAATCTCCTTTTGAAATTCTCTTCAATACCATTCCCAATTACAATCACCTCCTTGTGTTCGGTTGCTTATGTTACGCACAAACTCTTTGTGCTCATCGAGATAAATTCTCCCCCCACGCCTCCAAATGCATATTCCTTGGCTATCCCAGTAACCACAAAGCATACAAACTCTATAATCTCGACACACAAAAAATCTTCTTTTCTCGAGATGTTACTTTCCATGAAGACATCTTTCCGTTTCAAGATCTTCCAGATATTTCTCATTCCTCTCTCCCTATTCTCCCCTTACCCATCCCCGAACCTATCCTCTCATTACCTGCTCCCGAACCAACCCTTCCAACACCACCCCCTCCTCCTTCTATTTCCACCACGGACTCTCCCTCTCCCTCTACTTCTTTTCGTCCTCGCCGCACTACTTCTCGACCCACTTACCTTCAGGATTATGTTTGTCCAACTCTACACACAGAGCCCACGGCACCATCACTCGCTACATCAATCTCAGGTACTGCTCACCCTTTATCTGCATTTCTTTCATATTCTCGTTTCTCAACTTCTCATCTTACATTTTTACATGCTCTTACCTCTTCTGTTGAACTTTCTTGCTATTCCACTGCCCTTCGTCATTCCCACTGGCGTGAAGCAATGTCTAATGAGCTCCGTGCACTTGAAGCTAATTCTACCTGGACACTTGAACCACTCCCTCCTGGTAAAAAGCCCATTGGTTGCAAATGGGTCTTTAAAACCAATTTCAAAGCTGATGGTTCAATTGAAAGGTATAAACCTCGCCTGGTTGCAAAAGGTTATACTCAAGTTGAAGGCCTCGATTATCATGAGACTTTTGCACCTGTTGCAAAAATGACTACTGTTCGGTGCTTGTTAGCTGTAGCCGCTGCTCAGCAATGGATCATTCACCAACTCGATGTCAACAATGCTTTCTTACATGGCGATCTTGATGAAGAAGTATACATGACACCACCTCCTGGATATTGCCCTAAGGGGGAGACTCGTGTCTGCCGCCTCCGCAAATCCCTCTACGGCCTCAAACAAGCATCCCGCAACTGGTTTTTTAAACTAACAACTGTGCTTCTTGATGCAGGTTTTACTCAATCTCAAGCAGATCACTCTTTATTCACCTTGGTCAAACCCACGAGTATCACCATCGTACTTGTCTATGTTGATGATATTCTGGTTGCTGGAAATGATCTTTCCCAAATAGAGACATTCAAACATGCACTCTCTACCAATTTCAAAACCAAGGATCTCGGCCCCCTCAAATATTTTCTTGGTCTCGAAGTTGCGCGTTCCCAAAAAGGCATCTTCCTGAATCAACGAAAATATGCTCTTGATATTCTGAATGACAGTGGTCAACTTGGCGCCCGGATCGCTTCCTTTCCCATGGAACAAAACTTGAAGCTCACAAATCAAGATGGCGACCTTCTTTCTGATCCTAGTACCTATCGGCGACTCGTGGGACGACTCATCTACCTGACCATCACTCGGCCTGATATTGTCTTCGCAATGAACATCCTCAGTCAGTTTATGCATGCCCCCCGCCTTCCACACATGCAAGCTGCCACTCGTGTTCTTCGATACATCAAAGGTAGCCCAGGCCAAGGCATTTTCTTTCCCTCTTCCACTACTTTACATGTCACTGCTTATACCAATTCAGATTGGGCCAGCTGTCCCACAACGCGTCGCTCTACCACCGGCTATTTCATTCAGCTTGGCACTAGTCCTATTTCATGGCGCACCAAGAAACAAACGACAGTAGCTCGCTCTTCCGCTGAAGCTGAATATCGTGCCATGGCCGTCACCACTTGTGAGCTCACCTGGTTAAAACAACTCCTCGCTGATTTTGGTATTTCTCATCCTGAACCTTTTAGCTTACATTGTGATAATCAATCTGCTCTGCACATTGCTCATAATCCTGTGTTCCATGAACGCACCAAGCATATTGAGATTGATTGTCACATTATTCGAGACAAGATCCGGTCTGGTCTCCTCACTGCCGTCCATACGTCATCACATGAACAAGTTGCGGACATCTTCACCAAAGCCTTAGGCCGAGAACTCTTTCATCATTTTTTATGCAAGTTGGGCATTACGGACCTTCATGTGCCAACTTGGGGGGGAGTATTGACACCATCCAAAACTGCTCATTCCCAGGATCCCAAACTACACAAAATCAGCCATGAAATCCTCATCATAATTCTAGGAATTGATTTGTAAATATTGATTCTAGGAATTGATTTGTAATTATTATTTCTTTCCTTGTATTTGTTTATTTCCATACGTAGTCTAGCCTCTTGTATCTATTTAAACCAGAACCTATCATTGTATTTGGCAAGTCATTACAATAAAAAATATTATGTTTTCACATTCTTGACAGTCATCGTGTCCTAAAGCACTTTCCACCATTAAATCGGGTGTGGACTCTGCGGTGTCGAGCGAGAAACGCATGGGAGCATCCTTGCTCCGCCTTCATTTTCACGACTGCTTTGTTCAAGTCATCTCTCTCACTTTCTCCTTTTAATTTCCTTTTCTTCTTGATCATCGGTGTCTTATATATCAGCAAATCTACATCTGCATGTGTTTGCGTGAGGATATATTTATATATATATATATATATATATATATACACGTACGTGTGTGTGTGTGTCTGTGTTTTTGTGAAAGCAGCATGTTGAATTAACACTAACATCGGTAGGTTAATGATTTCTGGAGATTACCTTACCTTAGGCAGAAATATTTTCAACCATATTTATACAGTTTCACTGTACATACACTGTTACACATCCTCCATAGGTGTTAATTAGTCCAACATCGAGTCTTAAATAAAATGCAGCTAGCTAGCTTCGTCATAAATTAATGATGATACTGCATGCCTATTTTTTACATCAATTCATTCCTATAAGACAAACATAACAAGAACACAAGCAAGAAATAGTATAATTTCATTAATCTGCATGCCCTCAAGAGACGAATCCTGACTCCGCCTTGCACGTCTCTATTTTCATTATACTGTCATGCATTGTTGGTGCATGTAATTAATGTATTTTGGCACTCTTTACTTTGATCCTATCAAGATTTGAACTTCAGTTTCATGTAGCCACACGTTTAAATGAAGTCATGGAAGTTATGGTCCTTGCGATTCCAACAAAAGAATCATTATCAAATTACACTAATATACTGTGGGATCGCGTCAGTCCCGGGCTCAAGTCGCCCACTTTTGGCAGCCTGCTTGCTAACTTGTTCCATGTATAGCGAAAGACATAAAATTCATATATATATGTCTAATGGCAAATACATATATAATCATAAAGTTGTTTGGACAAAAGAAATTCACATCATGAATATATTTTGTTTTAGTTTTTCATGAACAGAACCCGGAATTTATTTTGCTAATGGAAGCTGTTGTTAGAGGTTAGATGTGTCAGCATTGGTAATTTGGAGTGAAAAGGGTGAAAAAATCCTATTAATTAAAGAATATATAGGAAGTAGTACATTTCCCCTTAGATTGTTTGGATTCGAAGATGACTTGAGATGACTTGAGATGAGCTGAGATGAGTTGTGAATAGTAGTGAGATTTGTGAGTTAAAGTTACTGAATAGTAATGAATAGTAGTGAGATGAGTTGAGATGAGCTGAGATGAGTTGAGATGACTTGCGAATCCAAACAAGCTAGATCCTCATATTTTGAAAGCATGCATGTGCATTTGTTAGTGTTGTAAGACAGATATACAGCGGCTAGAATTCCTTGTAGTAAGCAAAATAATTAACACGGTTGAATAAACAGGGGTGCAATGCATCAGTACTGTTGAACGGAACAGAGAAAGCAGCGGGCCCCAATCAGTCACTAAGGCGATTTGAAGTAATAGACAGCATCAAATCTGAAGTGGAGAAATTGTGCCCTGGTGTCGTCTCTTGTGCTGATATCTTAGCCATTTCTGCAAGAGACTCCGTCGTCGCTGTAAGTAGGAAAAAAAAAAAAAACCCGACTTCATGATGTAAACTACTAGTAAAACTGAATTATAACTACAATACTGACACACATGACTATAATAATCTTTGATCTTTTGGCATCATTTTCCTCATAATATTGAATTGGATTCAGCTGGGTGGGCCTGGTTGGACAGTTCAATTGGGCAGGAGAGACTCCACAACCTCAAGTTCAAGTTTTTCTGACATTCCTGGTGCACAATTGGATCTTAGTGGCCTTATCAGTGCATTCTCGAAAAAAGGTTTCACTGCCAAAGAAATGGTGGCTCTCTCAGGTTGGCTGGCTCAAGTTATCCTAATGAATTCTTTAAACCCTCTAAATTTTAACTCAAATATCGAAAAATATGATTACAATTTTACTATAATTTCTGCATGTAGGATCTCACACAATTGGTCAAGCCAGGTGCAGAGTCTTCCGGACAAGGATTTATAATGAAACCAATAACATAGATTCCGCTCGTTCGCAACATCGTTGCAATCGAACTGTCAAAGCACGGGAGGTGACAACAACCTTTCCCCTCTTGACGCCACCAGCCCAACATCTTTTGACAATGCTTACTTCAAGAATTTGGTGGCCAAAAAGGGTATCTTGCACTCTGACCAACAGATTTTTGGCGGGGGTTCCACCGACGCTCAAGTTAATGCTTATGTCTCCGACCAGGCAAGCTTCCTAACAGACTTTGCCAATGCAATGGTGAAGATGGGGAACGTTAGGCCCGCTTACTGGTTCAAGCAGCCGGATCAGGACAACTTGCAATAAAGCCAACTAAGTTTAAAGGCATTGCAGCCTTGCAGGGTGCATGGGTGCTTAATTTGAGTGTCATTCTCGATCGTATTAATTTTGGCTGTTTTGTGGTTGGGTGGAATGTTATGACAAGAATAAGAGCATTTTGTATGAACGTTGTTCGTGCTATATATTTTTACATTAGAAAAATGCTAGTCTGCCCACTTCATTTCTCCCTTTATTTTGACACTTCATGTATTTTAATTTTTTTTACTTAATAATTAAAGAAATGACTATTAGTGTATTGATTTTTTTATATTTTTTTAAAATGTTTTAAAATGATAAAAAAATATGAATAAAAAATAAAAAAATAATAAAAATATAATTTTAAACTGTCAATCAAAATGAGCAGTGCTATTCAGGCGGCGCGCTCTTTGACATTATAATGTCATTTTGAGACCAACATGCAAGTTGGAGGAAAAATCGTTGTATAACATGTAAAACTGGTTGAGTGTTGGATTCTAATCTCATTGAGCCTAATTAAAATTGCAAATAGACCACCAAATTACTTGGAAGTATTCGAAGGTTATGGGGTTTGTGTGCAGACAACAAAAAATCCCCATTCCTCGATGTAGACGAGATTTAAGTTTTAACACATGAATGACAATGTTGTCTTCTCACGGTCGAGCTTTAGGGCAGGTTTGGGAGTGAGATAATAATTTTGTATTTTATTTTGAAGTTTAAAATATTATATTTTAATATTATTATTATTTTAAAATTTAAAAAATATGTATTGAAATTTGAAAAAATTGAATTGTTTATTATATTTTATATAAAAATTTAAAAAATATATAATAATAAGATGAAATGATATAATATAAAAATTTAATGTTTTGTTTTGTATCCCAAACTTGGAGAGAATCCCATTCTGATGACAGACTAAACTAATAGCCCAGGATATGTATCTTCTAACCTCATTGCTGGACTCTGCCATCCTAGCTAGCAAAATAAAGTTGTTAGAAAACATGTTGGACCTTATTTTAATTGAGTAAACAGCAGGCCAAGAGCCCGGCCCTATTAAATTCTATTCTCTTTTTCTTTTCTTTTTCAAAAATAAAAAATAAATCAACAATTACTGGTTTATATAATGATAATTAATTACAAAAGGACCCCTACGAAACTATTTGAGACCTGTCTAACTGTTTCACTGAATTAGATTGATTTAGGCCCGTTTGGATCAAGTAATCTCAAAACATTTATCTTGTCTTATTTAACTATTATAATTTTTTTAAATTTTTATATAAAATATAATAAATAATTTTTAAATTTAAAAATAATAATAATATTAAAAAATAATATTTTAATAATATTTTATTTTATTTTTAACTTTAAAATATACAGATCATGTATGAATGAAAATGTTCTGAAAATTCTTCATTAGTTTCATCAGTACACTGGTAATATTTATACACAAGAGAAGGAATATTCCTTTCATAACAGAATGCATAATGCAACAATAAGAATGCAACACGTATGATAACAGAAAATGTTCTAGACTTCTCTGTTTTTGTTGTAGACTCAGTGAGGTGCTCTTGGTGTTGCGGTGGTGTCGTCTGGTGCTGTAGATGATGGAGAGCTGGAGGTGTCCTTTGGTGCTGCAGATGATAAAAAGCTGCTATTAATAATGAATAAATATATATAGAAGTTATTATTAAAGAGCATTCATTTTACACACATGATATGACATCATCTAGATTATATATCTTCTCAAGTGAGTGTTGTAAATAATCAATTAAAAGCAGCTACATAGTAAATACAAAATGTACATTATTATAATAGTTTCTCTCTAACATTACTCATTACTAATACATCTCATATCACACAATGCTCAAAACGTCATACAATGGAACCATCAATCTTGAGACACAACCATGCATGTGCTCCTTTTTTTTCTAATTTTATTCGCATGCTACATTAATATTAGAAATTCATCGAAAAATTTAATAAAATATGACAAATGGGTCAGCTTATAATTGAATAAGATGTCAAACTCGATCATACACCAAAATAACAAGATTTAATTAAAACCCAAAAAGATAAAGAGATTATCGATTGTGTAAAATTCATTATTATTTTTAAGAGTAATGCTAGATACAAGTTCCAAATAAACAAGCATCATACAAGTTTTTTGTAAAAAAAATAGGTCCCACTAATAAAGAATAATTTTTTTTACACTTTTGTAAGGTGTGGTCTACTTTTTTATAAAGGCTTGCATGAAACTTCTCTATTTGAAACTTGTACAAATCATTTCTCTATTTTTAATACTTAATTATTATAATTAAGCCTAAAAGAAATTATGGCAAGCTCTCAAATTGATTTGATGTAGACAAAACCATAACCAAAACATTTTGGAAAGTAAACCAAATTTAATTCATATCAATTCATCATTACAACTTTTTCAAATTTCAACATAAAATATAATAAATAATTTAATTTTTTCAAATCTCAAAATAATAATAATATTTAAAAATAATATTCTAATAATATTTTATCATCTCAACTCAATTCAACTCAACTCAATTTAACATCTAAACACAATCAATTTTTATTTTTTTACTTTTACGATTACATAATTAGCTAGGTAGACGAGCCAAAAGATTCCCAACAATGCAAACAGGCAGAATTAAATGTCTTGATGGAAACCTTTACCCATCTTCCCTCTTTGCAATTAATAACCACGGAAAGATCATAAGAAGAGTCAAGACGAAGATACGTCCAACCACCTTGTGTTCTAACATTAATCGTCCAACCAAATGATCAACATCCTAAACGGTTCGTTTGGATAGTTTTATTCATAACATGAATTTCATTATTAGAATTTTTTAAAATTTTTATATAAAGTATAATAAACAATTCAATTTTTTTAATTTTTAAAATAATAATAATATTAAAAAATAATATTCTAATAATATTTTATTCAACTTTCATCTCAATTCAACTCAACTCCGCTATCCAAATGGGACCTCTTATAAGTAAACAACATTGATCATGGTTGCGATTACATCAAGGTTTATTTCTTCTCAGAATTCCTCCGCAATTGGGTGTGCTTGAACAAGATGGTAGTGTCCAGCACGTGTAGCACGAGCAAATCTTACTAAGCTTGAGGTCAAGATGTTGGATTATTAAACGCACTTTGTTCGAAGCTGTAATAAACAAAGGGCATGCAGTACGTACTTTCCGTACATCGATCTAATTGTGTATGCCTTTGAAGGCATCAGCTCTCATTTCATTGATGGATTAGTTTATGTACTGAAATTATTTCCGGGGTTACCTAAATCTAATGAAGGACAAAATCATGAATCCTGTTTTATATTAAGATCTTGTAGAATTCTCTGCCTCTGGTGTTTCAGTAAATTTCGGGAATGGAAATAAATTATAGGACATTTAATATTATCAGTATATATATGCTAAAAGACTTACTCGGTGTATTTATATATCTCTAAAATCCACCATGTGAGTTCAAAGAGAGAACTTATACTTTAAGAGAACAAAAGAAAAAATTGAAAACAGGAAAAATATATAATTAGAACTAGGTCGAGGACGATCGAGGTTTGCTCATGGTGGAGATGGAATAGTACTAGTGCTAGCTCCAGCCGGCTTATGTTCCGAGAATGATACGAAATCATCGAGGTGGGTCTTTCATTTGAGATTTGAATTATTCCAAATTTGGCCACATTTTGATTAATTAGCTTCGTGTATCTTACATTTTCAACCTCATGAAGAAGAAGGACGAGCTTTGTTGATAAATTACATGGCTTTGGTACATGTTTGAAAGACAAAATTGTTATTTTCAGAAAACCCACCTATATATTATATATATATCACCATGCATTTCAGACAAAACAGAAGACAACCTAAAGCTTAATTAATATGAAAGACGCAGAGAGAATCTATAGGCAGCATGCACCTACATCCCTCTCCTCCCTTTGAAAGCTAGGCTTTTTTAATTCTCACATCCGGTAGCTAGCAGCCTCGAAGCGCAGCACCCTACCTATGCCAAAACACAATGTTGAAGTTGGTGAACCAGGGGCTCCTTCTTGATGTTCATCATCTTCCCTGGAATCAAAGGATGAACTTTGGCTTAAAACTCGCTTCATTCCATGAAACTTTGCATAAGTAATTGGAGCAGATAATGATGAATCTGATGGTGACGACCATGTTGATGAGATTGATCCTGAAGAGGGCGACGGAGACACTGTGGTAGTACCCTTTTTAAGACTGATTTTTGGGAATAAAGCATGTAAGAGATTGGATCTTGAGCGGTTCTTGATGGGTTTTTTGCTAGAATTGGAATAATAGGAGGGAGGAGGAGTAAGAGGTGGTACTAGAGTAGTGTGAGAAAAGGTATGTTTAGGAGTTCCAGGCCGAGACTCCCACATGAATGGAACAGCACCGGATACTCCCCCATAATACGGTACCCTGAGAGAAGGGTTAGCGGCAGAGCTCTCTTTGGATAAAAGCCTAGAGAAGAACTTGTCATCTTCCTCAATTTGAAGCTGGGACTTCTGGGGAAGCTCAGAGCTACCAGTACTGTACATTTGAGATTGTGGGGGTTACTTACAAAGAAATGAAGGATATATGCAGATGGGAGATGGGAGATGGGAGACTCTGATTACCTTGGTTCAGCCTACCATACTTTTGGATTATGAAAGACTATCCCACAATGAAGTCACAGTGAATATATATATATATATATATATATATATAATATAAATATATATATATATATAATAACTTCCACTTAATGACAAGTCTTGATGAATATTTTGATCTCTACTCAATTCGACCATATTTTCCAATGTATTTTACAAATTAAATTGATCAATTTCAACCAGAATCCCGGCTGAAATCAATGAGCTAGAAACTATTCCCGAGAAAAGAAAATAAAGAAGGAATTAATAAGAACGTGGGATTGCCATTAAATTTGATATATATTGATCAAGCTGATTTTTTATCCTTAAGATGATCATGTGCCAAAACTTTGTCTTTTATCTTTTTCATATGCTAGCTTGTACGAATCTAGATTCATACACAAAGCTCCACCTTAACCGTGAAAGATAGTCCTCTTATGGGGTCTACCAAAATTTAATGGATTTGTTTATATATAATATATTGCTATACCTCACATGCATCTTGGAGGAACTTAAACGTACCATTCATAACAAACAATATTACTATATATGGTCATAACAGTGACCGTCTGATGCCGATCTGAAAAAACGATCTTACTACTGCATATATGCAATTGCAGGCTTTAGAAAGAATAAACAAACCCATGCCATGGTGGTTATCATGGCCGGATGGGTCTGAACAGCATTTAAACTAGTGGGGAAGGTGACCTACCGGTGGTCCTCCTCTCTCTATGATGTATGTTCTCGAGATGGCAGTTCCATACGTACGCTCGTTAAAGTATATGCAGGGTGACCATTCGCATTATATGCACGTGTGTATGCCCACAGCCATACACGTGTCTGATATATATCTAATTCATGTAGAAGATCATCGAATAATATTGTTATTTTCTTCTCCAATTTATTTTATATATAAACCATAATTATAGTAGTTTGAAATTACTTTGAGGATAAGACAACAAGGTGGCATAAATAATCTAAGCATTCGGCCAATGGCCTTTCATGACTAGTAGAAGTCATCATGCATGACGGCCCAGCTCTCGCTCCTTAATCCCATCCAACATGTATCATGCTACCATTAATTATAATTAAGGAATTGTTCGAAGTGTCAAAGGTACTGATCAGACTTGGACGACGCCGCATTAATTTATCCTACAATTGTCCCCAAACATCTTTCAATAATTGATCCACTTTCGATCAGAATCAGAACGTGCTCACATGATGTCGTGGAATCACCAAACCCGCTTGCACATTTTCTTCCTAGCTAGCTTTCTCCCAAGTTGATATCTTCTATATACTGCAATATTTTCAAGGGCATATTATTTATATAATATATATATATATATTTTAAGAAGAGAATGGTAGCTTTTTTTTATTGATAATTTTCACTTAATGTGAATAATTACCTTATACATGAAACAGAAACTTGGGGATGACACCAAAAATCCCAAAATCAAGTTTCTAAAAAAATTATTAAGTTCCAAAAAAGAAGATACACAACATACATAGAATTAACTAGATTAGAAACTAAGAAGTGTGAACTAATTAAAGAAGCCTTAATGCCAAAAGAGTAATGCTACATGTAGTCGTGGAATGTGCAAGCGTCGTGCAGTCGTTTTAAAAAAGAGTGAGATCTACTATTAAAAAATTAATTTTTTTTTCATGTGAGTCTCGTATTTATTTACTTTTTTCAAAGTAATTGCACGGTACTTACGCACTCACTACTGCAACTATTATTTTCTTTCCCGTAGCTTTAGAAAAAAGGTGAGACTGCCTGCCAAACCTTTGGTTTCTACGTAAACATGTTTTATAGTGAAAGGAAAATAGTTCTTAAGCTGTAAAATATCTTCCCACAAATCATGATAATGCCAAGGGGTGAGATTCGCTATATATTAAGCCAATTAATCACAAGAAAGAGAATTAGATTCAACTGGGAGCTGCTTAGTTTCACTAAGTTGATAACAAAGAGTTAAAACAGATCTCAGAGCGGATAATTCTGGAAATATATTAATATATAGTACCAAAACTCAGAAAATAGGAGAAACTAACAATAATAGAACATGCAGAAGTATGTGAAATGGAGCTGTATCCCACTAACATTAAACGATAGGTGAGTATATTCATTTTAACAGTAGATGGGGCATCGATGTTTAGTGATCACAATCTTGAAGTGACATTTAGATGTACATGAATTCGAGTGATTCAGAAGTTCAATGATATCTGCAACAACTGCTGTGACCCGCCACAAACATGTTTGTTTACGCAAATTCAGCTTTTGTTGCTTTTGATAAGAAACACTCATGCGTACACAGAAAGAAAGATGGTGAGTTGACTCCTGTCTGGGGCTTAATTAACGATTGGCCCATTTTGGAAAAATATATTTTCACTTCAACGTCTGAATATTGGATCACCATGACACAAAGCTGAGAGAAGAAAATATACAACCCATCTTGATCCAAAATTAGAAACACAAAAGACACTGAACTTCTTATATATTATTGAATGGTCATGAATTAATAAGTGCTGATATCGAATTTTTCTCTTTCATCTCGAGGGGAGAGTATTCAGGAATAGGGAGGTGCATGTATGAATAATTTCCCGGGACTTTTAAAATTATTATATAAGTGACATCTAGAAAAATAATGATCTAGCATTTTTCATTATTAATTAATAATCTTTATTAATTGTTGATGCATTTTTCGGTCCAGGATGGTATTGCCCAACGATATAAGTGTACAACCCTCATTAGAAGCTTGAGCGTTGATGCGATGCTCTTATATTCATCTATGAAAGTAAAGAATAGATAAAGGGTATGGAATATAAATGAGAGAGATATATAGATTTACATTATTCGACATAAAGAATACATTCACAGGGGTGTTCAAGGGTAAATTGATCACTATACTTGGTGATTTATATCGTCTCTCATGGCCTCACGAATCTCTTAATATAATAGAGGTTGAAGAAGACCATTTTGCCTTGAGGAAGGGGGTGATCTCTTTGGAGCCCCCTGAGAGGAAGATAAAAGAAGCCTCTCTCGATGTTCTCCAAGAAGCCTCCCAAGCCGAAGATAGAAGAAGCCCCCAAGAAGCTGATGGTGTCTGTAGGGAAATCGTCCCCGTTTTGCAAGGCTTGGGTGATTGATTTCTTGTTAGTCTTATGTCTCTTCCCATTTTCCTTTTGTGTGTCTGACTTAACTTTTTTTACTTGTCACCTCCTTTAATTTTTTTCTTTTCCTTGTATCTTTGATGATGGTCCTTTTCTAGCTAACAGGCTAGTTATGACTCAACATTTGCATTTTTATGTAGTACAATGTAACAATTATTACGAAGCTTTGTATAAATGATAAATGAGAGGCAAGGGTTTCTTTTCTTTTAATTTCTTATTTTGATTTGTAATATATATGCGTTTGAATTATGGAGGCCGCCGATTAGCACTCGTGGATGAAAGCAAGATTCAATGCATATAATTACAGAGTTTGATGCAACGACGTCTTATAAGTAAGTACCTAGGGTAGAGTTTTATGCTAGCAGCTTGTATGTCCAATATAATCATGCATGAACAGTATTCATTTTCCAAGAAAATCAACAAAATCCATTGCGTTTGTCGGCACCGAAGTTTTAGCCAAGTAAACATGTAATATTTAAGATATATAGAATATATTCATAATATTCTAGAATATGTACGCATGATAATATGATATGCTCTATTATATTTAATTTATTGTGTAAATCAATTAGTATATTTGATTTATTATAATATCCTTCTTTCTTAGACCTTATTTATCTATAAATAAGGACTTTAATTTATTATACAGTTTAATACACAGAAATATAAGTTGTTCTCTCTCAATTTCATATCAGCATATCATTCTTTCAAAATATACATATAAACATTGTCCCATGAAAATATGCAAGCAAAAATAAATCAAATTTCGAAGTACCTGATCATATATATATAGTATAAATTAAGTCGCAACGGCATTTTACTCTCTCTTCGAGCGATCCTTGTTTGTATGCATTTCCATGCAACGTACCAATAATATTGGTCACCTCATGATGTTATGTTAGGTTCAAAGGAGGAAGCCATTGATTTTTCTTTCTTTTAACACACCTCAAGTTGCTTAAAGATAAATACATAAAACTTGCTCACTTCGAGGGAAGCATCTCCAATATAAGAGAAAGGAAGAAGATAATAAGAGAAAGAGAAATAGAATTTGCATTCCTTTCTGGATGGATGAACTCTAGAGCTCTTGGCTCGTATATAAAGAAGATAACCCCTACATGGGCCTAGGCTAACACAACTAAAAGCATACAAGAAAATAAAACTAAGGGTCTAAGCCCATTAGCTACATTGTAGTCCAAATAGCCTACTAAATCACAATAAAATGAATTGTAAATAGAATTAAACTGTCCCGAGGTCCACGGCCCAAGCACTTCATTTGTGGACTGTGACACTTTCTTTTCCCAAGCACTTGGGAAGCATCAATAGCGGAGACAACAACTTAATTTCTTAATTAGGAAGCACAAATTCCAAAAGAAACAAAATGGAAATAACGGCTTCAAGATACTGCTTAAGTTCTCTTTTATTGTGGTTATCGTAAAATAATTATCTTTTTAACTTGGTGGAAGAAAATCTCAAGTCAAAAACCTCAATTTCATCAAGTTATTGGTGCTATCCATTGGTCAAATTGCTTTCAACTATCTACTATTGATAAGAAAAATTATACTCATCATCCCTTAAACTATACACCTACTTTTATCTTTTTTTTTTTTTTTTTTTTGACAGGTATGTGGTATAGGGATGATGCGTAGAAGAACTCTATGGATAAACCCCCACCATAAGAATATGTACACCGAGTCTAATTTTGTTGAGGCGGTGATTGAAAACTCCAATCCTGCTTCTTTAACATTCTCAAATAGGGGTAAGTGAATAAAAGTGATTTCTTAGTAAGAAAGAGGGCACTGTGACCTCTTGAAAAGTTAAATGTATAACTAAACTCCTTGCTTATGGCAACAAATAAAGCTTCCAAGCACTTACATAAAAATAGCAAGAAAATTATAAAAGTCTTAAATTTGTTGCAAAGATTGAGGCGAAGGCATGTCGATGAGGGTGTGGTAGTGTCACGCCTCGGACTCGAGGGTGAAACCTTTTAACCTGAAATCCATAATAATGAGAACTTAAATACAATTAATCCTCCAAAATCAAATGTTTAAAAAATCCTTCCAAAGACAACAAGCTAAACACTGGCAACATTTTTTTTTTTTTTTACTTGGACTAATTCACATATACCCCTAGGCACTTATTTCACATTGCTCTTCTAATTTTGTCAAGTGTCATCTATTCCAACAGTCACAACTATCAAAGTCAACCAAAGAATATGGAGATAAATGAGTGAGTTATCAATAATTTAATAAACAATAAACTTATACTAGTATGTAAACATGAGCCAATTAATGCATAATAAAATATTCTGAAAAATAATAGTGGTATTTATGAAGCATTTCATTATAACAATAATGTAGACGAAAGATATTAGGCACACATATATTGAAATAACATGAAAAATAGAAACATATGTCATGTTTATCCATGTGGTAAGGTTGTGCATCTATACAACTAGCTAAGTAAAACATAAACCATTTTGTCTCCAAAGCGAGTACACTTAGAACAAATGCCACAATTTTACACCCATTGTATGTGTGCATGGCGAGCAGTGCAGTAGGGGTATGAGGGCTTGGTGCGTTGGACCTTTGTGGTGCAAGGGCCTAGCAAGGGTGGCCGTTGTGACACCGAGGTGCAAAGAGAGAGAGAGAGATGGATGTAACAGCATGCTTGGTGTGGTGGCTCACGGTCTCTGTGTGGGAGAAAGGGGGCGATGGAGATGTGAGGGAGAGAGTATTGGGCTAGGAGGAAGAAGAAGGATGGGGTTTCTGGGTAAGTGCTAAAAAGATGTCGTTTTGACTTCAGTTTTTTTGGGACTGGGTTTCGAACTAATTTGGGCCTGGTGCTTCTAAACGGGCGGGGTCATGATAAGTAGTCTAAGGGAGGTGAAATAGCAATGTTGTAAACCACGTTATTCCTTCGTCACAAGTGAGAATTTTTAATAAAATTGAGATGAAATTATTATTAGACATGTGACTTCTGGCTCTTTTATTAAAAAAAAAAAATACCATTCATTTAGAACGGCTGGTTTGGATGTAATGACTACAATCTATATATGTATTTATTTTACAAATGTATACATAAAATGAAATTTAAGGTGTCATTTAGATACATAAATTATATCATCATATTTGATCATTATAATTTTTTTAAATTTTTATATAAAATATAATAAATAATTTAATTTTTTAAAATTTTAAAATAATAATAATATTAAAAAATATTTTATTTAAATAATTTAAAATCAGCTAGTCTCAATATCAGTAACGTAAAAACAAGGCATGCTATGATCCAAACGCGCGCATTTTGATGCGAGATTTTTCGACAATGTCAATCATAGAAAGTTAGAAACTAGTCGGTAATTACGGTGATACCACCTTCTTAACGCGCTTTCATGATGCCCTTTGAGGAACCACAGACAGAAGGCCGTTAGACTCTCATAATTGGCCGTTGTAACTTCAAACATCAATGCACACCTTTCTCTTTTTCTCTCTTTCCCATTAGGGGCCAAATAGTTGGCACTATTTTCCGCCCTTATCCGTTCAACTATCCCGTAAATTACACCAACATCACGGTCTTTCCCGGGAATTCGCACAGAATGGAAAACCCAACGTGCACTAGAGTTCTATTTCCCTCCCTTCCTCAGGTCTCTGTGCAGCGCTCTTTCTCTCTCTCTCTTTCATTCTCATTCTACTAAACACCATAATCACCATTCAATTGTATCCCACAAACAAGTGCTAGGGTTCTGTTTTCGCCCAAATTCTGTCGTTTTTTCTTCGGACACCAATGGCTGTAACCCAAGGAACAACGGGTGGTTTGAAAACTGAACCAGAATCTACCGCTACAATCTCAGATTCGGGTATGACAGGTGGAGCAACGGTGTGTGCGAGCGGCAATGTGAAGAACGAGGGCAGTTTCGGATCTCAGATCGATACTTCGGCTCCGTTTGAGTCCGTGAAGGAGGCAGTGAGTCGATTCGGTGGACTCGGTTATTGGAAACCCCACAACAAGAGGCTGGCCGAACCCGAGGTTCTCTCTCTCTCTCTCTCTCTCTCTCTCTCTCTATATATATATATATATTTATATATAGAATATCTATATATATATATATATATATCCTTTTCTTTTAATTTCTTGCTTTTTTGTATATAACAAAGAGTGGGTTTTTAATTTTGACCTGAAAATAAAAGGTTAGAATATTTGATCTGTTCTTCAAGTTTATTTCTCATCCTCAGAGTAAAAGCAGAGTCGTGAAGTTTATACTCTATAGATTATATAGTTTAAATCCTCTTGTTGTCGTCAAGTCATATGCTGCGTGACAATTGTCATAGGCGTATGAATAGAGTGCTCCGTCAGCTGTCAAAGCTTACCATGAATGTGTTTTCTATGGCGACTGTGATCCATAGGATGACCTTCTTATGTTTTGAAAACGGTTCTACTTTGCTAAATCATCTGACAGTAATTAATCTCAATGTGACAGAAAGATTGTAATGTTCACAGGCAGACTGTTAAAAGGGCAACTTTTAGCACCCCAATGTAGTCCACATTTTGTGCACATCGTTCTTGAGCCTGGTATAATCGATCTAAACTTCCTTTTTTTAAACATCAATGTGGCTGTTTTAGAGTTCATCTCAGCCATTGTTTTCAGGATGGGTCTTGGTCAGTTGCTCTGCCTGAAATGTATTACATAGAAAGTAAATACGAATTGGGCATCCGTGTTTAAAAAGTTTTATCATGTTATGGTTAATGTTGCTTATTAAATGCATTGTTGCATTGTGGGCTCACTTACACATCACATGCCCGCCATTTGTGTCTCCTCAATTGGAATGATCCCACCGAGAATCGTGCCTCCAAAGGAGGTGCGTGTTTTTCCCTTACACATTTGGAGTTTCTGATTCTGCGGCTCTCTGAGCTCTTCGTTGCCAAAATTATCGTGGAGGTTTCCCTTTGACATTTGTAGGCATGATACCTCATTTATTTGCATCTGTCTGGTTAATGATACTTGATTGTTTTGTAACAAGTTTTCTCTATTGGCAGCATCGGATGGAGGAGGTTGACGTTACAAAACCAGAGGAACAGTCAGCACAGATGGACAAAGACCTGATCGTAAAAGAGAGGAAAACACTGGAGGTCTTGAAAGAACTGGAGTCCACCAAAGCAAGTGTTGAAGAATTGAAATCAAGGTTACAAAAAGAAGCATCTGGATTTAGTTTGACCCTTGAGACAAATATGGATGATAAGAACATGACTCATAAGGTGAAAAAGGAAGATAAGGGAAACCATGTGAATCCAAATTCAGTGGAAGGTTTGAGCTCATGCCCTTGTTCAGCTCCAGGTTTAATCTTGTTGGAACTCAAACAAGCTAAGTTGAACCTCAACAGGACCACTAATGATCTTTCTGAGATTAGAGCTTCTGTTAAATCCTTTAACAAGAAATTAGACAAGGAAAGGATCTCACTCGGAAAAACTCATGAGAGGTTAACTCTAAGTTCTTCAAAAGTATCCTCTCTTGGGGAAGAGCTAAACCAAACAAGACTAAAGCTACAGTCGGTAAAAGATTCTGAAATTAAAGTTGGTTCTGATCATGCGTTAGATATTTCGGAGGAGCTCCAAAGACTGAGTTCCGAAGCAGAACAATTCAAAAAAGTGGGAGAAGCTGCAAAGTTAGAAGTTCTGAGAGCAATGTCCGAGATTGAACACACAAAAAATAAGATAAAAACAGCTGAAATCAGGTTGGTTGCAGTCCGAAAAATGAAGGAAGCAGCTAGAGCGGCAGAAGCTGTTGCTCTTGAAGATATCAAGGCTCTATCGAACCATGTGACCCCGTCTAGAAACCATTTGCAAAATCCTGACAGAGTAACTCTTTCGTTCAAAGAGTACTTTTCTCTGACCAGCGAAGCTCAGCAGGCTGAGGAACTTTCTAAGAGGCGAGTAATAGATGCTATGCTTCAAGTTGATGAAGCAAATGTATCTAGAATGGAGATCTTAAAAAGGGTGGAAGAAGCTACAAAGGAAGTTAAAATTAGTAAGGTGGCATTGGAAGAAGCTCTGAACAGAGTGGAAGCTGCAAACAGGGAGAAGCTAGCAGTTGAGGAGGCTCTTCGCAAATGGATACGCGAGCATGGCCAGAGAAGACGTTCTGTCCACAACTCTACCAAGTTTAAGAACTCTTGCCCGTCCCTCCATCGAAGAGAGTCCCACCTACTTCACTTGAACGGGCTGAATTTGGCTAGTGATGGTTCCACACCTGTATTGAAGCCAACACTATCAATAGGAAAAATACTAAGCATGAAGCTGCTTATGCAAGAGGAGTTTGAATCAGGGATGCTGGCACAGAGAAGCTCCGTGAAGCGAAAGGTATCACTGGGTGAGATGCTTAGTAAACAATACAGTGATCAACCTTCCTTTCGGAAGGCTCAGAGGGAGGAGAGTGGTCGGAAGCAGTTGTCTGCAAAGAGAAAGCAGTCTGGATTTGCTAGGTTCTCCCTACTTTTGGCAAAGCAAAGCAAGAAAAAGAAGAGGCCAACTCCAGACTTGAGGTAACGCAGTAAGTTAATCAAGATCCCAATTACTTGTCAAAATATATATATATATATATATATATATATACTTCAAGATCTCAATCAAGCACCGACTTAAAATTTATTTTTTCAGTCCCCTTCTTTTCGTTCTGAAGTGCGTTCCTGGTTTAAAATTATGTATGATTGTGGTTCAATATTGGGTATCTCGGCCTGTAATTTGGTATTTCCATCCTGCTTGTGCTGGTTGTAAAGCTGTTCGTTATTTTTACATAATCCTTGACTTTCTTTTATGGCGAGTAAAAAGGTCATATTTGCGTATTTGGCCTTGTTTTATGCTGCGTCCCATTTCTTATAATGCGGAGAAAAGTATGTTCCAAGTTGGACTTATGTTGCTCAAGCAAAAAAAAGTCATGTCGTTGCTGATGTGATTGCAATTGCAGCAAAAGCTTCGAACTTCATTTCCAATTCCACAACATTTGTTACAAAATGAACAAAGTACGAGATTTTAGATTTTCCCAAGGAAGAAGAAGAAGAAAAAGAAACAAACCATGCATATGGCAATGTTAGATTTTTGTTTTTAACCCCACCTTGTGTATCTCTATCCAAGGCATACCTCACAATTCACGTTCAGCTTGAGCGCCGATGAACTCGACCACACTCGAAACAAGCTCCCCAACCTCAACAGGCGCCGTCGTATCGACCACCAATCTTGGGACATCGCCAATATCGTAATCCGTACAGCCAGCGTAGCCTTCCAACAGCCTCTCGATATCCCGCCACGTGGCTGGCTTGTGCCAGCTGGCAGTTCCATCAACAGAGGCGCCGCGCCGCTCGAGTCTCCTCCTCCACTCTTCTTCGTCAGTGGGCTTGCACTCGACGATGAAGACGCTGGCCCGAGAAGAATCAGCGAGCTGGACAAGGCGGTCGAGGTGGGATTTACGGGAGAGAGGGGAGTCGACGATGACGCTGATGCCGATTCGGAGCTGGGTGGAGGCGAAACGGTAGATGACGTCGTAGGAGAGGTCGTTGAGTAGGTTGGAAGCGGCGGTGGACGAAAGATGGAGGAGAGAGCGTTGGAGAGGTAAGGTGGAGTCACGGACGTCGTCTTTGTCAACGAGAGGAATTCTGAGAGATGAGGCTAAAGATTGGGCTAAAGTGCTCTTTCCGGTGCCGGGATGTCCTTTCATTAGTATTATCATTTTCTTCTCTTCGTTTGCCATTCTCTCTGTGAGTGGAGGAGCTATATGTGTGCAAAACAGAGTTTAATGCTCGGAGACGACTGGGTTAGATTAGGATCAGATTGGATGATTGTACCACTGCTTCTGTTATTTTTTAATGAAAAAAGCTTTTTTGTCTGTTTTTCAAAGGAGACACGTTGATGAGACATTAGGTAGATAATTGACATGTCATTTATCTAATTTCATATTATTTTCTTTTTAAAAATGATGATTTAAATAAAATAATCACAGTTATAAAATATTTTATAAAAATAAATTTATAAAATCACATATATATTATATTTACTTTATAATAAAAATAGATTTATAATATAATATATTAAGTTAAATCTCGTCAGTTTTTAAATTTATTAAAATATTTTTCTTTAATTTAATACAAAATAATAATAATAAAAAAACAAAGGGGTTGGGAGACAGCCCGCCAATGAGGGGTATTTTCCTCTTAAATGAGACCGTTGATTGGTACTTTATATTAATATTCTTGTTGCTGTATATAATGATCATGTTGTGAATGAAATTAATAGGTATGTGAAGTGATAGAAAATGATTCTGATTAAGAAAATATTTTCTTAATGATATTTTAAATTTATTTTATTTTTTAAAAATATTTAAAAAGATTAAAAGATCTATGTAAAAAAAAAAAATTCAAAATGGTCATACGTAATATTGTAAAAAGGAAAATGCTAGATGCCCTGCTGGGGGCTCTCGCTGGGCTCTAGCATTTTTTTAAAATATTTTTTTTAAAGAAACTATAATATTATTAAAAAATATTTTCTTAATCATTAAGTAAAATAAAAAATTATAAAAAAATATTTTTTAATATATATATTTTTTACTTTCTGATTAAGAAAGTATTTTCTTAATGATGTTTTAAATTTATTTTATTTTTTTAAAATATTTTAAAATATTAAAGATCAATATAAAAAAATTATTTAAAATGGTCATACTTAATATTGTAAAAAGGAAAATACTAGATGCCCCGCTAGGGGCTCCTGCTGGGTTCCTATTGGGCTCTAGCATTTTTTTTAAATATATATATATATATTTTTTAAATTATAATATTATTAAAAAAATATTTTCTTAATCATTAAGTAAAATAATTTTTTATAATTTTTTATTTTATTTCGTGATTAAGAAAGTATTTTTTAATATATATTTTTTACTTTCTGATTAAGAAAGTATTTTCTTAATGATGTTTTAAATTTATTTTATTTTTTTAAAATATTTTAAAATATTAAAAGATCTATATAAAAAAAAATATTTAAAATGGTCATACTTAATATTGTAAAAAGGAAAATGCTAGACTAGCATTGTTTTTAAATATATTTTTTTAAAAAAACTTATAATATTATTAAAAAATATTTTCTTAATCATTAAATAAAATAAAAAATTATAAAAAAAATTTTAGAATTTTTTATTTTATTTTATTTACTTTCTGAGTAAGAAAATATTTTTTTAATAATATTTTAAATTTATTTTATTTTTTAGAAATATTAAAAAATTTATATTAAAAATTATTTAGATAAAATATATATAAAATAATACTACATCTCAACGGGAGCTCCCAGCGGGCTGTAGCGTCACCTTAAAAAATATTATAGGAGCGGTGGGATTTAAACTTTAAAATTTAGTAGTATTATAAAAGAAGTTATAATTTAGAGCGTAAAATGCAATTTAAAGTTAAAGTTGATGGTTGCAGAGCTGTCTAAATGTTGCTTGTCACAGGCTATAAAACCTCATCTGGAATGCTCGTTGGAATAGCCCGCAAGAGTCCCCAACGACAATTCCATCCCACGCGTTGTCCAACCCACCACTCTAACGGATTATATTCTCTCTCTCGGCTACCTAGAAGTTTGGATTGAAGCGCCGGCTTATCTTCACAAGGTAAGAAAGCTAATTCCACAACTGCGAACTTTAACCCCCGACCTTTATTCTGAGATTCCCAGATTTGGTTCCTTTGTCCAATTTTCTTGGTTGTCAAAGGGGTCTGCTGCCTCTCTTTGGTTGTGATTCTTGACTCTTATGTTATTTTTAATGGTTTTTGCTGTATCTTCTGCGTATGCTTTTTATATCGAGGTTTCTTTCTTGTTATGATGTTCCACATCTTCGCCAAAATCTGTGGAATTACTCATCTGGTTTCTGGGATTGCCAATTAAAGTCTTGGTTTTGGATATGCCTTGTTTGAACCTGAGAGACACAAAATTCTTCTTTATTTATTTTTTTCCCAAACTCTTGGCACTTATCTTTGTGTAAATTATAGTGTCTTATTGTTTCTTCTCTGTTTGTGCGTATGTTTTGGGGTCTAATAACTGGACTAGAATCCATGGGAGTCCATATTATAGTGGTTGAAGATTACCTGCAAGGCAAGACGCTTGTGATTGCACAGTTAGAAGCCTTTTTGGGCTTATTCATTAATCAAGTAGAATGATCCAAAGCCCCTGTTTCAGCATTTGTATTTAGAGTCTGTTGCGTTTTAATTACGGGGTTGATTAGGCTTGTGGTAAGAGGTTTATAACTTTATATTGGCACTGATAATCAACAAGCTGCTTAGGAGTTCCGAAGATTTTACAATTCTAGATCATTATCTGGAAGAAGTCTAATATCACTAATAGGGCGTAAAGACCTTTATATCAAACTTAAACAAGAAAAGTTTTAACTAGCGCTTGGTATCACAATTGCATATCATCTTAAAAACCATAGGCAATGTTGAGGTGATTTGAAAAATAAGCGAACACCAGTGTGGAGAGTGTTTCAGCTTGTTTGAACAAAGAAATCAGCCCTAACTTATTATAAGTATGTGGGAGTACAACATATTTCATTTGAATTTAATTACCTAAGCTACATCTTTCACGTCCATTGTCAGTGTAGGTTTAAAATGCCAGTCAGGTATAATTACCATCATGGAATGTCTTACCACTAGTTTCTAATTTTTCTAATAATTTTAAAATCCTTCTCAGAAATTATTATGAGTTATGGTCTGTGTATGTTTCACTAGAAATTAATTTTCCATATCGAGGTTATGATATTTTTGTTAAATATGTGCGACTTCAGGCACAATGGACATGAGAGTTGGGCTCTTACTTCTTGTAGTGTTGGGTGCTAGTTGGGCTTGTGATGCTAGACAACTGGTGAGCACTGAGTTGCATCGTGGGAATGGAATTGAGATATCAGGTGAAATCTTCAACTGAACTCTTAATCTTGTTATTGTTCTTTAGCATTTGCATGTTTTCATTCTTTTTTTTTCACTTCTTAATCTCTAATTACCATCATATTTACTTATAAAAAAAAAAATATATCTAATTACCATTGTGTAAGGGCTGAAAATGCAAATCTAAGCCATTTCTACTTGTTCGAACCATCCGATTAGAAATTTGGTTTGCACATTAGAAGTCAACAGGGATAAGTTTAAGTCCTTGTATTTCAGCATGCCTTAATTCAGTTTTCGCAGTTTTAGATAAAACTCCAAGAAGTCCTGCTTAGCCTTGTCATAGAACTGGTAGCTTAAGTATCTATTTGTTGTCGGTGGTGCCTTTCATATTTGACAACACGTTTTTTTATAGGTAACATATTTGATAACACTTAAACTTAGCTCAGCCAAAATTACAGGCACACAGTCTCTCTCTCTCTCTCTCTCTCGCACTCTCTCTACACACACACTCACACACTTTCACTGTTGACTTTTAGGGCTTTCTAGGTTTAAATCCCACAATTAGCTTAATTTTGGGACATGATACACTGGGAACGTTACTTTGGGCTTGCTAAGGCCTTTAAATAAGAAAATCATTACATCTCTACATCAGTTTGCAGCCAAATATTGAACTTGGTTGAGATTTTCTTCAAACAAGTGCATACCTTGCCCAAGTGCGGGTGGTAAAAAGAATGCTCCCTGAACATGACAAAGTCGGGCACTTAAAATGCATAGAGCTATATCTCATCAACCTCGATATATTCTTTGCATTTTGCAAACATTTATGCTTAGAAATTAACGATTATTACTTGTAGGTGTCACCAAACTATAATCGTATTTGCCAAAAAATTCTTTCTGTAAGAATGAAATCTACAGATAGCTTCTATTGGCTATGCTAAGAAATTTAATGGTCCACGTGTACCTTTATTTTATTGGAAAGGTAAATCATTTATCCTGTCATGAGAATGTTACAAAATTTATGTTGGCACATGTTTTGGTTCAGTTATGGAGATCAACTACCAGGATCATGATATCAAAGTTCAAAGTATGGAGGAAGTTTTAGGGAATGACAAAGTATGTACATTGTGTGAGGAGTTTGCTTCCGAGGCACTTGATTACTTTGCTGAAAACAAGACCCAGACTGAGATCCTTGATATCCTCCATCTAGCCTGCTCTCGGGTTGGCTCTTTCAAACATGAGGTATATTTACTGTTTCAGCCGAGTTTTTACATTAGATAAAACAAGGTAATTGTGGTGCAAAACAGTTAGCGTCATCCCTGACCCCCAAAAGTTCAAGAGGAAACAAATTAGTTTTTGGTTGATCTCAGCCACTACAATTACTTATTTTTTCTCATGTCTAAGTCATCATACTTATTGAGTGGTGATGCTGATTGATTTTTTGAATTAATATATTTAATGATGTTGAATATTGGTCAATTTTACCTCCGTGTGCTCAATTTGAATTGCTAATAGGTTCTAGATATATATATATATATCTGTATAATTATAGTTAATCAAGAAGTTTTCTTCATAAGAAAAGAAGGCATAGCCCAAGTACACTTAATTGGAAATTTGTGTGTCAAATAAGTATTTGAAAGCTTATTTTTATGTATGGAAACATATAGAACATTGACTAATCTTAAAACTTAATTGGTGTTTGATTCCCAATGGCTGCTCCCCTTCCCCTTTTTTCTCTCCTAACTCATATTTTTCCTTTTTGCAACTGCAAAGTGCATCACTTTGGTGGACTATTATGCTCCCCTCTTCTTTTTAGAGGTTTCCTCTTTACAACCTGAAGAATTCTGCCGAAAAGTCAATTTCTGTCAACAAATTGCTATGGTTTCTTCTCAATTTCATGAAGACAGCTGTGGGCTTTGCCACCGTGCTGTTTCAGAAATACTAGTTAAGTTGAAAGATCCTGACACACAGGTATGTTCTTGCTTCATTTCCTACACATAAATCATGATAACTTTGAATGATTTATTTCAATTTAAGAGCAAATGTTTACCTTTCTGACCTTGATACACACATGGTTTTCTAGTTAGTATAATTAAAAAGGCACTAAGGTTTACAGAATGTTTAAGTTTGGGACATATGTCTCATATTATCACATTTGCATATATATATATATATATATTCTCACATGCACACACACAGAGTGAAGCCCTATACTGCTTCTGGACATCATCTAGCTGGGTTAGATTTCAGTTATATGGATGAAGGCCCAACCCAATGAGAACTGTCACCAAACTAAATATGCACACTGATGCCCTCTTTGAATTGTAAGCAAAATTCATTCCAAAAGTTGAAGAAGAAAATAAGTGCACAGATAAAGCAAGAGCCAATGTAGTTTTAGACTAGTAGCCGCTACTTTAATTAGATCAAAATCAATATGATGGAATTTGAAGATTACAAGTTCAACTTGTGATTGAAATATCAATGTAAAAACATAGTGGAAATGATGGTAAATGACAAATACACAGAACTTCAGTCAGCTGCATATATTTAGATATATATGGAATTTGAAGTTGATAATAGAATCTTGTAGTTACATAGTTGCAGTATTACTACCAGCTTAATTTAAATCATAATTTCATCATCGAAAGAATATTCATGACCATTTTGTCAGACCATTTGTTTAATTTTTCCACAATTCTATCTTGTGGAACAAAATAGGGATATATCTCACTACATACAAGGATATCTCAAACCAAAAACACAAAATTACAAGGTCCAATAGACCATTGATGATTACTGCTGAGTAGGCAACTAACACCTTATCGTACTTTTATGTCAGCTAGAGATCGTTGAGTTGCTTTTGAAGGCATGCAATTCCATGGAGAACTATGCGAAAAAGGTGAGAACAAATATGAGAAATCTTTTGGGGGGATTCTAATCAAAGAAAGTAAATTGAAATATACCCATCTACTCAGTTGATCTAAATAATTGATTTTTTTTTTTTTTCTGATTTAGTTTTACTTATAAAAAAAAATCTGATTTCTCATGTCCCTTAATCTATGTGGAGGGTCTTAACACCTGAATGATATGCTCATTCTTTTAACATGCTTGAGAACTGAATAGGTAACTTTACGATTAATGACACAAGGATGCTATATGTTGGTCTGTTCAAGGTCAGTGGAAAAAGAGAAGTACCAGAAGAGGATAACCAGGCCTTCTGCCGGGTTTTTAGTGTTTAGGGACATGTTTTGGAATGAGATATTCATGATCAGAGAAAGTATTAATTTACTGTTTATTTACTGTGCTTAATTTTATAATAGCCTAAATTCTTTGGCAGTGCAAGAAGATGGTTTTCGAGTATGGATCTCTAATCCTAGCCAATGCGGAGAAAATCCTGGAAACATCAGACATATGCACCACGCTTCATGCCTGCAATTCGCCTGCAGCTAGTAGCAATGAAGCATCACACTCGACAAAAGTATCTGTGCTATCCGATTCTTAGTTATGGCAGCAAATATCCAACGGAGTGAAAATGCACATTCGGACGATATTTATACTATCATTCAATGTCATGTGTATGTATAATAACACAACGTCATCATGGTGCTTGTGTTGTACATTATGTGCTCGATCCCAATCTACTGCTTACACGAAAGTTATTTTATCTCATAATGTTCCACAGTTCTAGGATATGATCTCATTCTCATAAGTTGATGAGTTTTGTTATCTGAACGCATACATGACCAATGTAATAATAGATGGAGAAGGATAGATGAAAAATACTTTCAGCAATACCGTTGGAAGCGGTGCAGTTAAATGGTTGTGCGTTTTCAGCTGCTTTGTCGCAAAAGATGTTTTCTCTAGGCAAAAAGAGGATGAAAAATGAGCAGATGCATGTTAAAATCTTAAAACTCTAGAGGGAAATTGTGGCATGTGGGATATCATTCCACAAGCTTTGACAGTTTGACATGTCCTACAACAATTCTCAATGATATGGTATTTACAGTGCATGGACTTATCAATAGGTTTTGGAACAGTTTCCCAATGTCAAAATGCGCAGATCACTAATCTCTACTAAAGAGCTAAAGCGTAGGCATGAATGAAGTGTGCTGGAGGTGTCCAATGGGAGATTTTCAATGCTCATGTCAAAGAAGGATTGATAAATATAAGAACGCATAAGAGAGTGCAATATTGGGCCTAAAGTCTCTTCTAACTTTTATGTAGTTCCTTGTCCAATGGTTACCCCAAGTAAGAAGAACCATTGTTGTGGCAAGTAAAAGAGACTTCTGGCCCAATGCTCGAAACTCACTCTGCATGCTTATATTGATCAACCCACCCTCTCTCTCTCTCTCTCGCTCTCACACACACACACACACACACACATGGCCACACCCAAATGCAGCAATCCGTAATTAATCTGATAGCACAAGCTGCCTCAGGTGTGCAATCGTACTAGCTAGCTAGCTAGCTTCTCTAGCTAGTTTTGTGACCATGAACAGTAAATCCACATGCAATTGTTAAGAGCGGCCAAGCATGCACAAAAAAGTAGTAGAGAGAAGAAAAAAGAAGTGGAATGGCTTCCATGAATTATTGTACGTCTACTTGAAATTTCTCTATTAAAAGCAACAAAGCTATGCCTTGAAAAGATGAAGCTTCAAGTAGTACTGGTAACACCTTCCCCGATGTCTCGACACATAAGCCTGCTCGTTTCACAAAACTACTGGTAATTACTGTCTTTTTGTTGGAGTGTCCAATCCGTACTTGCAATGGATAAGCAAGCAAATATGAACCCGACAGACTATGCTTTTGGCTTTCACCATTCCCACGACCACTCTTTGCAAGCAACTTTCCCCGTGGATAAGGATCCATTGAATTTCAGTATTTATCTTGTGATAAGATATATATATATATATATATAAGGGTAAATATTAATTATATTTGAAGCTTTTTATGCAATAGATCATATGTATTTCTCGTCTAAAAAATTCTAGTTATTCATAATTAAATTGAATCCACATTAATTTTTTTAAAGTAGATTCGTGGAAGGTATTCATTAGTCTCATCAAAATGTTTCATTTCAGCATTAAAAAAAAAAATGAATATTTAGATATTGATCGAGACACAATTAATTAATTAAGAAAGAATTTTCCATAGGAAATTTGTAATATCGCGCGCATTTAAGTTTATATATATTCAAGACATTGAGGATATTTTAATTGCATATATAGAATTAAAGTGGGGGAAAGAAGGGGACAGGCCAGAACACATTTACATATATGATACCTTGAAGGAGGAATGTTTCAGACAGATGCGTGCAGGACATGAGGAGCCCAACTATATACATGAGTAAGTGGTGCATGCATGTCTCGATGGTCGTTGAATATTGGCCCGACAGATTCAAGATATGAATAAAAATGATATTAGGTGTAGATATTTATTTTATATAAAACGAACATTAGAGCATCATTGTGATCATGATGAAGCCGGCCTAACTCCTATATATATAGTCAATAAAAGTAGCTTTTATATATTTTCTTGGATACTCCTCAACAACTACTTTTATATATATATATATATATAAAAGATCTTTTCAGCATCTTACAATTCAAATGTATTATAATATCTTACATTAATCAACCTATTAAAATACAGTCTCTAGTCCACTTAATTATCTTAGTTATTTATTAAAGGACTCTCTAAAACATGATATTTAGAATTTTATAATCAACTGATTTCACAAAAATAAAATTATAATCAGATATAATTTCATGTGAATCGTTAAATTAAATTTATAAAAAATTTAATATATACATATATATATATATAAATATCAAGTTTATATTGTGTCAAAGAGATGTATTAATTAGCTTCGTTAAATTTATATATTTATAAATAAATATTAATATAATATGTTAAATTATAAAATTAATTTTATTTTAAAATAAATATAATATATTATATAAAATTAGGTCAATTTATAAATTTATTTATAATATATTTTTACACCAGTAAGGTTGTGATATTTTATCTCATAATCTGCAGTGTGTCATCACGAATCTTTGGGAACACGTGTACGGCTGCAGAGCGTGTAAAAACGATACGAAGCATTGTAGGTCACAAGGAAGCTGGTCATAGCTGTACCTATATCATACGTGGCTCTTTAAGTGTCGTCTCCTCATCAGTGGTTAGCTCACGAATAGACCGTTCATTATGAGTGGCTGTTGAAGGGGGAAGCTTCATGGCCGGCCAATAAAAATCACACACATGTATTCAAATTTGGAAAGCAGCAACCACTTCTTTTTATTACCATAAAATAAAAATAAAACTTCCGAAATAAGAAGGAACATGTTGGTTCTAGATGGGGCTTATGGCTAACGTTGGCACTATGTTGTAATATTTTTGGTCGACAGGAAAATAACATATAACATTATGCCAATAATCATAAGCAATATGTATCCCTTGGTCCGCTAACCAACTCTTAGGATGCGTTTGGATCATAAAATACTCTCAACTCATCTTAACTCATTATTATAATTTTTTCAAATTTCAACACAAAATATAATAAACAATTCAATTTTTTCAAATCTCAAAATAATAATAATATTAAAAAATAATATTCTAACAATATTTTATCATCTCATCTCAACTCAACTCACTTCAACATCCAAACTCACCCTTAATATTTGGGGTTATCGTTCACACAATTGACGATTCATCTTTGTAAGTCTTTAAAATTGTGTTTAGTTATTGAGATGATCTCAGATAATTTAAATTAATCTATAAATAATAATATTTTATAAATCCTATTAAGATGTGTTTGAATGTATAAAGCAAATTGAGATATATTTAATTTTCAATGAAAAGTTAAAAAAATAATACATCTCATTAAAATAATTAATTTGAGATAAGTTGAGAAGGATTTCACACTTAAATATAACCTCATAACTCCTAATTTAGGTCCCTCTTTGAGACTCATGATTTTGATCTCTTCCAAAGATATTTTATCAAACTTTTTTGTTAAGATCTACAATTTAGGTAAGTCTAATAATATTCACATTTCTATTCAAATCGTGTGCAAAGATTTACCTCAGATTTGTACAAATGCACGCAGTAAATGTGGCAAAATCAAATACTCAATAATGAATAACGAATTGACACGGCTCCGCTCGGCTCGGTCTCGGAGTATAAGCAAGTACCACATCATCTTCTTATTGCCTGGAATCTACCAGTACCGTTTTCAAATATTCCCTTCTCTCTCTCTCTCTGTGCTCAGATAGCTTTCCATTTTCAAGGTCACCCTTTTGCAGGTGAGATATCTAATACGTTTTTATGATCTATTGCTTCCATATTTTGCTGTTTCTGGGAATCTGTCATATCGATTAGATCTTCAAAATTCTGATTTCATTTCCTTAGCGTAGAAGGGATTGAGTATTTTACGAAGTAGATGAGTTGCTCGTATTAGATGAGTTGCTCGTATTACATGTGCAATTTTCCTTGTAATATATTCTGTGCATTTTCTTTCTTCGATTCATTCGTTGTGTTTTTTTACTTCTGGTTGACATATTTTTTTCCCCTTCTGGTTGACATGTGCTAGCTGTATTTGCCATTTGAACTGAAACTACTTCTCGACTTTCTATGCCTGAGATTTAACGTACAGTCTTCTCGATCTTTTTTCAGTAATCTCGGGGTTATCACAAAAACCTGGGAATGCTGAAAGATGTGCTTGAAAGCTGATAATTCCTTCTTTGAAGATGATGAGGTTGTTGCTCCGTTTGGTCTGCCCTTGTTTATATTTGATGACATCGGGTGTTTGACTTACACCCCATTAGGCTTCCGTGCACAAATTCTCTATGCAGATAGAAATTTAAGAGAACACAACATTTCAAAATATGATGTCAGTGAAGATGGTTGAGCTTTTATGTTGATAAGATTGGTTCTTTCCTCGTACAATATAACTATATCAAATATATTGCACTAGCCGGTAAAAGTTGTTATATTTTGTTATGGAAAACAAAGCAAGTATATTGATGCAACGGTACGAATTAGGGAGACAATTGGGCCAAGGTACCTTTGCCAAGGTTTACCATGCAAGGAACCTTAAAACTGGCATGAGTGTGGCCATTAAGGTGATTGATAAAGAGAAAATTTTGAAGGTTGGGATGATTGATCAGATTAAGAGGGAAATTTCTGTCATGAGATTGGTTAGACATCCAAACGTGGTGGAGCTTTATGAGGTAATGGCTAGCAAAGCCAAGATTTACTTTGTTATGGAGTATGCAAAGGGTGGTGAGTTGTTCAGCAAGGTAGCCAAAGGAAAGCTGAAGGAGGATGTTGCTAGAAGATATTTTCAACAGTTGATCAGTGCTGTTGATTACTGCCATAGTCGAGGTGTGTTCCATCGTGATTTGAAGCCAGAAAACCTACTGCTGGATGAGAACGGGAATCTGAAGGTTTCAGATTTTGGATTGAGTGCCCTTGCTGAATCTAAGCGTCAAGATGGGTTGCTCCATACAACCTGTGGGACCCCTGCATATGTTGCTCCAGAAGTGATTAACAGAAAAGGCTATGATGGATCCAAAGCTGATATTTGGTCTTGTGGGGTGGTTTTATATGTTCTGTTGGCGGGTTATCTCCCATTCCAAGATTCAAATCTGATGGAGATGTATAAGAAGATTGGTAAGAGTGAATTTAAATTTCCTAATTGGTTTGGTCCCGAAGTTCGCAGGTTGTTGTCAAGGATCTTGGATCCAAACCCAAATACCAGGATATCCATAGCCAAGATAACGGATAATTCGTGGTTCCGAAGGGGGTTAGTCCCCAAGTCCCGAGTTATTCATTCAGAAGCGAAAGAACCTGCCCCTCTGGATGCTGATGCAGTTTTTGGACCTAATGCGAATAGCAGTTCCATCACAGAATCAAAGCAAGAATTGGCAAAGCCTTCTAGCTTAAACGCTTTTGATATTATCTCATTTTCTGCTGGCTTCGATTTGTCTGGTTTATTTGAGGACACTGACCAGAAGAAAGAACTGCGATTTACATCCAATAAACCTGCCTCAACCATAATCTCAAAGCTGGAAGACATTGGCAAGCGACTGAAGCTGAAAGTGAAAAAGAAAGACGGAGGGTTGTTGAAAATGGAGGGGTCCAAGGAAGGCAGGAAAGGGGTGCTGGGCATTGACACTGAGATATTTGAGATCACCCCACTTTACCATATGGTGGAGATGAAGAAGTCGAGTGGAGATACACTGGAGTACCAAAAGATGTTGAAGCAGAAAGTAAGACCAGCTCTCAAGGACATTGTTTGGACCTGGCAAGGGGAACAGCAGCAGCAAGAAGTGGGGCAACAAGACCAACAAATTCCGCATGTTCTTCTGCCGCAGGTTGTCTTACCTCCAGATTCGTAGAAGTTTGCTGTTTCTAAGGGATTAACTGTGATTTGTGTCTATATTTATTTCGAGGTTTGTCGTTGTAAATAAAGCAAATAACTACTGGAAACGACATTTATATATTTTGTTTAGTTTGTTTCATATAGCACCTCGATCCACCTACACACACACACATGGATATGCCAACTGCTATGGTAGCAGAGCGGCATCGAAGACAAGGTCTCGAAGCAGCTTGTGTTTGATGCCGTTTTCGATTAATGAATTAGTTTGCCCTTTTCGATTAAAAAAAAAAAAAACTTTGACTGAAGATGGATGGATAATTCCAAATTAATAACGTACAATTGAAATAGATGTGATCTCCAAAGTGTCATCGAGCTTGGAAACTTATCTAGCTGACAACGGGTATACTTAAATTAATTCCCCATGTTCAACCACATCATGTTTTTAACCCATCATCCTATATATTCAGTTAAAAATCTGTCTGAGTCAGGGAAATTCTGAAAACCCTTGCTTGTTCTAGTCAGGCCAAACACCCATTCTAACGAAATTATGGAGCTCTTTTCTCTGACTTAAATACGTGAGTACGAAAAAAAAAAAGGAACAGCCTCAATGTTTTATTGGAAGGCATTTTTGTTATACGTATCTGATGGTAACCACATAAAGCCATTCTTGAATCCATCGGTTAGTACAGCTCATTGCTACCGAATGGTCTTAAACGAAGAGAAGAAGATCAAAATCATCACGGAATAAAAATTGACAACAACCAAGCACCCACTTTATTTAACTTTTAGATGTAATAAGTTAAAATATCTTAATTGACAACACCCCGTGTATCCGACCTTAGCTCAGTTGGTAGAGCGGAGGACTGTAGTTGTTGCAAAAAGAGACAGACATCCTTAGGTCGCTGGTTCGAATCCGGCAGGTCGGATTTTTCCAATTTTTTGCTTTGGTTGTTTTTATTTTTAGAGTAATGGTGTGTAAACGATACACAGTCACTTTGAAAAAGAATAGAGTGGGATCTATTGTTAAAAAATTGTTATTTTTTTATATTAATATCATATTTATTCACTTTTCTTAAAGTGATTGCACGATATTTATACACTCGTGACTACAACTATCATTTTTCTTATTTTTAACAGTCACACGTTTTAATCAATTCTTCCGTGGGATGATAAATAACACGATTAAATTTATTTAGTAAAAGAATGTTAATTTTTATAAAATTAAATTTATTTTTAATTAAATTACATAATTACGTTTGTTCAATCAAACGATTAGAACTCGCCTCCAAATTGACCGACTGCTGGGACCCGAGTTCTTTAGAACGCTTTTCCCATCGAATTGGAATCTAAGAATTCTTAGAGAAGACCACAAATTGCAGCCGTATAAACGATTATGCTTATTTACCACATTTTCTCTAAATTAGAAAACTTGTCCCAAACTCCGGAGACCGACACCCTCCACCCACCAAAAAACAAAAAGCATAAAAATGGAACTAAATTAGTCGGAAATCAGGAAATGATTTTTTTTTTTTTTCCCTTTAAATCTAGATGTTACTTGCCGCATAAATGCATGCATGCCACGTGTATTCCTATCATGCTAAGGTAAGTAAACATCAATCTCCCTTATAAAGAAGAAGAGAAGGAAGATACATTGCATCCACTATTCTCAACTCTCCTCCAAAAGAGGCTATTTGCGTCTAGAGAACAGGTGTGTATTTTAAGTCCCTCATATTCTGTCCCTGTTTTCAATCAAATCACCAAAGTGATTGTACATCTTGGGTGGGATATAGATCCCCAATTGGGGGCCTTGCAAAGGATGACTTACCACCACCTTCCCCTGAACCCTGCACACTCCATTCCTTTCTGCTAAAAGAAACAGAAAAAAAAATATATTAGATTACTGTTTGATAATTTGATTTAAAAAATGACAATCATGTATCATCAGTAAGAAGAGCATATATCAGAAATAACCATTAACAAAACTGAACCATGCACAGAGGATCTATCCCATAATAGAGGTTCGTGCACTATCAATCATGAGCAGTCAAACCCTTCGAAGAAAGGTATAAGGTCATGCAATAATCTTAACTCCCTGGAAAAATGGGCAAGACAACAACATCCAGAGAAATCGTTCCACATCAAACTAAATACACCAACTTAAAATTCTCCAGGGCGATACAGCTTGAATTATTTACGAATATGCCTCTTATCACAAAAATTCACCATGTTATATATATATTTATTAGCTGTAAAACTCCACTCTAACGTTGAGAATAGAAATAATCCATATAGAGTGGGTAATTTATAAAAACAGTCATGAGTACTAAGTCCCGCATTTATAAATGATTTTTGGGATGCTTCAAGTTCACTAATCTTTTAGCGGCTATATCAGATATGGCAAGCACTTTCTCTAGATCAGTACACATCGTATAAGAGTCACCTAGTAAGGCCAGTCATGTGATACTGGAGTACTTCATGACATGACCCTGACAAGGACGTCAGAAATTTAAAAGCAATTTTTCAAAAGAATTAGTCAATGCTGCAAATGAAGTCCATTAAAATCACAATAAATCGCAAAAGCTTTTCCCTCCCAAGCAATGTGGAACCTCATTCATTACCCTCTAATACTAAATCTGAATATTAAAATCTTTCCCTCCTTAAATCCCAAACAGCCTCGTCAAGCCATTTCGTTGTGCAGACTGATGACTCAAGTCCCATACTTCTACTTGGGATTTGCGCCAATACCATTTATGATGACCCAAGGAAAGCCCAATTCACATGAGCCTATAAAATCTAAAAGAACTAGTCAATGTTATAGTTTAAGCCCAGTGGAACCATTATAAATCACAAGAACTTCCTCCCAAGTAATGTGAGATCTCATTCAATACCCTCCTCATGCTAAATCTGGGGTATTACATTAGCATTTGTGAATTGTATTTTTTGTTTTTGTTTTGTTTTGTTTTTTTTTTCTGGGATAAGTAGCATTTGCGAATTGATGTTACCTATTAATCTCATTTTAAGCGTTTTTGGTATTACACATGCATTGCCTTGTAAAATGAATAACCAGACACAATATTGAGACAATCATGTAATTGTACTTCTTTTAAATATCTATAAACTAATTACTTTCATCTTAATAATTGATTAAAAAACGATCTACATTCGAAGAACTCAATAACTTTGTTGAGGAACCACTTGGCCAGAGCTTTGAATAATAGAAATGGTATTCATATCAAGTCTCAGGAAATCAGACCATGCTTTGGCTGATTGATTTATTGGCCTGATTGTAAAAAAAAATGCCCTTATAGGAAAAACTGTGTCTTAGGGGTATAAAATGAACCTCAAGCTCGCACGAGGGTCTTAGGGGTAAGACTGTTAATCTCAAGAGTGGTCATTCCATAGAGTTGCATGATACTCTTTTTGCTCCAGAGATTCAGCACTCGTTTGAACACTTAAAATATCTAAGAATATTTGTGAATAGTAGTGAAATGGTTTGTGAATAGTACTAAAATTGTTTGAATTAAGATATTTTATTGAGTTTTGGAAAAGGAGAGAAAAAATTGAATAAAAATATTATAAAGTTAAAAAATTGTTTGAATATTATTTTTGTCTTGAAATTTGGAAAAGTGGTATTGTTTTTTGTGTTTTGTTTAGAAGTTTTGGAAAGTTGTATTAGGTTTTGTGTTTTGATAATGATTAGGTAATGATTAGATGAAAAAATTGAAAAGTTGAAATTGAAAAGCGTTTTGTGTTTGAATGATGTTCGGGAAAATATCTGAGAATACAGTCAGTGTCCAAACTAGCACTCAGAGTTACTTCGTCGATGACTCGAGCACCACCACCACCAACCTCTGGACTTCCTATCATTGGTCATTCCACTCTTCTTTTGAGTAGACAAGTCAAAAATAAAGTTAGCCATACCATCTTAAGTCGGGGTCCTACCATCCCACGTTGCTCAAACCCTGTCTCAATCTAACATACTTGAGTAATGCTAAGTACAAACCCCAAATAGACAAGACTCATGTAAGCCTTTTGTAAAAAGTAGGTCCCACTAATAAAGAATAGTTTTTTTTATACGTATTTAAGGTGAGGTCCACTTTTTTTTATAAAGGCTTGCATGGGACTTGTCTATTTGGCACTTGTACAAATCATTTCTCTTTTTCTTTTCCATATCCAGTGGTCAAACAAATATATTTTATACAAAATTTCGAATTTCATTTTGATGACCATTTCAATTCAGGCACTAATGGAATATTTCAATTCCATGTGTATGGATGTACTGTTTTGGAATTATCTATAGTTTTTTATAGATAGCTGAAACCCATAAAAACTCATAAAGATAGAGACATTGGAGTTAAAAGCTGGGATTAAAAAATATTATATTCACGAATTTAAGTTAAAAAACACAACAAAAAAATTAAAGATTTAAAAAAAAAAAAAAAAAACTAAGCAAGCAAACCAAAAATGAGAAAATGGGGAACAAATTTAAAATTACAAAAATTTAAGAAATTACAGAAATGTCATCAAGTTTTAAATTGCAGAAATGCCATCCACAATCAGAAAATACAGAAATGCCATCTAGATTTAAAATATTACGATAATACCACTAAAACATTTTGGACCAGAATGCAAATTCTGCCGGGAGTGAAACGAAATTTAGAATTAAACAAAACATGAGGGTAAAGCATACTGACAGTGAATTCCAGCCATGTTGGCCGGAAATGAAGCAAAATTTTTTTTTATATAGGTAATCAAGAAGTTTTACTCATAAAAGGAGGCAAAGCCCTAGTATACAGGAAGTATACATGAGAAGTACTTAACTAGGGAATCAAAACAAAATTTAGAACTCTGTTTTTAATATATATATATTTTTTTTACAACCCTAGTGCTTGCTTCCATCTCTGCCATCGCCACTCCATTTTGAAAACCCTTGCCTCTCCCTCTAGTGGTGCCCCTTCCCAGGATCCCACCACTGCCTCTATTGGTCTCTTATCACGTCAAAGGTACAAACCTAACTGTTATGTATGAAGCACCAAGGATTTTTTAACTAATGTTCATACATAAGGAGTTCACCAAAAATAAGCAGAATATGCATGAGAGCCTCAACAAACATCAGTCAATATAGATTGGGCACATGTTTGCATCCTCCAATGACTGAATGCCAATGCACCCAAAGCATGGACACCGCTTGCATGTCCATAAAACTCTAAAGGAGGCTTGACTTTGCTTACATAAGTCGTTAATGGTCCTAAGGTTGTAGGAACAGTATCTGACCAGGTATTAAATTTTTTTTTTTTAATAAGAGATAAATATTATTGATATGAATGAAGTTTTTTAATAAGAGATAAATATTATTGATATGAATGAAGTAGGCATAACCAGGTACTAAATTTTAAGTACACGTGTTGTGGGAAACAGGTGAAGTGGGAAAGATGCTCTCAGTTAGGTGGGTGTGCACACATGCATGCATAGTTGAGGACTATTAGGGGGAGGGAGGCCCGTTTAGGACTCAAGTCAAGACTGCACAAAAGTCCTCAAGTACACAGAGAAGTAAGAGGCTGAGACCAATTTCAATTTCAGGCACAATTTCTCTGATATTGATAGAATACGCATAGGACCATATAGAAATATGAGACAGGAATTAAGAAAGTCTAGACCATGACTAACTAAATGACTCGTAGCCTATCTTCCAAAAGATGGGGCACCAGGCTTGAGTAAACATCACCTAAAGAATAACATGCAGAAAAAATATAAATGATATTTCCTTCTATCTTCGACTATTCTGGGAAAAATTATTACATTAAGATGTGTCAAGTTACTCACCAAAGAAAAAGAGTCTCAAGTCAGTAAAAACATGCAGACATCACTAGTGTGGCATGGACATACCAAACCTTCACAGCTAATTAACAAGGAATATAAAAATGTATTTTTAATTGGAGGAATATAAAAATATATTACTATCATTGATCTTAATGTTTCAACAATATGTATGACCTAGATACACAACCAAGATCTTGGGCTTGCACTTTAGTATAAAATGGATAAAAGAAGTAGCAAACTTACTTGGACCAACAATTAGCAGGAGACATGTCTAATGGATGTTTACTTCCAGAGCTTGGACTTCCAAAAATCATTTCATTTTGTGTAAATTCTTCTCGAGGGTTGAGTGCAAAATGGTTTTCACTTCCTGCCAACGGAGGAAAGAAAGCTTTCTGTAACCAGGGTTCATGATCACTTGAACCAGTAACAGGGCTGTATGGCCCACCATTCTGCCCATTACCAAGAAAAACATTCTGAGGAGAATGAGTGCCAGAAAGGACAAGGTCATCATTTGCAAACAGTGAAGCAGTAGTTTTCTGAGATGGATGCACTAAATCTTCCTTGTTTGCTCTACTCCATTCAGGGGGCAAAAGCCAGCTCACAGGCCCACCAACTAAACCTAGACCATCCTGACCAAGAGGAGAGGTATTCCACATCTGCCAAGTTCCTGTCTCATTTGTAGTAGCATCAGTGGCAGGTAAATTATCTTGGGCCCTAGGGGTACATGGTAACCAATTAGAAGTATTATGCTTTTCTCGTGACAATGGAGACTCGATTGGAGATGGCTTGTTGACTTCAGATGAAGCAGATACTTTCTTTAAAGCACGAGGCCTTTCCAATCCCAGGTCTGTTGCAAATCCAGTGCCCAGGTCCAACTGAAAATTATGAAGTGACTCCGAAACAGGCCCAAGCAAGGATACTGGATCAGGAACATAACATGGGTCTTCAAAAAGCTCTGGCTCTTCATATTTAAATTCACAGGATGGTTCTCCAATGCGAGGAAAGATTGATTCGATTGCTGGTGAAAAACCTAAACCACTGCTTGTGGATACATTTGGATAGGTAGGCAGTGTAAATGGTGACGGCAGCCCAAAGTTAATAGGATTATCATATGATTGTGTCGATGATGTTTGGCTGCTGAACTGTGGGCTTTGAACTTCTGCTTGGAACTTTGTATTTGGTCTGCTTATGACATTGGTATTCGAAGGAGGAGCAGATGAAGATCGAGTAAATAATTGTTGCCATGATTTCTTAGGTGTTGTCCTAGGTTGTTCTGAGAGCACCTGCAAGTCAAAAGCTCAACCGTGTAACAGCATTTCTTCCACTGAATACATAAATAAGATACACTTGAGATTATCAAAGTTTGGCATGCCAGCAGGACTCAACCACAGCAAGTCGCTGCTTAACACAATAATCCCAATAAACCTAAGCATTTAATGTTAAATGACTACCTTTTCTTTCTCTCTTTATTGGGAGAATAGGGGTTGGGGATAAACAATTAAGTATATGGAAGTTATTACCAATAATCGAGAGGTATCAAATCTAAAAGCAAGCCAAGACTAAAAGTTTACGTCCAAATTCAGAAGATCAAGCTTAATTTCAATCCATCAAAAGGAGCAAAACCCGTAGGGGTTACTCAAGTGGTAAGAGCCTTGATCTTAGTGGTATGCTACCTCTAGTTCCAAGATTCAAATCCTTTGGTGCAAATAATTTCTAGGGGCCACATCCCATCATCAAAAGCCAATGATATACTTGATCTGTGTGATGGTGGCGCATTACACGGGTCCGGGGTTTAACCAGGTAAAAGACATATTGTGTTTGCACAGTCTTAAAGCTTCCTCATCATCAAACAATAAAAAGGAGCAATCTTAATAGTTATTGAAAACAAACCAGTAATATGCTTACATATACATTTGTGTCCTGGAACAGCGTCCCGACTAATCCCAAGGGTGCACAAGCCCTCGGCAAGTGCAACTTGGATAATTTAAGGGGAAAATACCCTAGTCTGAGGGCCCCTAGAGATTGTTTGCACCCAAGGGGATTTGAACCTTAGACCTGGTGGAAGCATACCCCAAGTCCAAGGCCTTTACCACTTGAGCCAACCCCTAGGGTTTATGCTTACATATATACATTATACCATAAAAACAAATGCTGACTTTCGAAATAAAAGCTTAGATATACAGAACTAATTATGATGGCTACAGAGCACATGCAATTAGCATGATACAGAAAGACAACTTCAAAAGTGAAGAAAATTACTTATATCCTAGGGGATTTAAAAAAAAAAAGTACCGATTTCCAAGGCATCCAGATAACATGCTAAAACAATGACAGTTTAAAGTAGAATGCAATGACACTTACAGCGCGATTGATGCTCTTGTCATCTCCATTTGCACATGGTTTTCCAGCTACATGTTCGTGTGGAAATAAATCTCTCTTATTAGCAAAATGATGGACATGATCAACTGAACTGTTAGGCTTGCTTTCCTTTGTAATTGCGGCAGGAATATTAGCAATATTAGCACCCTTTCCAAAAAGACTATTGCCACTAAATGCTCTAGAATGGGAAAAAATCGTACCCCTCATACGATCCAGATACCTAGTTCCATAATTTCCCCGGCTAACACTGTTTGCAGATATATTTTTCATCCCATGTCCAGTTTCGATACTCTGGCCTCTTATGCCTTCAGTCCCAGATTTCTGATGTTCCCGGCGATCAATCTCATTCTTCTTTTCCAATTCTTGCTTTAGCTCACTTTCCTTACCTGCTCTTTTTTCCAGCTCTTCTGCATCAGAATTGCTCTTACTAGACGCTTTGTCCTTCTCTTTCCTTCTCTCCTGACGCTTCTTTTCAGCTTCCTTCTTACTATCCTTTTCCCTGACAGCTGGTGATGTTTTTTTCTCAGCTTCCATTTTCTCATCCCTCAGTCTCCTACGTTCCTCCACTAGTCTTGCGACCTCCTCCCTCTGCTTTCGCTCTTCCTCCTCCAAAAGCTCCTTCTCTAACCTAGCCTGTCTCTTCTCTTCAGCTTTTCTGCGTGCTTTCTCTCCTCTACTTTCATGAAAGCTTGCCCCATTCTCGCCCTTCTTAGCCAACATCGCCCGATGCTCAGCTTCAGTCAAATTATCTTCACTTGAACTAATCCTAAAAATCTTTCTCCAAAGCCACCTAATGCTGAAGAAAAAAGATGTCAACAGCTTGCATGCAAAAATAACAACCCCCGAGTAAGACTTCTCGGCCAAACAATGTTCATCTCCGCCAAACATACCACTCCCATTCTTCATCCAATAACTAGACTTTGCTGAAACAGACCCACTGACCCAATTGCCATTCTCCAACCAATCCTGACCGCATGTCCATCCATTTTCAGACCATGCCTTTCCATTAAATATCTTCCCACCTTTTCCAACCAAATCCTTAATAATACCATTGTTTCCCATACCAGGCGGTAAGGGCAAGTCCAGAACCGGCCGCTTCGAAATATGGCCGCAATATGAACACATAAACCGACCACCACCAGGATTCTGTTCCCTATACGGAGTCAAGCAGTTCCTGCACCGCCTTGTCGCGGTTTTCCGAAGCTTCTGCAATTCTATCGCTTCAAACCTCTTCCTCTCCCTGAGCTGTGCATTCCTGCGAACACGCCAGGCTGACAGCTGAGGCATCAAAATCTCATACCAAAAGAGAGTAACCAAAAGCACAAACACACAGGCGAGCCTCGGAGATGTAATCTCAAACCGAAATGCAGGCGGCAAAAGTTGGGAGAGAGCCCAAAGTCCTATGAGTGGAATAACTAACCAAGGCAGCATCGTGGCAACCCGGCGAGACCACTTCTGAATCACACAGAGTATACACATTATCCTCTACACACGCCTATCTTCCCCGTCTCGAATCGAACCCACAAAGCCTAAAATCAAGGAAAAGTATCCAATCGCCGTCGCAGCAATGCTTTAAAACGGAAAACCCTAACGCTATTTGCCCACAGAAATCAAATACCAAGAGAAAATAAATTTCCGGGACTTGAAGAACCCTAAAAGCAATAGATAACCATACACAGCATTAGCGTTTCAATAATAGAACGTTAATCGGATGACTAAGCTCGAAAAAGATTAATCAATTTAGGTTTTCTAAAGGAAAATGTGTCAGTCAGAGCTCCGATTGTGGGAGGTTAATCTGAATGGAATGGGTGATCAGGGATTCGGAGACTTACAGAGAGGGAGTCCATTGCGAATATAATGAGAGCCAAGCTTGCAAGAGGCGATTCGGTGCCGGTAATATCCCGGTCTTGTTTTCCTGCGTATCGGGTCGAATCGGTGGCGCGGCTCGTTCTCTCCTTTACCAAAGACGAAACTGTGAGAAGAAAGACACAGAAGGTGAAAAGATAAGAGATTGAGAAGAAAATAAAACAAATATAATATTAGCAATGGTTGAACCGGATGGCTTGGACCGGGCATGTTGATTATTATATATGTTAGACTGGCTAATTTTGAACCGGGACTTAATTAAAAGGGTTTATGGAATTTTGATATTTCTATAAATGGAATTTTGGATCCCAATCTTCCCACATCTAAATCAATAATAATTATATTCCTCTATTACACAAAATCTGTCCTCTTCTCTCCTTACGCATCAAGTGTTTTTTCAATATCAAGATATACTTACTTATATAAAAATGATATTTCAACACTAATGGTATTTCAAAATATTAAAATTCATAAGTTAACGTGACTTAATAATGTAATAAGTTAGATTGTAAAATTATTTTTTATTATAAATTAGATCTAATATAATATATGAAGTCATGTCAGTTTGTGAGTTTATTTTTATAAATTTTTTTTAATTATGACTGTAGTATTTTTCTTTTATTTAAAAAACAAATTAACGTATCATATCAAATTATATTAATTTATAAATTATTTTTTAATAATTCTCTTTCTAGAGGACAAATGTACCAGTTAAATCCAATTCCCATTGACTACGCAAAAACATTAGTTTTTCTATCCTTTGATATTATGTTAGGAATAGTATAAAGGACAACAGTCATAAGGATGAACAAAAATAATAATTTTTTTTTTTTTATCATTTGATATGAATGGTATAAAGGACAATAATTAAAAGGATGACAAAACATTCGTTTTTTTATAATCATTTAATGTCACGTTAGGAATAGTATAAAGGACAATAATTAAAAGGATGGACAAAAACATTAGTTTTTTTTTATCATTTGATATCATGTTAGAAAATAGGGCAAAAGTTAAAAAGGGATGAATAACATATATGCAATCATTTAAGATCAACTGGAAAGTTTAGTTTAAGATTACATTTGGATACTGAGGTGATCTCAAATGATCTGAAAATAGTAATAAAAGAATAATTAATAATTTATGAATAATGAGACTACTTTACTTGCCAAAAACAACCCTAAAAACTGATTTTTCAATACCTATCATTGATAGTTAACAAACGGATTGTTGGCGCACGTAGATTAAAAGAAATCATAAAAATAAAAATTAAAAAAAACAGATTCAATTTAATTAACAATATAATAATCGTGAAAGCCCAAGTGAATGTACTAATTAAAATTACGTGCCTTGGTTTGACAATTAGAAGTTCAAGTTGGATTTAGGAAAGAAGTTTGGATTAAAGTTTTAAGGGGATTGAGCCATAGATTTATGAAATTACAATTTATCTCAAAATGTTAAATTGATAGAAAGAATAAGATTTAATTATTTAGATTATATTCTTAACATTATCTCTCACGTATAAAGTGTAGACTCGAACTCAGATATTTACGATCTGATAGCATGTGAAATTATCATTTATCCAAAAAACTTTAGAAACAAGTTGTGGTATCACAAGACTAAGAAAGTTTATTGCGTCGTATTGTAATATAAGTCATATATTAAACTTCAAAAAACTTTAGAAGAGTTTGCCCAAATTTGGTTTTTGCAAATCACGTTACCATATTGCCAAGATAATGACCAATAAGTACAATACGTGTTTTTCATTCAAGTCTTTGCATGCATAATGTTATTGGTCATTTTATATAATAATGTAAATTGACTAACAAGTGCATGCAAACGTGCAATGCATGGAAAGAAAGAAAGAAAATTAAACCACAACTTCTTTGGAATTGAAGAAGCCTTTAAAAGAATAACTAACATCTACTAAAACGGTGTACCTATATTTATTGGAATTGAATATGACTTTTTTTTTTAATCTCATTGATTAAGAATTTGATTATCTGAAGACAAAATTAACATAAAGACGTAAACATGAACAAGTCACAAGAATTACTTATGTTTCTTAAACATTGACATGAATACGTTTGCTAAATCAATGGCTCGGCTTAATGCAATGGGAATTTAATTTACGAAAAATTTATTCTCCTGCTGGGGCTCTCGCTTAGAAATATTTTTATTTTTTTTAGTTTTCTTTTTTACTTCTTGATTAAGTAAGTATTTTTTTAATAATGTTGTGAGTTTTTTTTTTCTTTTTAAAAATGTTAAAAAAATCATGTAAAAAAAACAAAAAACGTAGAATGCATTAGCGGGAGCCCCCCAGCAGTCGGCGTAGACCCACTCTTTAATTTATATGTAGTAGTACCATACGTTAGCAAGAAGCTTTTGTATATTAATTTAATGAAGGAAGAATAATTAGGTTATTTTTAATGAAGGAAGAATAATTAGGTAAATTTGAGTCAATTAGTTGCACCTCATGATTTAGGGAACACTATTTTGTCTTCTGATGGCTTGTTTTTATTTTATCTAATTAAGAGATAATATTCTAATCGCATAATGTTTGGGTGACGATTAGGGTACGTTTGGGTAGTGAGAAGTGTTGAGAAGTGTTGAGAATGTTTGTGAATAGTAGTAAAAAAGTAATGAAAAAGTAATAATAAAATATTGAATAGTAGTAAAAAGTAGGTGAAAAGTAATAAATAGTAAAAAAAATAAGTAAAAAGTAATAATAAAATAAAGAATAGTAGGTACTCTCACTGGCTGCGGGATAAGGTTAAGCATAGCCTGAAAGCTTAATCGAAAGATTAGCTAGAAAGAGAAGACCAAATGAATCTAAGGCCGGTGACCATGTTTTTAAAGGTCGTTGGGGTTGTGAATCCATACAATGAATCCAAAACGTTGAAACCGAAGTGCAGAACAGTAAAAACTATATAGAGAAGGAGTTGGATAGTCCAACGGAGTGATTAATTACAAATTCTGTATTTTCTTGGCTAATAGAATGAATCAAGTTGGTAGTTCGTGAGAGCACCATTGAGGGCCTCTTCACCAACACTACAATAGAAATGACTTTTTGCAAGGAAAAAAAAAATCATTGTAAAAAGTCCAATTTTAGTTGCAAAAGTGTATTTGCAACGATGAGATCATGTTCTCGCAAATGCCGTATTGGGAAAGTCTACTCCAACGATTATTTTTTTGTTATAAATAGTCACTTTTAATCACGAGATTTTATTGTTGCAAATACATTTATCGTCGTCATTTCATTGCAAATATGTTTATCTGCAACGAGATTTATATATATTATCAAAGAGATACCTTTCATTGCAGATAACTATTTGAGACACAAAAAAATTATTTGCAGCGAATGTATCACGCTACAAATAGTCTTACATAAGAGAAAAAAAATACAATATCACACATTAGGGGCCATAAGTTTCCATAACAATTTCCCACTAAACTTTTAACTCTGTTTCTCTAGTAATTATACTTATAAGAACAGAAATCTAAAGGTATCTAAATCATGAGTTGAAATCATGCATGAAAATCTTTACTCTCATATAATTTATAAACATTCATATAAAAAATCTCAATACAATTTAATTAGGTAGCATAGTCAATAATCAAGCATAATCATGAAATAAAATTCACTTGAAGTTTATATTCATGACAATTAACTTGATGTTTTTGCACTTACGATTTATGTTTGCTTCCACAACGCATTGGTTTAAGGTTGAGAATGTTGTTTCATTTGTGTCCAAGGCTGTTCATGGAGGGACTTCAACAGGGAATTAAAGAAAGAGAGCAAAATCAAGAGGGTTCCAAAATTTTCCGCTGTCATGGTTGTTGTTGCAAGAATTATGCTGCACAACAACTTGTGGTGGCTATTTGAGGCATAAGCTCCTTGCGATAATGATTGAGGCTGCTAAAAATGGTGTTGCTCTGGAGGGGCTTAAGCATAGGTGTTGAAGAATAGATAAAAAGGTTGAATTCAGAGGTGTGGAAGCTTGCTGTTTTGAGCTTAAAGGGGCCATAAGTTGCTAACTTGATGGCTTGTATAAAACAGAGAATGAAGAGGGAACAAAGTGGTGGAAACATGGGCTGAGTAGGTAAGTTGTGACTGTTTTTTGTTGTTGGCAGTAACAACAATGAAGTGGTGGTGAGTTTGTCTTCCAATACTGATCTTATGGCTATTTTTTGTACTACTGTAGCTTGAGGAATTAAAGAGATCAAATAGAAGCCAAGGAGAAAGAGATAAGATCAGAAACTGAGACAAAACCAAGGACTAGAAATTAACTACTACAATTTTGTCCAACATACAAGCTTTATCCACACACAACATGCACAATACATACAAGTCTCTCCAACCCTCCATTGAATCAATTTAAGCTCACCAAATAGCCACTTGGAAAGGACTTTAAGTATGTTGGAAAGGCCAATCTAGCATTGTTTTAAGCTTGTCGATGTCGACAATAAACCCAATCAAATATCCCAAGTAGGCCACTTCTGCAATAGCAAACCTGCACTTAGACAATTTAGCCAACAAACTATACTTGAGAACTTCAAATGTTAGTTGCAAATGATTAACATGTTCCTTTGTTGACCTAACACTCACATGTATAAGAATCCCAACCTCAAGGTGAGGGTTTAGGGCCCGATAGTTCTTTATGCTAACACCACATGTTCTTCCTGAATTTTGGCAAGGCTATAAGCTGTCAATAAATTTTTGCGGTTGGGTATTCATACAGGTAACCTAATCTCATCCCTTAACTCGCGAAGCAAATTACTTAGTTTGTAAATCTTTGTTGGCCCACTTAGTCTATTGGATAGAGTTTCAAAATTAGATCTATATTTTTCAACCAACTCCTACTTAAGTCTAGTTAAGGACTCCATTGGATCATCTTAGGAGCAGGATCATCTTAGGTGCAAAGTCCAAACCTTACCAAGAGAGCTTTCACGAACCTCGCCCAATCCTTTATTGCCCCGACTCTTTCATATCCTGAAACCAAACAAAGGCTTGTCCTTCCATATAGAAAAAGGCTAGCCTAAACTTATGTTAGGGCAATGTATTGTGAATTGCAAAAAATGATTCGCCTCATATATATTTATATATAAATATATATATATATATTTATGTATATATATCTAGCCATTAAGATCATCTCTTTGAAAAGTAGGAAAATCAAGTCTTACCGATCTAGTTAAGGTTCCCCTCCTCGCTCAACAGGTTCGTTTTGGTGGAGATGAGTGTTTGAGGAAGACTCGCCATGAAATGTGTTGTGGTTATGCTTTTGCAAATTTAAGTTCAGGGGTGGCCAACTACTGCATGACTAAATTAGATTGATGTTTAAGAGCTAACATTTCAATTTCTAAGTTTTTAAGCTAGGAGCCCTTAGACTTCTTGAGAGATGTGAGGTCATCCTATAGTTGATTGAGGTCGGTTCCTTCTACCATGGTCGTCACTGGGGATCAATCTCTGAGATCGAAATGTATTACCCTAGTCAAACAAGATTAAGGCCTTATTTATATTTGCATATGAGATGAGATGAGATGAGATAAAAGCAAAAAGTTGAATAAAATCTTATTAAAATATTATTTTTAATATTATTTTTGTCTAGGAATTTGAAAAAGATTAATTGTTTATTTTATTTTGTGTGAGAATTTGAAAAAATTATAATGATTATATGAGATGAGATGAGAGGAAAATAGTTGTGAAAACAAACGAGGCCTTATCACTAGAAAGCTTTGAGGGAAAATGGCAATATCTCACTTTGAGGGTGAGTTCCCCCAAGGAACAAAGAGAGAGTAAAAGAAGTAATAACATAATTGTATCAGACTCTCTGCATGAGGAATTTCGTACAAAACGCAACAGTAAAACATGGACTGACTTCAGAAATCTAACAACTTCCTAGATTACCAAACAAGTCAATATAAGAAATGTGGAAATAACGGCATAGACAGGCTCTAATTGGACCCAAGAGGCCCACAGGACTCGAACTAAGATAAAAACTAAAATAAGATATATGGATAGCCCACTTATAAACTAATCATAATGGCTAGGGGTGGCAATTCGTGTTTTTGGATCGTATTCGTGTCCTATCAAGTCATAAACCAACTATATGGTTTAACCTGAATCGAACCATTAAGCTAAATGTGTCAACTTCCAAACTCTAACTCGACCTATTTAGATAACGGGTGGTATCGTGTCAACCGTTTTTACCCATTTAATAATTAATTAGAAATATGTCAACACGACATGACTCATTTAATCTCGTTTCATATAAATGGGTTGAACTAACACGCATAACTCATTTGATTTGATTAACATAATCTCACATGAAAGCTAAAATTTATATTTATTAGTAGCCATAATATTTTAAAAACATAAGATTACCTACTAATAAAAAATATCAATATCTTTGAAATTTTCACATACAATAAAACTAATATTACAAACCCTATAATAACAACTATAAGCATAGGTACAAAGTTACAATCTCAACAATAAAAACATAAACTTACTTAGAAATATCAATTTTGCAACACAACAATAATAAAATTTTAATGAAATAAATCTAAATGAGTCAAAACATTATTGACCCATTTATAAATCGTGTCTTAATGAATCAACCCGTTTTAACCCCAAACACCAAACTCAAACCTACTAATTTTGTATAATATTCTTGTTGTGTTAATGGATCTTGTCACATATTGCCACTAGAGGTGTAACCGATCCGCTTTTGGATAAATTTTGGAACCAAACTAGTATACACCAGTTTTAGAAATTTAATAACCGATACAGACTAATTCATCACTGAAACCAAGACTTACGATTTTTCCTGCTTCAGTCCGATCAGTTTAGATTTTCTGGTTTACCAATTACACACGTGACACTATATAATTTGACTATTATAATTTTTTTCAATACTAAACTTAATTGTTAGAATTTAGTATTTATTATTAACAATTACTAATTCATTGTTATAATAAATAAAAAAACAAAACAAAACTAATTCATTAGTGTTCAATTATACTATATTATAAGTAGTGTCTAACTTACATAAAATATTATATTAATTTTATATTATAAGATTAATAGACTTGAATAATAAAATTAAAATTTCATGTTATATTAATTAACAATTTAACATATAATATATATAATATAATATAAAAAAGTTAAATACATATATATATATACCGGTCCAATTCAGTTTAAATCGGTTTTCAAAATATGAAAACCGTACCGCGACATTAGTTTAGAATTGGTTACAAACTGGACCGAACCTGTTTGGTTCAGTCTAGTTCAACTAGCTTTCTGGTTATTTTTTACGCCTCTAATTGCCACCCATTAATGAAAAATCTTTTAATGAGCTAACAAACACATAATAAGTTTGGGCACAACTAACCCAATGGACTCCAAGCTACCGAGAACTACATATTAAAGAACAAACAACAATATTTTACATCTAAGGTGATAAGTCCATGGAGCACATCGTTTTGGACCTGACGAAATGATGCATCTTGAATTAAAGGGAGTGCTGTCATTTTTAGTATGGTGCGGTACACACCGTTTCAATACTAAGAGTCTGTTGTCTTTTATCTTGGTGTCAGATGCACCGTTTTGGGTACCAAACTACACAAAGCGTTTAATTACTATTATTTTGTATTGTCCTATTATGGGTCAGGTTAACTAAATCTAAAGTCTGTTACAAGGAGTCTGGTATATGAGGAAGAAAAATAGTAGAAGAGAATCATCTTGAATATTCTATTTTTCAAAGTTTGTATCGGAGCTTAGAGTTACCTCGAACAATCCCTTTTACCAACACCTTAGTTACAATCCTATTTCCTTGTCATGTCATCCTGCGATCTACTATGGATTCCAGCTTAGGTTGCACCTCTCCATGGCCATGGATTGGAGGAAAAGATGCTAGTAGTTGGATCTGACTCTCAATCTTCTTCTTGAGGCATGAAACATGGAAGGTTGAGTGGATTCGAGAAGAACTTGGCAGCTTAAGACGATATGCTTCATCTCCAATCTTCTACTCCACTTGAAAGGGCACATAGAAACAAGGTGCCAACTTGAGATTCCTTCGAGTGGCTAAGGACTTATGATGATAGGGCTGCAATCTCAGGTATACCTAATCCCCAACTTCAAATTTCCTTTCTGTTCTTCTTTTATATACTTGTACTTTCATTTGGTTCCTTACTATGTCTAAGTTCTCTTTTAATATCTAGATAATTTAGCCTCTGGTTCACAATGTCTGATCAACTGAATTATTTGATGATGTCCCTAGTACATAGGTTAGTAATCAAGGTGGGGGGTATCCGTATAGGGCCTTGAATGGAGTTATTTTTATTTATGTATGATATGTGGTGTTGTACCACCATTCTGCAAATAGTAATCACTGTGCCCACTTCTAGGGCTTTAACCTTGCATAGCACCTTAGATACACTTCCAGACACTTGTTCAATGCTTCTGTTTGACCATCTGATTGGGGATGGTAAACAGAATTTTGATTGAGAGTTGACCCTTGTAAAGAGAAAAAAGCCTTTCAAAAAGAACTTAAAAAATAGGGTCTCGTTTCATCACAATGGTCCGAGGTAGACTACGTAGCTTGAAAACATGGTTTAGAAATAAATTCGCTACCACTGATGGAGTATAAGGGTGGGAGAGGGGGTATAAAATGCTCAAACTTAGTGAACTTGTCAACTACAACCGGGATTACATTTTGGCCTTGAGACATGGGCAGTCCTTCTATGAAATCCATAGAGATATATGTCCAAGCCTACTGAGGTACTAGCAAGGGTTGCAATAGCCCTGCTGGTGGGGTTGTCTCATACTTCACAGCTTGGCACATATCACACTCACATACCGATTTCTTTAAATCCCTTTTAGCTAGTTGATAGGTCTTTAAGTAGCCTAAATGTCTCCCAAAAGAGTGGTTATGAATATAGTGCATCACTTTGTTCTTAAATGTCGAGCCAGACACCATCACAATCCTACCCTTCTTTAATATTAACCCCTGTTGCAATTGAAATCCCTTTTGTGAAATTCTATTTTCCTACAAGTTTTTAAGGAGTTCCTTCATCTCAACCAAATCCTTATAGCTACCCTTAAGCTCTTCTATCCAATCAGGTGTGGGAAAGGAAATCATAGCTAAGGACTCTTCAAAACATTTAGTTTCCTCCCCTTTCTAGAGAGCGCATTTGCAACCAGATTTTCCTTTCCCTGTTTATAGTAAATTACAAAGTCATACCCCATCAATTTACTCACCCATTTCTGTTGGGCTATAGTCCCCACCCTTTGTTCAAGCAGAACTTTCAATGCTTGCTGATTCGTCTTAACCACAATAGACTAGCCTAAAAGATAAGGCCTCCACTTCCCCACAACAGTTACCAAGGCTAGGAACTCCTTCTCAAAAGTGGAGAAATGAAGTGTCTTACCCTTGAGTGTTTTACTCATAAATGCATGGAGCTATCCAGATTGCATTAAGACTGCTCTCATTCCCCTTCCACTTGCGTCACACTCATTAATAAATGGCTGGGAAAAATCAGGTAACTTGAGGGCCGAGGGTTTTGTCATTGCTGACTTTAACTCCGTAAAAGCCCTCATTGCTTCTTCATCTCAAACAAACGCATCTTTTTTTCTTGTAAATCTGTAAGTGGGCAACAATAGTCCCCTAGTTCTTAATAAATTTACCATAATACCCCGTGAGATCCAAAAAACCCCTTAGAGATTTCAAATTTGCTGGAGTAGGCCAATCTAACATTGCAAGAACTTTACTGGGGTCTGCCATCACCTCTTTTTCATTGATCACGTGCCCTAAATAATCAATTTACGGAACCCCAAACTTGCATTTGGATAACTTCACGTATAACTAATTTATCTTTAAGACTTTCAGCATCCTTTCCAAGTGTTCTAGATGCACCACCCCTTGTTGTACACTAGTATGTCATCAAATAAGACTAGCACAAATTTCTTTAAGTATGGCCGAAACACATGGTTCATCAATCCTTGGAAGGTTGACAGTGCATTATTCAACTCAAACGGCATCACTAGGAACTCATAGTGTCTCTTGTAAGTTTGAAACGCCGTTTTTGCCACATCTTCGGATAATACTCTAATTTGGTGGTATCCAAACCTCAAGTCCAGTTTTGAGAAAACTACTGACCTATACAACTCGTCTAATAATTCATCAATAACTGGAATGAGAAATGTTTCCTTAACATTTTCCTGATTAAGGGCTATATAATCCACGCACATCCTCTAATTTTCATCCGCCTTACGAATTAACAACATGGGTGAAGAAAATAGACTGGTACTAGGTCTTACTACCCCTATTTCCAATAGCTCAGCTAAAGTCTTCTCAATCTCAACCTTTTAGTAGTGTGGGTATTGACAAGGCCTCGCTGTTATAGGTTGAGTGTCTTCCTTTAATATGATTTTATGGTCTTATTCATGGGAGGGTGGTAACCTTTTTAGAACTTCAAAGATCCCTTGAAACTGAGTGAGGACTTGCTGCACATCCCCTCCCCATTGAATATTTTTGTCACTGTCTTTTCCCACCAACAAGTGTTGAAACAACCCATTCCCTCTACTAACAGAAGTCATAAGTGACTTATGATTGTCCTCTATCGTTAGTTCCTTCAAGCCCAATCCCACCAACTCAACCTCCTTCCCACCATACACAAACTTCATAGTAAGTTGGGAAAAATCTCAAACCATTGGCCCCAAAAAACTCCAGCTATTTAACTCTTACGACTATATCACAACCACCCATGGACAATATATAAAAAGAAGAGTTGAAATGAGTAACTTAGATTTTTGTCTTGACTGTATTGCAATATCCTTCACTGCTGACAATCTGCTCATTTGATATTTTTATTGTCACATTTTGAGACTTATCTACCAACAATCTTGTTTTCTTGGCAATAGAGGGATCTAAGAAATTGTGCGTCATCCAGGAGTCAACCAAAATCACCACCTGCTCCTTCCCATCACTCTTATAGTTTTGGCACTAGGTGTGCCCGTAATAGCATTAAGTGAAATTTCTGGTTTCCCCTCATTTCACAATTCTGGAGCTAACTCCTATTCTCCCTCATTATCTTCTAATTCATCATAGCATTGTAGTAAATATATCGTAGGGGTCTCACACATGGGATGGATTCCACTTCTCTTCGTAATGGTAACATAAACCATTCCTCTGAGGAAATTTTTTTTAGAATGACTAAATTTATGCACCCTTGTGCTCCCTCTTCACCAATCTGGTTATTAGTGTTAGAGTAAGGCCTTGTTGGTACTGCCCCTTTTTCTGTGCTCAACTTACAAGATCTCCTAGTACCGGTTAGATACTCCTCTTGAATATGAGCTAAGCCAAACGCAACATTTAAATTAAGAGGGTAAGCATACATATTGGTAACCTGATTTTGTCCTTCAGCCTACTGAGAAAACAACTAAGCTTTGTGGTGGTCTGAAAGTCCTAGAAATATGTTGGAAAGCACCTCAAACTGTGCTTTTGTAAGCGGCTATTGATGAGGTTTGCTTAAGACGAGTGAGTGTCTCCATTCAGTTGTCGTAAGTCATTGGTCCAAAACATACTAGCATAGCACGAACTAAGGTATCCCAGCTGTTAAACTAACCAGTGTAGAGCTTCCCCTTCCATGTGATAGGATGTGAGTAACAATCACTGCACTGAAACAATTTGGTGATATTCAAAGTATTGAGACGCCTTGAATATCCATCCAGATGGATTTTTCCCATCAAAGTGAGGAAAGTCCAAATGTATGCCCCTCTAAACTCATCATTTGTGTTGTGCTTGATCCATCTCATTTGTGACTTGCAGGTTCTTGGTGCCCATGGTGTTTTGATTAGCTACAAGAGTACGGATCATGTCTGTGAGTTGATCAAGCCTCACTCTCACATCCTACACTCACATCTTGAAGGCCCTCCTCTAATCCCTCAACTTGCTTCAGAAGCCCTTCAAGCTACTGCTTAGAGCGCGTAGCATCTGCCATTGAGGATCGTCGGCTCTGATACTAATTGTAAAGAATCTCACTAAGACAATAGATCAATAGCTTGAGAATATTATGGAAATAGAACTGGAAAATTACTTCATTCAGTACTGATAAAAGAGATTGTTCGAGACAACCCTAACCTCTAATACAGACTCTGAAAAATAGAACATTCAAGATGATTCTCTTCTACTCTTTTTCTTCCTCATATACCAGACCCCTTGTAGAAGACTTTAGATTCAGCTAACCTCACCTATAACAGGACAACGCAAAATGACAGTAATTAAACATTTTGTTTGGTTTGATACCCAAAACGATGCATCTGACACCAACATAAAAGACACTCTTACTACTGAAATGATGTGCACCACGTCATACTAAAGACAACCCAGCCCGTTGGAGAAGCCGCAGCCCACGAGCAGCATGTGTTAGTCGAACGGCGTCGTTTGGGTGAAGGGATTAAATTCCCTTGCACTCTTTTTCTTCTTCTTCCGTTGATCCCTTTGTTCTGCAATTCGGTCTACAGCTCCACGTTTTCCTCCATTTCTTGTGCAACTACTTCCCACACCCACGCCCCACGATTTTATTTGTTTCGATTCCGCACATGAGTGTCTTCCTCATCACATTTCCGAACTAATCAGACTCTATTGCGCGAACTGGTGATTTTCACCTTGGCTGGCGTCATCTGGATTCCGTGGGTCGCAACCTTCTGGTTCTTCGAAGGTGAACAATCGGCCCCCCTTTCTTTTTCGGTTTTTCTTCTTCCACCCATTGTTTTTTCTGTACCTCTTAGATGATTTTGTAGTTCTTTTTTTTTTCTCTTCCTTGGGTTTTGGCTGTGTGCAGTTTTCGTGTGTGCCGAATATTGTCTTCGTTGGGGTTATCCTCTGGAGTAATTGTTCATCTCTACTTTCGGTAATTAATCCACCTACCCTTTAATATTACTCTTAATTTTATTCTTATACTTGCTATCACACATTCCATAAACCATTGTAATTCTTCCCTTCGGTTTGTTCTATCACACACACACACTTGGTTGGCCGTGCATTGCACTTGGTCATTTTTTTTTTCCTGTGCGCAGACCATTAATTTCTTTCAGTATAAATTTTTGTGACTTTTATTTTGGGTTGATGTATTTTAATTGTTGGAGCAGTGGAGTGTGTTAGAATTAAGGATGTTGAGGAGTATAATCTTGGGTGTTTTGTGAGTCGATTTTGAAATATTATTTGAGCCTTTTTGGTGTAAAATGATGGGTATTTTGGAACTAGTTGTATTGAATTTTCGTGCAAGTTTTGAATTGTTGAATGATTAAAGTATTGATGTGTGCACTGAAATTGTTTTATTCGAAGGTTGGAAGTGAAGTTTGGGTTGGATTATATTTTAATTATTGGAGTTGCTGTGGTTAGTCTTGGAAATAATTATAGTTGGTTGGTGTTAATAGAAAGTGGTGGCTGTTTTGGGTTATAAATGCGAATGATTTGAAGAGAAGGTTGTTCGTGTTTAATTGTTAGATAGTTATGGAGTTGTGAAGGGATTGTTTTGATTTATTATTCAATAAATAGCAGTCTACTAGATTGGTTATTAAATGTTGGATATATGTTCTTTTTGTTTAGGTGGTGTTACTATTAGAGTTCCGGCTCAAGGTGTTGATAATACGAAGAAGTCAGGTAAGCGGGGTTCATATACTAGTTTTGCATAAAATAAATAAAAGGAGGTTGACTTTGAGAATAAATGTGTTTATTTTTTTTGAAAGAGATGATCTAAAAACAACCTCAGATGTTTATTCTGCATATGCATAAATTCTATATAAGAGAAAGTGTTTTTCTGTCATGACTGATGTAGACATGAGCTAGTTTTGTGTACTTTATTTCTAAACTATGTAAAAGGGCGAATAAGGAATTCTAAAAGTTTTGTTATGAACAAATGAGAATACTTTGTTTATGTTTATCTCGAACATGTGAAATGATCTAAACCTTTTCAGTGTTTTGTTTTGATATGATGTGTCATTTGAAAATCTTGGCATGAAGTTCTGATTCTATATATGTGTGTAACTGGATTTTCGATGAAATCCGTTCTGTTTCTGTTAAGGCCCAGCCACGGGTATAATGGTGGTTTATAACCCTACCACGAAGGTGAAAAATGGTATACGACCTAGCCACGAGTATAATGGTGGTTTATAACCCTACCACGGGGGTGAAACATGGAAAATGGCCCAGCCACGGGTATAATGGTGGTTTATAACCCTACCACGGGGGTGAAACATGGAATATGGCCCAGCCACGGGTATAATGGTGGTTTATAACCCTACCACGGGGGTTAAACATGGTATTGTCCCGATGTGTTTATTAAACGATGATATGATTATAAGGTGTCAGTTTAGAAATGCCAACGGATTCTCCTTTTTGGAATAAGTTTATTTTTCTGAAAACTTCGCTCTAATGTTTTTGTACAAGTTTTGTTTCTGCATTCTGAAAGTAAATGTTTTGTTCGGCTTATCAAATGTTATAAATGCTCATGTTTACATGTTAGTATATGCTCTTTGCTTGCTGAGTTGTTGATAACTCACCCCGTTAATCTTCATAATATTTCAGATGACATCGATGGTTCAGCTGAAGATCAGTATTAGAGTCTATGGAGAAGATTAGCATTGATTTGTTGCTGGGTATCTCATGATATTAGTGTTGGTGTTGGAGGTTAATTATCTTTCTTAAGTCTGATTCAATGGATTTAGACAGTTTATGGAGACTATGTTAATGTTTAATTATTTCTAGTTGTTATTTAAGACATGAAGAAGAGTTGACTTTATTTGGATTGTTGGATTGAATATTGGATAAATGAGTTTATTTGATTTATTTAATTGAAGTATTTACGTTCGATTTGAGGTTTGGAAAAATGGATATATTCTTGAATTTGGAAGTACTCTAGGCTTGTTAGAGCTGATTATCAGGTCTTATGAGTTAACTCTCCGGACCCTCGGGATCGGAGCGTTACACGTCAGGCCCCAAAATGATGTGCGCCATGGACTTATCAGAAATGTCGTTGTCTTGAGTTCATTCTCTTCCCTCTTAATCACTTCGCAACTCTTTCAGCATATCAACACAACACTTCAATTCATGTTCTTTCTCCAAATCAGGTAGGGTTCATAACACAATTATTGAATGGATACAAAATGTTTTGCTCCCTCTGAAAAAGAAAGCAAAAAGAGAGAATTGACATGCCTTCTAACCAAAGAGCTTAATACAAACATACCGAATTGTATTACTGTTATCACAGTCTCGACTTTTTGGCTGCTTCTCCATCAATTATTGTCCACTCTAGCCTTGTTAGGATAATGAAAGTATTTCATCTTATCTCATTTTATCATTATAATTTTTTAAAATTTTTATATAAAATCTAATAAAAATTTTAACCTGTTTAAATTTTAAAATAATAATAATAATATAAAAAATAATATTATATTAATAATTTATTTCATTTTTAATTTTTATTTTTATTTAAAATCATTTCATATCATTCTACTGTCTAAACTCCACTTAAATCATTAACGGAAAAGATTTTAGAGCGGCAACATAGATGACATCTTGGATCTTGTGGGTTAAAGTGCCAACATCATCTCAGAAAATACTTTCTATCTTTTTGGTTGTGCACTTGTTATCTTCGATCTTGTAGTCATTTATTTTATTTTTTGGGTTATACATTAATATTTCTTTAAATTTATGTTTAAAATTAAAAAAAATAATATTTTATTAAAAAATTGTAAATAGATTGAATGGCTATCATTGCTCTAATATGATTTAGGGCTCATTCATTTTTATAAAAAAAAATTTATTTTATCTCATTTTAATTTATTATTATAATTTTTAAAATTTTTTTAGATAAAAATAAAAACTTTATTTTTTTAAATAAAAAAATATTCTAATAATATTTTATTTAACTTTTATCTCAATACTTCTCATCTTATTTATAAAAAAAAAAAAATTCTATTTACAATCTCCACTCGAAGACTATATATGCAGATCCTTTATTAAATGAAAAAAAAAATATCATTTTAAAAGAAATATTTTTATAATTTTAAAAAAATTTTAAAAATAAAATTATCTAAACTGACATTATAATCTCCAAATAAAAATTATACTTAACATTACTCATTTACAAAAACAAAAGAGTTATTAGTTTATTTGTACTGCCACTTAAATCTAGTGCATAAGTACATCAAGAGCTTTGTTTGGAACCACAATTCCTCTCAACTCATCTCAACAACTTTTTCAAATCTCAACACAAAATATAATAAACAATTCAACTTTTTCAAATCTCAAAATAATAATAATAATAATAATAAATAATATTTTAACAATATTTTATTATCTCAACTCAACTCAACTCAACTCATTTCAACATCCAAACGTAACCTTAAAAAGAGTGTTCACAAGCCTTTCCTAATATATCTAATTTTTATTTACGATGCAATAAAAATGGGGCAATAGAATATGCTACGTACAAAACCTGACCACCGTTTCATTTGTGTTTTCTTTTTCTGGCAATTTTATGTTATTTTTTTTATTTAAAATTTTATTATTTTAATCACATATTAAAAATATAAAATTTAAGATAAAAATAACTTTTTGTATAGTTGATAATTTGTAGAAGAATAATTGTACTCCAACAAAATTACACATAATCCTGGCCATCACCGGGCACCAGCACTTCCGGCTGATAGACCAGATCACCGAGCCGTGGCCTCAACTTATCTTTCCAAATTTGTTGGCAAGATCCATCATTTCTTTCCTTCTTCCTGATCTCAACCACAACCATATCATCCGTTAACCGGTAAACCTGAATAGCCACCACGAAATAACCATCCTGCCCCTCAAGCTTTGCCCCCCACTCCTTTTTCGTCACCTTCACGTTCTCCACCTCGGCAATCTCACCTACTGTCTCGATTATCCTCTCCGGTGTTTCCTTCGACATGAACATCTCCCGTTGGACTGAGATCTCGGAGTCGCTGAACAAACCAGACAGGTCGAAACCGTATGAGAACGAGATAAGATCGAAAGCATTAATGTACTTGGCGTTCCCATCGCCTCCGTAATCCTTTAGGGCGAAATCGTCGTCAATACCACCGTGGAAGTTTATCTCTTTGTACCCCTTCTGGAACCAAGAGTCCCGCACGATCTCATCCACCGTGATCCTCGTCTCGGGGTTCGTGTCGAGTAGGCGCGATATGAAGCGGCGTAGATCTGGAGACGTCCATTTCGGATACCGAAACTCTCCCTTGTAGATTTTCCGGTACATCACCATGAGATTTTGGTCGTTGAAAGGCAAGTAACCGGCGTTTAACACGTACAGGATGACGCCGCATGACCATACATCAACCTTCGCACCATCGTAGCCTTTCTTGGAGAGAACCTCGGGTGCCACGTAAGCCGGTGTTCCGCAAAGTGTGTGGAGCAGACCGTCGGGTTGGATTTGGTCGTTCACGGCGCTGAGTCCGAAATCGGAGACCTTCAGGTTCCAGTTATCATCGAGGAGGAGATTCTCCGGCTTCAGGTCCCGGTGAAAGACGCCTTGAGAATGGCAGTATCCGACGGCAGAGATCAGCTGCTGAAAGTAGTGACGGCTAAGATCCTCGCTGAAACGTCCCTTGACGACCTTGGCGAAGAGCTCGCCGCCTTTGGCGAACTCCATGACGAAGTAGATCTTGGACTTGGTGGCTAGGACCTCAAAGAGGTTGACGACATGAGAATGGTGAAGCCGGCGCATGATGGAGATCTCCCGCTTAATATTCGCCGTGAGCCCACCTTTGATAACCTTTTGCTTGCTCACGGCCTTGATCGCAACGCTCTGTCCCGTACGTAAGTTTCTCGCGTGGTATACCTTGGCAAAGGCCCCGTAACCCAGCAGCTTTCCCAGTTCGTATTTTCCGAACAAATTCACCGCTGTCGTTGCAGAGGTGGCATCCTCGGTCTCGATAATCTGAATATCTGTCATCATTCAATAGCCCCAATACTTGTATTCTTCTCATTGAAAACACATAATTTATTGAAGGAAAGGGATAGAGCGACGAGAAACAAGAGGAACAGCAACGGCAAGAGGAACGTAAAAGCAAGGGCTTTGAAATATGAAACTTTGAAGTTATTGGAATCTTGTGAATAGCTATCCTGAAGGACGATTTGACAGAGCCACACGACAGAGAAACTAGGGATTGGATTTAGGAAACGGGAGGTGGCAACTGGCAATAGGATTCTCTGCCTCTGGAGACTGACGGGGTTATTTAAAGCTGTAGTTGTGGAAGCGATTTTCACGAGAGGGCAATGCTGTCTTTTTCATTTGTTTTTCTTAAATGGCAAGAGGGCAATGCCGTCAACTGTTGAGTTCTCGACGCTTCACTCATTTATATTCTTGGATTTATTTGTTTTATGTTGCTGACATATACGGCTACAGTTGGTTATTAAATAATTACAACTACTTTCGAATGCGAAAGGTCTGTCTCACGTGTGATGTGGCATTTGGATTCGAAAAATTTTATGTTTTAACAACTTTTAGGTTTCGTTTGGTTTCAAAAATCCTCTCAACTCATTTCAACTCATCATTACAATTTTTTTAAATTTTAACATAAAATATAATAAATAATTTAATTTTTTCAAATCCCAAAATAATAATAATATTAAAAAATAATATTCTAACAATATTTTATCATCTCAACTCAACTCAACTCAACTCACTTCAACATCCAAACACAACCTTAGTTTTAACAACTTTTTGAAGAAAAGTTTTAGAAACTGTTTGCGTAATCTCTTTTAAAAAATGTTTTTTTTAATTTTTTGTACCTAAAATATTTACAGAAAAATTTGAATCCTACTAAGATATTATTTGAATTATAAGATCCTCACATATCATATCAACTTTCAAACATTATAAATAAAAATATTTTTTAATTTCAAATTTTTAATCTTTTTATTTAATTATTATTTAATCATTACAATTTTCTAAACTTTTAAACAAAATATAAAATACAATTCAACTTTATTAAATCTTAAAAAAAAATAAAAAAATTATATTAAAACAATATTTTAATTTTAAAATATTTTTAGTCAATTTTTTTTTCTCTCCTTTTTCAAAACCTTGTGAATCATCTTAACTCAAATCATTTCATTATTATTTACAAATTATTTTATGACTATTCACAGATTATTTCATCTCATCTAACTATCCAAACGAGTCCTAAGACTAGACTACAAGTTTTTATGAGATAACATCAAATGATTAGCTTATAACTAAAACATAATAAATAGTTTTTAATTATTTCATATCATGGAAAGGTGGGAGGCCGATATATGATGATAAAATTGATGATAAGTAACGTTATGATTGATATTGTCGGTTGCCTAAATCATCGAATGAAATGGATTAAGATAAATAACTAAATTTTCTCAAGTAAAAATTAATTATGATAAAATAATACGGTTTTATTTATATTTAAAGAGTAATGATACATATATGATAATTTTTCCCATAATCATATTTTAAATTAAAGTAATATTAAATTTGGTAATAAAATAATTTTAATATTTTTAACGAAATGACACTATCGTTGGCATGATTATCTACAGAAAGAACAAGATCATGCCATGAAAAAAAAAAAGAAGTGGCAATTTGATTCGGTACTGCAATATCCAAAATTCCAAAATAATGGAACAAAGCTGAGCCTTTTACCATTTTTTCTTCTACTTCTATTTTCTTTTTCCATACATTGGCTGCTTTTCTGTATCGGAATAAAGTGATTGGCTTACGAGGTGTTTAAATAATATGAATTCGTACTCATCATGTATTATTCCAAATAAGCATCAAAGTCATTTTTTATAATAAAAAAAACTATATACAATATGGATGAGATAGAATTGCACATGATGTATATAGATAATAATTCTCTCTTGGAATAATTCAAGGAATGTTCATTTTCAGGATATGAATGATTTGTTAGTGGATATATATCATGATTATAAAAGTAAAAAATATAAATAAATAATGAATTGGTCTCTATATAATTGAAAGACAAACTATATATACATGACCTTAATTAATTTTTGTAACATGTTACATCCATCCATCCATGACTGCTTCAATAATTGTTAAGTTCCCAGAAACTTCATTCCTCCTACGACTATGATTAGTACGCGCGCATGCATACGTCAATCAATAAAAATGATAAGTCCCTTTTTTCTCAGCCGGTACTTATCCTCTCAAGTGAGAATAGTCGAGTACTTATCCTCTCAAGTCAAGGAGAGAATAGTCGAGTACTTGATAACTCGTGGGATATATATTGTTGATCCATTCTCTCCCTCGTGAATTTGAATTGAATTGATCGTCTTTAGCAGAATGAAAGATCGATAAGGTTTTTTTTTTTTTTTTTAATATTTATGTATTAGTGTTATAGCCACAAATAAATTTAAAAAATAAATTTACAAATTAATCTGATTTAATTTATATTAAAAGTAACTTTACAATTTGATATATCAAAATATGTCAGCTTGTGATTTTTTTTTATAAATCCTTTTATGATTATAGTATAATTTCTCATATACTCTTATTTATAATTAGTTATTTTTCATTTATTTTTATCACAAATATATAATTATTCTTATAATACATAGCTCGTCACAAATAATCGTTTTTGGTCAAAGATGTCTTTTGATTGATTACAAAAGTTATTTTCATGGCCCGCTTTCTACTTTCAATTGGGACGGTGAAAAAACCAATCCAAATTTTCATTTTTTTTTTTCAATCAGACACATGCTTATGAAACAAATTCATGAGTTTTGATCTTCTTCTTTTCTTTTCTTTTTTCTACGGTGGATTTGGCAAAAAAAAAAGCACATTGCTGCCTTTTGGATATATAGTGAATTGAGATAAAATAAGTTAAAATAAAAATTAAAAATTGAATAAAATATTATTATTATTTTATTTTTTAATATTATTATTATTTTGGAAGGTGTTAAATTATTTATTATATTTTGTGTAAAATTTAAAAAAATTATAATGATAAGATGAATGTGATATGCAAATATCAATATAACAGACTATAAATCGATCGGGAAATGATCAATTCGATCTAAAAAAAAAAATTGATTTGCAAATATGAATTCAATTTCTCTTTACGGAATCTCCCATGCATCCCGAGAATGGTGTTATTGTCTCCAAGATGAAGACACTTATCAAACCATCTCGTGTGTGTTTTATCGATCTGAAACATCTAATTAAGCTTAGCTAGCTATCGCTGGGAAGGTGTATGTAGCTTTCGGAAAAACCCTAATTTGATGGGATGGCTTGGCTAAGAAGTGATCATCATCAAGAGCCATGTGAAGCTGCTGTGAGTGGGAGAGAAACATCCGACATGAGGTGTGACATTTTTTAGGTTAAAAGAATAGAAATTAGTGCATGTTAATTTCCAACTAACTATCTGCTGGCTAGTCTAGCTTCATTATTCATCAGAACTTGCCCATATTGTAAGTGAGGCCCCAATGGCCAATATATAAATATACACACACACACACACACAGAGTACTATAAGGCATATATGCATGCAGTGTTGGTGATAACAGAGCATTATCCTCTGGAGATAATCAAGGCAGCAATCAAACAGAAAATCAATCCAAGTATCAAGGAGCAATACATGGCAATATAGACGTTGTACAAATGTATAGGAGTTGATTAGTTGTAAATATAGAAATTTTAGATATCTTTCCTTTTATAACTTGTACTGCTATTATTAGCTTTTTAATACTTGTAACAGTTTCCTATATAATGAAGAATCCTATGCCATAAGCAATTACTGTGGTTTCACTATTGTCTCTAAAATCCTTTCATGGTATCAGAGACCACTATCGGATTAACCTCCACTCGATTCTATGGCCTCAGAAAATTCTTCTACACTCTCCTTTAATACTATGGTTCACATGGTAACAATCAAGCTATCCTCAACCAATTTTCTCCTTTGGCGCAACCAAGTTGTTCCCCTACTGCAATGTCAAAAATACTATGGATATGTTGATGGCTCAACCCCTATGCCTTCCGCTACCACTGATTCCACAGCCCACAACATTTGGAGGCAAAATGACCAACTAGTCATGAGTCTTCTTCTTTCCTCTCTCACGGAGGAAGCACTCTCTATTGTCATTGGTCTCACAACATCAAGAGAAGTCTGGAATGCTCTTGAGACTGCCTTTAGTCACAAATCTAAGGTTCGTGAACTTCAAATAAAAGATGAACTTCATCTCATGAAGCGTGGCTCTCGCAGTATTTCTGAATACTCTCGAGTATTCAAGGCCCATTGTGATCAATTGGCAGCAATGGGACGTCCAGTCGAAGACACTGACAAAGTGCACTGGTTTTTACGTGGTCTAGGCCACGAGTTCTCGACTTTCTCTACCACTCAACTATCTTTAACTCCTATTCCAAGTTTCAAAGATATTGTTCCTAAAGCAGAAAGCTTTGATCTTTTTTCCAAGTCTATTGATCATAATGCAGGTGGTACCTCTGCCTATGTGGCTCATTCATCCTCTGCATCTTCCAACCGAAATGCAAGGCCAAATAATAATCAAAATCGATATAAAGGAGGCCAATCAAAGGCAGGAAATCGTGGCAAGCAGTAGTATAGGAGACCCCCTCGATGTCAAATATGTCGTGAAGAAGGCCATTATGCCACGGACTGCAAGATCAGATACACAAAATCTGATGCAAACATTGCTGAAGCACTTGCCAATTGCACCATCAGCAACGACACAGCAGATTGGTACACTGATATAGGAGCATCTGCACACATGACTTCTGATGTGTCTCAACTTGATAAGGTGGAACCTTACACTGGTAAGGACAGAGTTATTGTTGGTAATGGATCATCCCTACCCATTACACACATGGGTTTCTGCTCTCCCACTCCAACTCTTCAATTAAATGATGTTCTTGTGGTGCCAAACTTAACCAAAAATCTGCTTTCTGTCAGTAAATTAACCAATGATTTTCCTTTCTCTGTTTCCTTTACTGACAATGATTTCATCATACAGAATCTTCAAACTCGAAAGGTGGTGGCAAGAGGTAATCGTGTAGATGGACTCTATGTACTGAAGCGTGGAAACCATGTTTTTTCTACTGTCCTTAGCAAGCACAATTTATGTAATTCCTTTGACACTTGGCATGCCCGTTTAGGCCATGTATCATCCCCAATAATTTCCATTCTTAATAAGAAAAGTATTCTATCTGTCACCTCTATATTGCCAAATCCATCTTTGTGTGTTAGTTGTCAAAAGGCTAAAAGCCATAAACTACATTTTCCAACAACTGATAGTCGATCCAAAACAATTTTAGGACTCATAGATTGCGACTTATGGGGTCCGGCACCGATACATTCCATCTCTAGATATCGATATTATGTTGTTTTTATCGATGATAACTCTCGTTTCACTTGGTTCTATCCATTAAAACACAAAACTGATTTTTATCAAACCTTCATCAAATTTCAAACACTTGTTGAAAATCAGTTCTCGGCAAAGATAAAAAAATTTCAAAGTGATGGGGGAGGTGAATTCACAAGTACCATTTTTCAGTCTCACTTAGTCAAATGTGGTATTCACCATCAGCTCTCTTGCCCTTATACACCCTCTCAAAATGGTAGAGCCGAGAGAAAACATAGACACATCACCGAGACCGGCTTGACAATGCTTTTTCATGCCAATGTTCTTCTTCATTTTTGGGTTGAAGCCTTCAGTACAGCAGTTTTTACCATTAATCGCTTGCCCACATCTGTCTTGAATGAAGCTTCTCCATTTGAAATTCTGCATGGTAAGTCTCCCACCTATGCCATATTTCGAATTTTTTGGCTGCTTATGTTTCCCATACTTGCGAGATTATACTAAACACAAGTTTGAACCAAGAAGTCTCCCATGTATTTATCTCGGTTACCACTCCTCATACAAAGGATTTCGATGTCTAGATCCTAAATCACATCGAGTATTTGTCACTCGACATGCTCGGTTTGATGAGACAGTTTTTCCATCATCTTCATCCAATATGGAACCTCCTCATGCACTCTCAGATTATGTTTCTTTTCATGATCCCAGTCCATCCAATTATCCTTTGTCCAACATTAATTCTTCTGCAGGTTCTCAGACATTACCATCAATCACTCTGTCCAAGTCATGTAAATCATGTGCCTTGGAGTTGAACACATCTCGGAGTTCACCAATATCACTGCCTCATGTGCCTACTCCAATAGTTGAGCAAGTTCCAGACTTGCCGCTTATGCCTACTTCACAAATCGAGCCTTCTTCAGATATGCCAACTGCACCAGCTCAAAATTCTTCAACAAATCAGAATTCTCATTCCATGTTAACACGTGGAAAAGCTGGTATCTCAAAGCCTAAACATTACAATTATGTTTGTCAACTTCCTTCTTCTCCTTTATTATCATCACTATTAGTAATGAATGAACCAAAAGGATTCAAAAGTGCTGCCAAATCACCCGAATGGCTAGTTGCAATGGAAGATGAACTTCGTGCTCTCACTCACAACCAAACATGGGAACTAGTTCCTAGACCACCTGCTACTAATGTGGTTGGATCCAAATGGGTTTTTCGGATCAAATATCATTCGGATGGCTCCATTGATAGGTTCAAAGCACGCCTTGTTGCCGAAGGCTATACTCAACTTTATAGACTTGATTTTAATGACACATTTAGTCCAGTTGTTAGAGCTTCTACAGTTCGCATTGTACTCTCTATTGCAATATCTCGTGGCTGGAACATACGTCAACTTGACGTTAAAAATGCATTCTTGCATGGTCTTCTACAAGAATAGGTTTATATGGAACAACCACCGGGATATATTGATGCTTCCCATCCAAACCATGTTTGTCGTCTTAAGAAGGCAATCTATGGTTTGAAACAAGCACCGAGAGCATGGTTCCATCGCTTTAGCCATTTTTTAATCAAAATTGGTTTCAATGGCAGCAAAGCAGATTCTAGTTTATTTGTTCATTCATCAGACAATGGCATCATTTACTTACTCTTATACGTGGATGATATTGTCATCACAGGCATCAATGTGTCTCTCATTGACACTTTCATTAACAAGCTACGGCAAGAATTTTCTATGAAGGATCTTGGCAATCTAAATTATTTTTTGGGCCTAGAAGTAACTCATTCTAAAAAGGGAATGTTCCTCAGCCAAGTGAAGTATGCAAGAGATATTCTTATCCGAGCTGATCTCCATGATTCAAAGCCGATTGCAACACCAATGATTGTCTCCAATCATTTGACTACTGATGGTCCTCTCTTTCATTCACCAACAACTTATCAATCCCTTGTTGGTGCACTGCAGTATCTCACCATTACTCGGCCGGATATCACACATGCAGTAAATTCAGTAAGTCAATTCATGCATTCACCAAGAGAACAACATTTTCAAGCCGTAAAAAGAATTCTCAGATATGTTAAAGGAACTCTTCATTTCGGACTCAACATCAGTCCATCAAGCAATCTCAACATCTCGGCTTTTTCAGATGCCGATTGGGCTGGTTGTCCAGAAACTAGTCGATCAACATCAGGATATGTCATTTTTCTGGGTAACAATTTAATCTCATGGACCTCCAAAAAGCAGTCCACAGTATCTTGATCTTCGGCAGAATCTGAATATAGAGCATTAGCACTCACTGCAGCTGAAGTTAAATGGTTGTTAAACATTCTTCATGATTTACAAATTCAACCACCAGAACAGCCAACTTTACTTTGTAACAACACAAATGCCATTTTCATGACTCGAAACCAATGTTTTTAATTTCGTACCGTACCGGCCGGTACGGCCGAAATTTTTCGTTTCGGCCGTTCGGCCGGTACAGGTACTATATATGTTCCGTACCGGCCAAAATATCGGTCATACCGGATGGTACCGGCCGTTTCGGCCTAAATTTCGGCTTGTACCGGCCTATATTTCGGCCGGTATCGGCCGATATTTCGGCCTTTTTTTTTTTTTCATTTTTTCAAACTACAAGTTCATTTTTTGACCCCCAATTTAGACTAGACTATTTATAATTTATATGTATGTATGTATTTATATATAATTTATTCATATATAAACTATTATTTTAGAATATAATTGTTATATATATTTATATATATAATTTATTCATATATCGATTATCCCGAAACGGTACACGAAACGGTACCGGTACCGAAATATTTCGTTCCAGTGTCTTGACCGGTACGCCATCCGGTACGGTATTCAAAACATTGCTCGAAACCCAGTAGCTCAACGAAGGTCCAGGTATATTGATATTGATATTCACTTTGTTAGGAATTAGTCTGCAATGGTATATTGAAGATTAAAAATGTGCCATCCACCTTACAAATAGCAGACATATTCACCAAAAGTCCATCAAAACCTCTGTTTCTACTATTCCGATCCATGCTTCGCGTGTTGCCAACCACGCTTGACTTGAGGGGGGATGTTGGCGATAACAGAGCATTATCTTCTGGAGATAATCAAGGCAGCAATCAAACAGAAAATCAATCCAAGCATCAAGGAGCAATACATGGCAATATAGACGTTGTACAAATGTATAGGAGTTGATTAGTTGAAAATATAGAAAGTTTAGATAACTTTCCTTTTATAACTTGTACTGCTATTATTAGCTTTTTAATACTTGTAACAGTTTCCTATATAATGAAGAATCCTACGCCATAAGCAATTGCTGTGGTTTCACTATTGTCTCTAAAATCCTTTCATGCAGCATGCATGCATCGATCCATATTCAATCTTATAAGATCTACTGTACGTTTTTGTTTTAGGCTATATGCATATATGCATTATATATACGATCGAGTTCAACATTTACATATACGGCCTGCGATAATCCGCCCTAGCTACCCCCACGTGATCTTTATTAATTATATCTAAATATATTATCTGTATACGTACATGGGAAGCTTAGAGGGGAAAAAGAACAGGCTTAGGTTCGCGTTGATCACGACGATGATCAGCTAAATGGCTATGGCCTAGCTAGCTCATTATAAATATCATTAGATAATGAGCAATTCATATCTAAAAGATCGAGTACGTACATTCTTAAGTTGAACATGAGGAAGTGCTCAATACTCTTAAGTTAATTACTAAGCCAAAACTAAATGCCTAAAATGTATGTAGTTACGCGCGTTTCCCGATACAAACAATTAGTACTTGACCTTGCATGTGTACATGCATGTGTGTGTGTATATATATATATATATACCACACATAGAGAGAGAGAGAGAGAGGTACATTTATCTGGTGGCAAAACACCTAAGATTAATTCATAATATTCAAGAAAGATCAGAGTTAACCATATGCGGGCCGGAGTCTGCTCTCTTTTCGATCGACGTCAGCTACATTAACCGGCAAGCTATGTAGAGGATATTCATATGTTTAGAAGTCCATATCAGATTGATGACACGTTGATACTTAAAATAATGCAGATCGAGGATGGTTATGAATTATCTTGGAATTGAAAAAGAGGATCTTTCTGAACAACTCTATATATAATATATGATATAATTTGTTCCTGCTAGCAAGTATATATATATATATAGTTATTCTTATTCAGGGGAATTAAAAACTTATATATTGTTGGCCGGATGTGGGTCATAAAAACCATACGTCTCTACAATAATTCATGAGTTGAATGTGATATGCCAATTTTTTCTCTTAATTGGGAGTCAGGATCAAGGATGCATGCAAACAGCATATATAGGTAGGTTCTTTCAATAAACCTGATCTGCACTTCAAATAGAAAGAAAAAATATTCGTACGAGAGAATAAATATTAAGACCTACGAGAACAGTGTCCGTGCCCTGTTCTCTCTCTCTCTCTCTCTCTCTCTATATATATATATATATATTATAATCTTATATTGATCATTGATTACTCTTCAATCCCTCTAGTTCTAGAAAGCATTATTAAAATGTACAATATAAGTCAGCTGGTCCGTCATGTCCATTTCATATTTGCATTTCCAATGAATCATCCGAATTGAAGGTTGTATACATTAATATTGATAATTCAAACTAACCACGATCGATCGAGTGGATCGGATAAACCCTGATGTCTCTTCGATGTTATTTTAAAATCTCGCAATCCCCTTTAATTATATGTATATAATATGCTCACTAGTTTAAAAGAGATTTAAATGGTCACTGCAGGGACTATCACTAGCATATATACTCAATGCGATTGCGTCGAAGTCTTTCTAATTGCATGAAATTATTAATGCACCTTATTTTAGGTTTGAGCAGTATACATATAGCACGCTTCCCATCGGTGGTTTTGAGAAACCACAGCAGAGAGAGAGAGAGAGAGAGAGAGAGAGAGATCATTGGACTAGTATTACATCATTTTAGATAAGATAATTCCTGAATTTCTGGGTATATCTCGATCGAGCGTGAAAAAGTAACGTGTAGGTAATGGATGCATAAAGGGTACGTACGTTGCTTCTTTACTATATATATATATATATAAATATATATATGTATATATATAGTTTGGTGTCATTCTTTTCTTTTCCCTGAATTCCTAGATATATAAAGATAATGATCAATAACTCGAGTAGTATATACAATAGATGGGAGTACTGGAGAATTACTAGATTAATATTTGAGGTAATTGGCTCTAAAATCTTCTCGTCGACGAAAACGGCATGCACCTAAAATGAATTATACATTTCCCGATTATCAATTTAAAAATATTAACTTACGTGCATATGGTACTAAAATTAGGAAGTGCCAACTTGCAAGGCATATTAATTAATTATATATGAATTAGTGTACGTAACAGCATCAGCATGCATAAATGCACGCATGATATCATGCATGGTTCGTGGATTTGGAAATCCATGCGCATGTGGGACAACTACAACTACTAGCTAGCCTCATCAGATCGATCGGTAATATACATGTGATCGGTCGATTCGATCATGACATTTTTGTCGCCGTACGTTCTCTTTTAAATCTGTATCTGTTCATGTGCCGCTTTCTTACAACCTGCATATATCTCTTTTTATATATATAAAGTCTCTATCAAACAGCAATTCTTGTTTTTAACGACATTTCTTGTATTTCCGTTAAAAGTTATTCCCCTCCGTCTACTATAAATCGATAATTTCAAGATAACAATTTATTAACTCTTTTACGCCCATTTAATGATTGTTAATTTAAAACAATAATTCTTTCTGAATTTGAAAACAATAATTTATTATCCTACTTATGAAAGAATTTTCATTTAATCAAATTATGAGAAACGAGAAAAATTAAACGGTTGTATTTTTAAATTTGATGCCCTTTTTATGACTCATGAAATGACTGTATTTTCACCCACTTATTGAAATTATCAGTTCACAAATTTATCTCTAGTTATCACTTCCTGCCGATACAACTGCATGCACATCCATTCTGATATTCATTGTATCTACATCTGATGATACAATTATCCAATTAACAATTACATATTAAAAAGATAAATACAAATATATAAAATTTAAAGAATAACAAAAACGCATCAAAAATACTCCTTCTCAGGTGAAGAAATTCCGTCTCCTCTCGAGTTTGTATTCATCTTTGTGTTGTTGGAAGCTATTAGGAATTTACATATTCAAATTTTGGTCGGTTTAAGGTAATTTTCTATATCTTTAATAATTTGTTTTATGTTAACTATTAGAGAGAAAAAACATCAGTTTTCTATCAACAAGTTACTAAAGATTAATAAAAGAATCAAAATAAACATATGGGTTTTCTATCATAAAACTTGATAAAAAATAAAAAAATTAATCATACAACTGCATATTTAATTTATCTTTTATTTTTTAATTTTGTCTATACTCTATTTTTCTCAAATCATGATCTATGCTGAAGCTTCTCTCTCTCCTAAATGAAATGAGAGGACATAACCTGATGACAAATTTAATAGAGGTGCAGTAAATAATTGCCCTTTTCACGTGGTTTTGTTGCTTTTCGATATCTGAGCTCTTTATGTATCTACGTATGCTTTTATTTGTGTATCTTCTTTGGATAGTTTTAGCAAAGTTATCTGATTAATACAAATCGAATAACGCCTTTGATATTTTCACGTTTCAAAAATGTCGTAGGAATAGATATTTTGGTACGTAATAATCTATTTTACTTGTGATGTTTATTAAAATAGGATTACATAATTATTTATAAATTATATAAATATTATATCGTTATTTAATTAACTAAAAATATTACTTCCTTATTAATAAAAAATTAAATTTTAACAAAAAAAAAATTTTAATATAAATTAAGCAAACGTGTATTGTACTGCACAACGTTTCTTTCACCTAGTATATATATATATATATATATATATATATATATATATATTTATATATGTTCATATATAATTATTATCTGCTAGGTTCTAATTAATAAGATACCGAAAGCACCACCTTATAACTGGCCGGCTCAGTTAAACAAATTAATAGAAACTTAAGCTCACTTTGATCACGAGAATACAAATTTCTTCGAAGTAATTAATGTCTTTTGTCTAATAAAATAAATATTGGAGCCCAGCTTTGAATTGATTATACAATAAAATGTAGAGTTTTTATTTCTCATGTAATTAATGTATGAGATTTCATTTACCACCCTAATTTTATTATAAAACTGGCCAGGTCCGATACTACAAAAACGCCAATATATAGTACTCATGATATAAAATTGAATTATTAATCATAATAGAATAATGATGATCTTGAGGAAAAATACTTGTGCTGCAATATTATTGATTACAGATTGAAAAACTCTGGGGAGAAGCCACTGTAGTGGGAGCAACTGCTGCACACCTTACGTTGCATAAGTAAAATGACGAAAAACACCCTACAACATTCATCTCTCAAATTTGAAATTACTATAGACTGAGTGAGCTGATGAGATAGAGAGGGAATATGAGAGAGAGAGACCGACAATTAGAGAGAGAGAGTGGAGATGAGAGAGATGATGAGAGAGAGAGCGAAGATGAGAGAGAGAATTGAGATGAGAGAGAGAGATCGAGATGAGGGTGAGAGTTGATCTGATGAGAGAGAGTCGAGGGGAGAGAGAGAGACGATGAGAGAGAGACAATGGGATGAGAGAGAGATGAAGAGAGAAGCCGTTTGGTACAAAACCAAAAAAAAAAAAAAAATACATGGATTAGAAGCATCCACATAATGTGTGCACCGTTATAGTGAATGTTATATAGAAGAACTCTTACAGATTAGTACAACACCCGTAATACGAGTAATTATTAATATTGTAATGAAACAATATATATATTTATATTTATATAATCGGCAAGCTATCTAATAGTCATGTGAACAATAGATTGTTGCACCTGCTGATCACGATCTGGGCCAGTACTCTAGAAGTGGCTCAGACTACCTGATCGAAGGTGGTCGATTTGGCCACCTTAACTTCAAGCATGGTCGGCTAATATCCATGCAGGCTAGCTACCGCGAAGGGGTAATTAGTACTGAGGTATTTTTGTTCTTTTTATTTTCAGTAATATTTTTATAATTTTTCAGTTTTCATATATTTTTTATGGTTTGAAATGCCACAAGCATTTATAAATACTTTAACATGAAACATTAATATTAGATATTCGATTTTCTATAATCCACGGTATTAAATAACAACAATTAAAAAATGTATCTCTCTAATTACAATTCGATAGAGAATATAACCTGATTATGAAAGAATGATAATTTTAACTTTACTTTCAAGTGTCTCCTAATGACTAGATGCATAATTATATTGTAGATGAGAACCTTTAACCATCTCAGTGCTTAAATAGACTTCTAGCTATTATAAAATCTAGAAGTATTTTTGTCTCATTATAACTCATTCATTAACCGATATAATTTGAACTAGTATAAACCCATATAGATAATGGTGTGTGGAACGTTGAGTTTTAATAAAACTATTATATTCTCCCACTTGGCACATATGCCCATAAAACAATATTTTCCGTTCATAGGTTTATTATAAGAAATTAACCATACCATGCATGTCCATTTTCAAAAAACTTTCCTTGTATGAGTTCTGCGATATCAATGTGAAATCAGTTACCAATGCTAGTCACGGCAGTCCTCTGTTATATAACCAACAAAATTTATTCAATGTACTAGAACACTTGTAACTCAATTTAATATAATCTTTAATAGGGATAATTAAGGCTACTACTGTAATATCTTAGATTCCAATTCATGTCTACTTTAAACATTATCTTATCATTATTCGTCCACATCAATCAATGTACATATAAAGTGTAAAGATCAAACAATACAAACAATCATAATAGATATCTCTCAATGTCCAGTAAGAATATACTTAGCATATCAATGATCTCTTTAACATGCTCACATCAAAGGAATAAGCATAAGACTCATCTTTTCAATATGTTCATTAAACTGCAATCATGAATGCAATATTGATATATTATATAGACATTATTTATTTTTGTATTTTCTCCTTAACACTTCGGTATTTAAGATTTCATTAAATACATTATTTGGAGAAAATAATGTGAGGAATTCTTACAATACATTCTTAGCGCCTTGACTATAAAGTCGATAATTCCAAATCCTAATATAAGTTTCCTTAGTCATATACCATACACTATGGCCTTAAAGCATGCCACAAACTCAATCTCTATTGCACATTAAGCAGTAAAACATTTGTCACATAGTTTTTTATAAAATAACTCTTATAGATAGTAAAATACAAAGCCGTAACTATATTTTCTATCATTAGAGCAATCCCATAAAAATAGAGTTTAAATATCCAGTTACCTTAAAAATATCAATTTTTCTAAATGTAACACTATACTCTTTAATTTTTTGCAAATAACATGACACTCTTTTCACAGTTTTTCGGTCAATCATCATTGGGTTACTTTGGCAACAATCAAGGATGCCAGCTGAAAAACTAATATTCAGTCTTATACAAGTTTGTGTAATCATTAAATTCCTTTTAACCAACATATACAAAATTAATTTAACAACCTAATCAATTTTAAGGCACTGTAAAATACTAAGTATGTCAAATTTTGTTTTTAAAGCATCTATTGACCACCAATTATTAATTCAATGTCTTTCAAAATACTATGTAATTTTACTGAGACAATCCTAACAATCATTGTATTGGTATTAAAATTCATAAATCTCATTGCTAAAGTCTACGAAGGTTGTCTCATTCATAAATCTCATTTCTAAAGTTTTTTAGATACATGATTTTAATATCATAATACAAATCATGATATGTACTTGCCAAATGTCATATGCATACCTCCTGATCATAAATATAAATGTACTCCCATTGACTTTCGGGTATTTACATTAAAAATAAATTTTTCTCTTTAATCTAAACGTAGTGATGTTATTATTAATTTTCAAATACAATTTTCAAAACTAACATTTTCTAAGCAGCCATTTTGATTATTTTTTGTAGACCACAAAATCTAGACTTTTGCTCTACAATAGTTTTCATTTTTCACATCTATTTCATGACGTAACTCAAGATCATAATGAGCTACCAACGTCATGGTGATCCTGAATGAGTCATTTCAGGTTTATTAGAGATCTCTTTTTCTAATCAATGCTCATTTACGAGTGAAATCTATGATTACATATCTAACTTTATATCGTTTAACAGTGCATTTAAAGTTAGGATTTTGTCTCCAAGATTCATTTACATTCAACTTTTTAACACTTTATAGACAATTTGACCAAATTAGAGACTTTACATTGATTCATGGATTTAATCACTATTTAACGCATTGATCTTTTATAGAATTATTTCTTTCTATAACTTGTGAAAACATAAATGGATATTTATTTGTCAAATTCTAGATTTGGGAAATACACCACATAATCTAAACAAATAGCAAATCAATAAGATCATATGAGCTTACCCATTATGATGTCAGCATTGACAATTCTTCAGTGGTGTTTCTCTTATAAGATGGATGATCATTTGCTTGCTGTTCCATATTATGATTGAGATGATCAGAAAAAAGAACTCCAAGCCTTTTCGAAGATACAAACATGCACTTACTCGACAATTACATCTCTAATTTCTATTAAAATCAGGTAATAAATATATATTTTCATACCATGAAAATCGTTTACGAAGGTAGTGAGATATTCCTATCTATAAAACATTATGGGGGAAAAGGTCTATATGTGTATGTCTATATGCATTATCTCAAGAAACTCTTCACGCCATGTGGCAGATTTTCTTAATATATTTGATTTATTTTCCTTTTATACAAATCAACACACATATTGAGAGTAGAAAACCTATATGCAGAAAATATTTTATTTACTAATCTTTACAATTTTTATTTGGAGATATTCTCTAAAATTTTATGCCACAAATTGTAAATTTTTTTAATAAATCAGATTTCCTATGGTTCTAATACATGCCTATAAGTGCAGAATATTTTCAATAAAAACATTATGAAGGCATGATGACTAAAAATCTTATTGAAAGAAAAAATGGAACCGATATAAATGATATTTTGAATCAGTTAAAACATGAACATTTATGCTCGAGTTTAACCACAAAAAATGATTATCAACATTTATAGAGTTTGATTTGAAATTTATACAGACAAAATAAAGATGAACATTTAGACTCGAGTTTAATCCCAAAAAATGTATAAACATATATAAAATATATAAAAGATTTTATTCGAAACTTATACAGGAAAAAGTTTACCATTCCGTTCGAATCAAGTTTTATGCTAAGGACACTCAAACCTTCAAGTTTCATTATTTCTTTCAAAATTTAATTGACACAATTCTTACACTTCTATGACCATCACTTCCTTCATTTCCCAAAAGTTACAGTTTTTTTTCAATACAAATTAGCAAAATAAATTTGTATTAATCTAACAACCATGCTACTAACTTTTTCATATTTCGTTACTTTGATGGAATAATAATATATCTGGAATAAACCATTCTATACAAAAATAAGAACATTTCACCATTTTCATTCCTAAAATTCAAAATTTGATATGTAATAATTAATTCCATCTTCTTAAACATTATGTTGTTCTGACCCTTACCATTATCCTCAATAATAATTGATTTTAAACTTAAAATGGATAAATTAAGGTCTAGAACAAGGGCCATTCCCAAAAGAGGCCTTAGGGTAAATCTGACATGCTCATATTTCTTTAAAGTTAAAGTAATTATTTATAGTAAATATTATAATGATATTCATATACGTACTGCAAGAGAAGATTTTTATCACATTAATAATTTGATTGCGACACTCAAACAATAACATAATTCAAACCATTTTGAATTAACTAATAGTGTTATCGAAATCACTCATTTGGAAGTGAACCCAACAAACAAAATGTTCTCTCCAGTTTTAAATTTGGAATTTAAACTATTATGAATGAACTAATAGTTTCATCGAGATTCCTCCTTTGGGAGTGAATCCCAACACAAGAAATGTTTCCTCCAATTTTGAATTATCTGGATAAACTAGTTGTATCGCAAGAGTTCATTGGGAGTAAATTTTAACATACAAAGTGTTATCTCTATTTTTAAAATTTGTGGATGAACTAGTTGTATCACCAGAACTTTCATTTGGGAGTAAATTTTGACATATAATTGTTCTCTCCAAATTTAAATTCTATTGATGAATTAGTTGTATCACCAGAACTCTCATTTGAGAGTAAATTCTAGCATACAAATAATTTTCTCCAACAATTACTTCAGTTAGATAAATTAGAAGTGTCATCAAAATTCTCATTTGGGAATGGACTTTGACACATAAGTTGTTATCTCCAACATTTACTTCAGTGCGTAAACTACTATAGTTATCAAAATTCTCATTTGGGAATCACTCTGACACATAAATTGTTCTCCATCATTAATTATCACAGATCCAATCATTTTTCATTATTACCCATGCTATTATGGAGTAAATTATTTGTCATCTAAAATTAAGTAAGATTTTGTACCTTCGGGTAACCAACCGCTTCCTTGATTTTGGTACAAATTATTGACCCCTCATTTAAAATGAACAACAATTATATATACATATATGGCCAACCATTCAATAAAGTAATAATAAAAATAAAATAATTTGGCCGAATCCGATCGAGCAACCCAAGTTGAAACTTGGTTCTACACTCTGGTCATATCATGTGACTTGTTCACTGCATTGTTCTATTCTAGTTCTATGGTACAAGCCCAAATCCTTTCCCCCTATTTTTTGTTTACTCTCGGGTTGGGCCAAGGTTCTTGGGCAACTGTTATTGGCCTAAATTGTAATGGGTTTGAAACCCTACCCGTTCAGAACTCATGACTCGACTCTTTTCTTCTTCCCTTCACGCAGCCACCGCACCTTTTGGGCTTTTAAACTATGTTCAAACGTAGCCATGGGCGTCGACGACGAGGCATCCCCAACCTCTTCATGCCATCGACGTCCACCTCCCTTCCCCTCTCTCTCTCTCTCTCTCTCTCTCTCTCTCTCATTCCTAAACTCGTGCTACCATGGCCAATGGACTTTATAGCCTTCTACATCGCTGTCATAGAGATTCTTGTGAGGCGATTTTCAACCTCCTCGCAGCTCCAGACATTGTTTCTTTTATTTTTATTTTCCAAAACCCATCTCAGAGAGATATCAGGCCACCAAGCAGAGAGAGGCATCACACTGCCAACGACGTTTTCCCATACTGGGTTAGGAATAGATCACTACGGCCACCTTACGCCATCATCTCCCAACCCCACTTAGGGGCTTTCTCACTGTTCTCTCAATTTTTTTTGTCACTGAGACCACCCATATATCTTGTTCTATTAACTCTCTCTCTCTCTCTCTCTCTCTCTCTCTCTCTCTCTCAAAGACAATACATTACAAACGAAACAAAAACAAAGTTAACGAAACATTAACCACACAGGCATCAACACCTAAATACATGTGAAACCGAAACAATCACGTAAGTTTTTCTCCGTACAAAATAACATATTAACATAAACTGAGAGAACTAAACTAGTGCTAAACTATTATCATGTAAATAAAAAATACAGCCAGGAATATTAAATTTGTAATATATTTTGACGAGATCGTAGAATATCCACAATTTGTCGCTCTGATACCACATGTTAAATATTTTAACATGAAATATTAATATTTGACCTTCAATATTCTATAATCCATGATATTAAATAACAGTACATCTCTGATTACAATTCGATAGAGAATCTGATTTGACTACAAGAGAAAATTCACCCTTTACAACATGTCCGTTATTCGTTGGGTCTAGGGGTGTACACCGATGGTTTCGGCGCAAAATCGAGACCCCACCCACGTCTGCCATGAAAGTTCAGCACCGGCCGAATCCGCTCGATTGGGGAGAGAAAATCAATATTATCGGTCTCGACGCGGCGCGGTTTGGTTCTTCAGTCTGCTGTCGGCGTCTCTGTGACGGAGGAGGGATGCCGCATCCATTGTCGAGTGAGAGTAGAAGCTTAGGGTTTAGGATTGCAAAGGAAGGAAAAGACGTGAGGAAGAAGAAGAAGAGGGGGGGGGGGGAGTGTTTAATGAAACCTAATTCAAAATGGCGCCATTTGGTTTAAAGACAAACTGCGCCGTTTTATTTGTTTTTTTTTTTAAGTTCCACTTTTAAAAACGAAATCGTTTAATATACATATATTCAAAAAACATAAATGGTCGGCCTATTCAGCGGTTTCTTAGGGGCTCAAACCGGCGCCAAATCGCCGACGTCAGTTTTCCCTCAAATCCTCTCGACCGTCGATCAGTTCTTCACCAGTTTCGGCCGGTTCCTGAATCCGATAGCCGGTCTGCGTCGGAGGCGGTCGGTCCGACCGGTTACTATACAACCCTAGTTGGATCACACATTATTGACACATGATGCCAAAATATTCGTTAGATATTTTAGAGTATTGGAGCTGAATGGAATGATTTAATTGTAAAATTGTAAAAATCTAAGAATGTAAAAGACTAGAAGTATATGGAGGTTTTTCTTTTCAGACGAGAAAAAAACCCTACATAGACAATTTTGTATTCAAGTAAAAAGTTTAGGTGGGGCTCACGTACTATGTGAAAAAGCTAAAGAGCTTTCGTAGCTCTATCAAATTAAGAACATCAACCATCAAAAAAAAAAAAAAAATTAAGAACATCAAGACAAAAAAGGGGTAACCCTATAGAACGTAATGCAACCTAAAAACTTACTGCAAAATGAAAAATATGGTTCCAAACGATATCTACTTATATTATAATAAGAAATACTATACTTTATCCAAAATTTTATTATTACCAATTACAAGTATTATGTGAAACATTTTAAGTAACTACTATTTAAATAGTTGATACATAATAGCACTAATTAAAATATACCATATCAACAATTGTGAGCAAAAATGGTAAAGAATTTGGATGGAAGTGACACTTCTTGGTTATAATCCCAAAGACACATATCTATCCTATACACACCCAATTCATTGAAGAGAAATGCTTTTAACAATAAAGAGATATCACAAAAGTAAATTCACAAACTGATGTGACTTGATATGATATGTTAGATTGTAAAGTAGATTTAATATATAATATGAAATCATGTCAGTTTGAATATTTATTTTTATTAGGGGTGGACAGCAGGGACCCGCAGCCCTCTATCCTACTCCAATCCGCCCTGCCCTTGCATGGGTGGGCGGGGCCCCCCAAGCCTCGTAGGGAGAAAGCTAGTGGGGGCAGGGGGCCGACGGGCTAACCCCAATGAGTCCCCGCCCCTCTATATATTAAAAAAATATTTTAATATATTTATAGAAATATATTGTATATAAATATATGCAATGTGTTGAAGAGTTGAAGACTTGAATTTGTATTTAAGTTATCTATGGAGTCCCACATTGTTTACGTATGACTAGTAAAATAGTTTTTAAATTTATATAATGAGTTTAAAAACTATTTTACTAGTTTTAAACTTTTTTGTATTTATAAATTTTAATTTACAATTTAAATTATGTTATAATTTGGGTTTAAAAAATATTTTTGGATTCAGTAATAACTTTTTGGCCGAATGGGCAATGGGGTACTATTATTGGCTTGGGCGGGGGGCGGGACACGGGGCGAATGAGGTGTTTGACCCCACCCCTCGACACCGAGGCGGGGGGCCCACCCCCACCTCCTGGTTGTGGGGTGCATGCAGGGTGGAAAAGCTTTACCTCTACATGGTGCGGGGTATGGTCCATAGTAGGGTCCATCCCGCACCATGCAGGTATCACTCTTATATGTGACTGACCAAGGCCTGGAAAGTGGACAATCTGTTTTATGCGCAATACCCACACAGGAAAAGTACTGATCATAGTCGGCTCATGCATCTTCTCGGATCTTGTCCATTATGGCCGGCAGAGTTCTTTTGGGGCAACTATTGCAGGTCCACTGTCTGGGGCTTAGCTGGCCGATTATGTGAATCGGACAACGTAGAAGCAGGGACCAGTTTGTATTATACTTTATTTTGAGCCTTAATATATATATACCAGCCATAAAATATTGATATATGTTAGGCAAATTATAAGGAGCATATATACATGTGTGTGTGTGTATGGTCCACGTGTTTAATTAATTCAATGTCAAATAAGTTTTTGAGCCCTATATATGTATATATATTGATGGAAGCTGCTATGCCTATCCGTGGAAGCTGTACTCAGACATGCATTATTAAGGTTCGGTAGCTACGATCCATACCTCAACTCCAAAAGATTATCGTATTTTGGTTTGGTTGGTTGGTGCGCTCATGGGCGGATGGGATGGGATGGGATGGGATATATTCGATGTTAGCTAGGGCAGCTATGTTTGGCCTTATTAATCATGGAACTAGTGGTTGCGGAAAGAACCAAAGCTAGCTAATGTTGGTGCTATATATATTTGTTATACACGATCATCATCATCATCAACTGTCGGCAATGCATTATTAATAATTAATGTCGCATGGTATACTACATACTCATGAACATGATGGTGTATATATTGGCCCACCTCGTCTACATATATATATATATATATATATATATATATATATATATATATACTAGTAGTGGGGGCAACGTGCGAGGCACGTTTGCCTAGTTAAAAGAAAAACAAATAGTTGTAAAATAGATATGAGCTTTGCATTAAAAGAAAAATAAATAAATAAAAACATAATGATAAGTTTTTTTTTTATATGTAAAAAACATAATGACAAGTTAACGAAGGATAATAATATCGTCTGCCTATTGTAACTCAAGAAATAATATCGTGTGCCTACAGTCACGTTTGATCTTAATTTAAATTTATTTTCTGACAGATCCTTCAAAAAATTTAAATGATTGCATCACTATCATTAGTCGTTGAACTGAATAATTAAGGAAAATTATTTTTATATGAAAATAAAATTGTTAGTGCCTGACTTATTTGGAATTAAATTTGACAGTTTGTTAGGTCCCAGAACATGACCCGTTTCCAAAATTTGAACTATATCTGGTGCACAATTTTTACATGTAGATAAGGATGAAAGGACAAGTTGCTATATCCTTAAATATAAAATCAGAAGTTTTAGAGAACTTACATGCAAAATCTTTTTCTATAATCTCGTGTACAAGATTTGACAATTTATCACTGAATCGATTCATGGATAGTTCAAATCTGATGCTATCAACTTCACGAATGTACAGATCAATAGCCATCCACCTAGATACGAGAGAGACATCATTTGTGACCTGAAACAATAGAAAGAAAAGTACTTGATGCCATCATGTACTTCAGTAGCGAAAGCACAGTGATTTTTTTTATTATGACCCTTACAAAATTTGCTTGATATGTTACCAACTATTCCAAAAACTGCCCAATTCATTACTAATCAAAATAAGGAAACACAAAATTACAATTTACTCTAACCTCTTTACTAATTTTGCGATAAGCAATAAGATTTTTCTTGTAAGTGCAAAATGAAAATCCAAGTATAATGAGATGTGTAAAAGAAAGTTGCTTAGCTAGAGATAGAAAAAGAGAAAGAGAAAATCATGGAAACTAAACCCATTAAAATCTATGGAAGCTATGCAACGGAGGAGAGTGTTGAGAAAGAAAGTATTCAACTCCTTCATCGTCCATTCACAGTCCTCAAACTTTTTATTTTTTTCTCACAAATTACACCAACTAATGCATGTAGGAACCATTTTCCACACAACTGAAATTTGTTGGCTACCACCTAATCCTTTACTATGGTGAAAAAGATCCACTATACCTCTTCATTAATATATGTGGAATAGTTTAGAAATTAATTGCATGTCAACAATTTTCTTTTTTAATATATTCCTATTCAAAGGAAATAACACAGGTCTGCTCTAGAATGTTTCTAGTGTGTTTTCAAACCATGATTCTACAGGACCATACACTACATCTACATTCAGATGGTAAATAATATACACTATGCAAGCTTAATTAAAGGAAAGATATCAGAAATCATTTGATCCACTATATCTCTTCATTAATATATGTGGAATAGTTTAGAAATTAATTGCATGTCAACAGTTTTCTTTTTTAATATATTCCTATTCAAAGGAAATAATACAGGTCTGCTCTAATATATTCAAAGGAAATAATATACACTATGCAAGCTTATTTAAGGGAAAGATATCAGAAATCATTTGGAAGATATCCTATAAAAGCCATATACAATTTGAGAATCAAATAAATGCAAAAAATTCACAAATTTCTTCCACATTATCTTATAGATACAAGCAGTTCCTCCTCCCACCACCCACTCACACTTGTATTGTAACGCGTGACGATTAATTTGTGTGGGATGTGCAGTAAGAACAATTTCAACCTCCAACAGAAACAATCCTTCCAATGTCGAGAATAATAGACGGACAATAAAAAAGAAAAAAAAAATCTAATCTTGCCACAACAAAAGCTCTATTCTAACAATTTTGCTTAGCCGAGATTAGTGAAGTAATGCAGTTTCCAAACTCTCAAATTAATGACATTTTTTTTCTTGCTAAAGAAAAAAAAATAAACAACATGTTGTAATTTTTAAGAGCTCATTCTTCTTTAGTGTTGCTTATCAAGACAAAGTAAAAAAAAAAAAAAAAGAAGCAGAAGCCTAAGAACCAAAAAAGAGACCTGCTTGCCTGATTGCAATCTGTTTCATAAAGCTCATTTGGGAAAACTCCACCGTGCACCAGCTCATTTCCGGCTCATTTTTTCTTTTCCTCTATTTTCTCAGCAACCAAACAGGTACTCAAAAAAAAAAAAAAAAAAGAGGGAAAACAACGTCACAAGGAAGAAGATCAAAAAACCAGGAACGAGACCAGAAGTTAGAAGCAAATACAATGAAATGGGAAATAAAGGGAACCTGATCGAGGGTACTGTTCCTCTCGACTTTCTCCACGAAGTTGTCTCACACCTCATGCTGAAACACATCGTTGAGATGACTCCTGAGCACTTCAAAAGGAAAGACACCACCACCACCACCAACAACATAAGGAACAGAGGAACAAAATGAGAAAAGAATAATCACAGGATTCAGATCCAAAAAGAACAAGAAGGAAAAAAACCCAAACTGTTTCTCAGATTCACACCCAAGTGAAAAGAGAAAGATATCGAGAAAGACCATACCCACCGGGCACCAGCACTAAGAACGAGCAAGAAGAAACGAGAAATACAGAGCATGACAGAAATCTTTTCTTTGTCTTCGGAGCCTCACTTCTGAGATCTCTATGCTAGATCGGCAAGAATCAGGATCGACGAATTTGGCACCCCTCAATCTCACAGGGGCATAAATGAAACGAAATGTGTCAGACGAAAAATACTGTTCGTTCTTGTTCACTTTCGGATAGCCTCTAACGTGCATTTAACGGAAAGCAAACGAAAAACAAGAATTTCCGTTAGTGGCCGTTTCATAGCCACTTATATAATAGTAATAGATATCTCAGCTGTCTACTACAATTTGATACAGTACTCTGGCCATGATCAAAGCTGCTAGCTAGCTAGGACATGAAGGCAACATATTTTTGCAGACATCTCTTAATTAGCGTGTATTAATTATTCCTGTTGCACCTTTTTTCTCTCTCCATTAATGTTAATATTATATTACAACAAGATAAATAGTGCAAATTAAGGGTGCATATATGTATATGATCAATTCAATATACAAACATACGTACCTATCTACTCTACGTGATCATATTACTCATTCAATATTGTATATAATTAATAAATTATGGATAATGCTAGTTATAATTTATAAGTTATATATATACAGACCTTTTATAAAAAGAAAATCTCACTAAAAAAATATATTTTTATAATAGTTAGATTCATTTTTTTTACAAAATGCTCTATAGACGTACACATGCAAAATTAATTTGTCTATTTAAATATTGTACTATAATAAATTAACCATTAGTCTACTGATCACAAGACACACCACCAGTACCTGGAGCATAGAATATTGACCGCCAATTCGCTGGCGGTGGAAGTTGGTCAATTCTGGCAATAGCTGTACAAACATGAAAAGAACAGAATGAAATTTAAACGTAGGGACACAATTACAAATTAAGAAGCTATATTGCCAGTGGGATCAGATGGATGCCGGAAGGGAGAGAGCGAGAGGGTACTCTGCCATGGCTTATACCTAGCTATTGATAACCACAAGATTCAAAACAGCCAAGATCCTCACTTATCCTATGCACGGTTGAATGCTACAGATAACTCTTCATCAAGTGATAACACCGAAAGTTCAGGAGATAACTCTTGACTATATTTAAATGTATTTGAATTATTGTTATCCCTTTTGAATGTATTTGAATTCTTGTTATCCCTGTAATTTCTCCATGTAATCTTGATTCAAACTCCTTATGTAATTGTATATAAATGACAATAGCATCACACGGTTTTGGCATTGAAGCCAAGACTATTCTATAGAAATTTACACGGTACCAGAGCAATTGGCATACGCCTAGTTTCTATCGATCATTTTCTGTTCACCAATGGCTTCCACTACTTCCGCTACTTCCAATGTTAACTTTGCTCCACCAAACATTGGACATCTTGTGTCGATCAAGCTGAGTAACTCAAACTATCTGATATGGTCATCCCAGATTGTACCCGTACTGAAAAGTCATGACTTGATGGGCTTCGTGGATGGTTTTGAGCCGTGTCCATCAAAATTCCTTGTTGATAATCAAGGAAAAACAACACAATCTCTTAATCCATATTATATCCTCTGGAATAAGAAAGATTAGTGTGTGCTGAGTTGGATTAATGCAACTCTATCTGACAAGGTACTAGCCTCTGTCTATGGGATCACATCTGCTCGAGGGGTGTGGAGCTCTCTAGCAAACAAGTTTGCCTTTCATTCTCGAACCAGTGTACACCACTTGAAGAGGAAATTGCAGAATCTTCATCAAGGGTCAATGAAGTGCACTGATTTCCTTGAAAAGGCTAAACAACTGTCAGATGAATTGGCTGCAGTTGGTAAGCCACTTGAGGATGATGACTTAATGTCCTACATAGTGAGTGGCCTCAATCCCTCATTTAATCCTTTTATAACCTCCTTGTCCTTTGCTACCCGAGACAAGAATGTTTTTTTTGAAGATTTTCAATCAGAGCTCTTATCTTATGAACTTTTATTAGAAAATCAGACTCATTCCATACCACCCGAGACCAATAATTTTGCCTTCTTCACTCCCAAATCCAACCAACAGCAGTATAACCGCAAGCCCAAACACCCAGGTAAACCATATTCACATCCTCAATACTCACCAAATCCGCGTCCAAAATACTCACCAAAATCCTCTGGCTCACCTTCCTCACCTCAGCCAAATAAAATGCAGCACTCATTTTCCACTCCCAAATCACCTTGTCAAATTTGTGGAAAGTCAAATCACAAGGCATTAGATTGCTTTCACAGAATGGATTATGCATATTAGGGTCGTCATCCACCAACTCAATTGGCTGCCATGGTTGCACATACCAATGCTGAGCATGAGGAAGAGACATGGTTTGCTGATAGTGGAGCCAATCAGCATATTACCACAAATCTGGAACATCTCACCTTGCAGCAACCATACACAGGAAAAGAAAATGTAGTTGTTGGTAATGGTCAAGGTTTGGGTATTGCACATACTGGTACTGCTATTTTCCATACTCCTGAAGCTAAATTACGTCTAAATCGTGTCCTCCATTGTCCTCAAGCTTCAGTCAATTTACTTTCCATTAATCAATTTTGCCTTGATAATCGTTGTTGTTTCATTCTAACTAGTACTAATTACTTTGTGAAGGACATCCAAACGGGAGTGACGCTACTGGAAGGCAAGAGTGAAGGTGGTCTTTATCCAATGCATTTGTAGTCAATGTCTATCAATAAATCACATGCTTTGACAGCCGTTGTATGAGTTAAAGCACCTGTTTCTGTTTGGCATTCTAGATTAGGACATGCATATATTCCCATTGTATCTCAGTTATTGAATAAACATTCTTTACCTGTTGAAGGATTAGTGAATAAAACATATTTTTGTGAACCTTGTCAACTTGGCAAAGGTAAACAACTTCTTTTCCAACCTTCTACCCGTGTTTCCTCTTTTCCATTTGAATTAATTCACACCGATGTATGGTCTTGCTCTACTAAATCTCTCAATGGTTGCAAGTATTATGTTATATTCATTGATGACTTTTCACGATTCTCATGCCTTTATCCTCTCCAAAATAAATTTGATGTATACGCTTATTTTGTTAAATTCAAAACACTAATGGAAAACCAATTTTCCTGCAAAATCAAGCAATTACAATCAGATGGGGGTGGAGAGTATATGTTAAACCAATTTCAATCGTTTCTTACTTCTAATGGAATCCACCATCGCCTCACTTGTCCTCATACACCCCAACAAAATGGCCTTGCGGAACGAAAACACCGTCATGTGGTGGAAATGGGACTATCGATGTTAGTTCAATCACATATGCCCACTACGTTCTGGGTTGATGCCTTTTTAACATCTATATTTCTCATTAATAGACTACCGACCCCTACCCTTGATAACCAGACACCATTTTTCAAATTATTTGGCAAGGATCCTGATTATACCTCCTTACGTACCTTTAGTTGTGCTTGTTTCCCATTATTGAGACCATATGCAACTCACAAATTAATGTTCAGATCCAAACGTTGCATATTTCTAGGCTATTGTTCCCATTATAGTGGATATAGATGCTTGGATCCTGTCACTCACAAGGTGTTAATTTCACGGCATGTTGTGTTTAATGAGAATACATTTCCTGCTAAGGATGGATTGCAGTCACCTGAACCTCTTCCAGTGGTTTCCTCTCCAGGTACGATTTTATCTTCTCCTTTCTTTTCTGTGTCAACTTCTTCTTTACCTCAATCACGTCTTACTATTTCGGATTCTCCTACTTTTTCTTCTCCTCCCATACCAAACTCCTCTTTGACTCCACCTATTGCTCCTCTAGAATCCCTACCTACCCACACTTCCCTTGATATTTCCAATCCAACCTCTTCTCCCGTACCTGGTCCTCCTATCCTATCCATACCTGAAGTTTCCTCTTCTCCACAACCATCCCATCACCCAATGACAACTCGTTCCCAAACTGGAAATCTCAAGCCTCGCACGTTTTCAGATTTTAAACTATATTCCACCAAATATCCTCTACAAGCATTATCTAGTATTGTGACTCCACTTGAACCAACCTCTTACCGACAAGCTGCATCATTACCTGAATGGTGTACTACTATGAGAGAGGAATATGATGCTTTACTGGCTAATGAAACATGGACATTATGTCCTAGACCTACTAAGCATAATGTGGTGGGAAATAAGTGGGTGTACAAAGTAAAACAAACAACAATAGGCGAGGTTGACAGACTAAAAGCCAGATTAGTGGCACTAGGATTTGGTCAAGAGGAGGGTGTCGACTTCACTGAGACTTTTAGTCTAGTCATTAAGCCTTCTACTGTACGGGTTATTCTTACACTTGCTGTTCAATTTGATTGAGAAATCAGACAGCTTGATGTTTCTAATGCATTTCTTCATGGGATTTTGCTAGAAGATGTATATATGGTGCAACCTAAGGGGTTTGTTAATACAAATTTTCTAGATTATGTTTGCAAGTTGAACAAGTCATTGTATGGCCTCAAACAAACACCTCGTGCTTGGATTATGCGCCTATCTCACACTCTACTTGAACTCGGCTTTCTCTCCTCACCAGTGGATACCTCCTTATTTGTCTATCATAAGGGCAATATTCATTTGTTTTTCCTCGTATATGTGGATGATATTCTTGTTATAGGTACTGATCCTTCTCTTATTTAGTCTTTGATAAGAAAGCTGCAGCTCGAGTTTTAGATGAAGGACCTTGGTCCTTTAGGCTATTTTCTCGACATCCAAGCAAGTCGTGATTCCTCTGGATTACATCTTCGACAGTCCAAGTACATTAGGGATCTTCTTCATCGCACCAAGATGGCTGGGGCCAAACCTGCTTCCTCTCCTTGTACCATAGGTCTTAAATTATCTGCTAATGTTGGTGAGCCACTCACAGCTTCTCAAATTACAGAATATCGACAAACAGTGGGAGCTCTCCAATATTGCACCTTGACTAGACCTGATATAGCTTTTTCAGTCAACCAATTGTGCCAACATATGCATTCTCCTAATTCTGTTCATTGGACAGCAGCAAAACGTGTCTTACATTACTTAAAGGGCATTTCTGATATGGGATTGTGGTATACTTAGGGTGAGCAAATTCTTCAAGCTTTTTGTGACGCCGATTGGGCTGGTAATCCCGATGACCGATGATCTACTACCGAGTATGGTGTTTTCCTTGGCTCTTGCTTAATCTCATGGACTGCCAAGAAACAATCTGTGGTTGCGCATTCAAGTACTGAAGCTGAATATAGGGCATTGGCTCTTACTACCGCTGAGCTTTTATTGGATCCGTATGCTTCTCAAAGAACTCCATATTTCTTTACCTACAGTTCCTACTATTTGGTGTGACAATAGTGGTGCTCTCGCCCTTGCTTCTAATCATGTCTTCCATACTCGTACTAAACATATTGAAGTTGATTTTCACTTCATTCGTGAGAAAGTTGCTAATCGAGATATCTGCCTTCAGTTCATTGGTTCTTATGATCAAACTGCTGATATATTTACAAAGGGACTCAGTTCAACACGTTTTTGTCTGCTTCGTGACAAGCTTATGGTTGTTTCTCTCCCCATCAGCTTGCGGGGGGATGATAACCACAAGATTCAAAGTAGCCCAGATCCTCACTTATCCTATCCACATTGAATGTTGCAGATAACTCTTCATCAAGTGATAACACCAAAAGTTCAGGAGATAACTCTTGACTACATTTAAATGTATTTGAATTCTTGTTATCTCTTTTAAATGTATTTGAATTCTTGTTATCTTTGTAATTTCTCCATGTAATCTTGATTCAAACTCCTTATGTAATTGTAAATATTAGTATTAGTATAAAATTATAAATATTAGTATTAGTTAATAATTACTTGATGGTGAGTCACTGAGTTATATACTAATACTATATATTATACTATTATAGTGTTTATGTTACTACTACACATAGACTTATAGTGTGTGTGTATAATATATATATTATAATCATATAGTGATACTAATACTATATATTATATAATAATACATTAATATTATAGACTTATAGTGATTAGTTATTATGAATCATGATTAATATAACTTATAACTATATAATAGACTAATAGTATTAGTATTAGACTATTAGTAATATAGTATAGCTATATGTTAGTAATATACTGATATTAGTTATAGTGATTTAGTATAAGTTATAACTATATTAGTATAAGTATAACTATTAACTATAGTCTTAGTCTATATTAGACTATTAGTATATATATATATATATATATATTTTAATACCATATTAGAGTCTAGAAGTAGAGTCTAGACTATTAATATATATAATACTTGCATTAGTATAAATATTAGTATTAGTTAATAATTGCTTAATGGTGAGTTAGTGATAGGATTAGGTTAATTGGTCAAATAAAAATTATATACTTAATATATATATATAAATTATATATTTTTTTTTAATTCAGTTCGGTCCGGTCCAAAAAACCACTGGACCGTGGACCGAACTAGAACCACTCTGGGTTTCGGTCCGATTTATTTTTCCGGTCCGGACCGTCCGATTCGCACCCCTAATCATACCAGCTTCTTCCAGAGCATGTTGTGGCAATTTTGTTAACATTTCTTCTCATATAGACTTAAAACAAGCACCTTCCAGAGATAGTTTATGTAAAGGTATACTTGCTTGATACCAAACATCTTGATCAGTCCCACAACTCCACAACACATGCCTTGAAGATTCCTTCTCTAGATGACAAATAGGACACAGGTTATCATTTAGAATTTTCCTCTTATATAGATTGTTAAGATTAGGCAAAGCCTCATTACATGCTCTCCAAAGGAACATCCTTACTCCATTGGGCACATGTAGTTTCCACAAGGATTTTCAAAAACCATTATGAGCATGGACATTTGAGGTACCACTATCTTGATTGGATTTTAGTTCTCTATGAAGATGGTAGGCACTCTTCACTGAGAAGATGCCATTACTTGTGCCTCCCCAAGTCACTTGATCCAATATATTGCTCAAACTGATGGGGATGGTTTTTATGATGTTCACAGTATTATGAGGGAACAAATTAGAAAGCTGGGTACCATCCCATTTCATGAGAATTGGGTCAAATAAATTAGCCACCCAAATCACTTCTGATGTCTTGGCAGCCATCCGTCTTCCCATATCTTCACTTCTAAACTATTACCAATCTTCCATAATAGGCCTTCTTTTAACAGATCTAGGCTAGTTTGCATACTCTTCCAAGCTAGAGAATGCCTAAATCCCATTTTAGCATCTAGGATCGAGTCATGTGGAAAATACTTCTGTTTTAGGATGAGAGCAAGAAAAGGATCAAGACTTGTAAGTATTTTCCACCCTTACTTTGCTAGAAAAGCAAGATTGAAACTGTTGAAATTCCTAAATCCGAATCCACCTTGATCCTTTGATTTGTTGAGTGTACTCCACTTGATCCAATGAATCTTTGACTAGTCCTCATTGAAGCCCCACCAAAATTTCCTTGATAACTAATCCAACTTGTTGGTAATGGACTGAGGGAGAAGAAATATCCTCATGGTATAAGAATAAATGGCTTGCAAGACATATTTGAGCAGCACCTCGTTTCGAACAATAGTTAAACAATTAGTCTTCCAGTTTGTTATTTGAAACCACACTCTATCAATAAGGCCATGAAAGGATGCAATGACTGGGAGACCAAGGTATTTCTCAAATGAACCTGTTAAGTGCACTCTAGCAGTAGTGCATAACATGTATTGTAAGATACATAAGTACCTTTTGCTTTCTTTATCATAACCTCCATGCATTTTTATTATTCATTTTTCCATTTTTTGCCCTAAATTCAATAAATCCTAGAACCCAAATAATGGGTTCAGCTCCACCGATTTTCCTGGGGAAAGACAATCCCAATAATTTTTAGGCGCCTTAATTGGGATACATGACCAAGTACATATGATGGAGTGAAGAATATATTAGGCATAGAAATTTAGAACAAAATATATACACCCATTTAAATTAAGGCTGAAATTTTTTCAAAGAACTTGGAGTGCATGAAAATCAATATTTGATACTGACAAATTTCACTTGTATTTATGATCTTGATTGATCACGGGAGCACTTAATTAGCAGTAATGAGAAGATGTAAATTTGCTGTATTTGAATGTTGAGTTGAGTTAAGATAAAAATTAAAAGTTAAATAAAATATTGTTAGAATATTATTTTTTGATATTATTATTATTTTAAGATTTGAGAAAATTAAATTATTTGTTATATGTTGTGTTTAAAATTTAAAAAAATTATAATAATTAGATAAAATGAATTGAGATAGATTTAAGATCCAAACTAGTCATACTTTAAATTACGAACCAGCATGTTACTCAGCCCACCGTTTAACTATTTCGTTTTCTTTTATTTTTCAAATTTCAAATTTTTTACGAAGAAAAACCACTTACTAGTTACCAAAAAAAAAAAGTGTAACAGTCAAATAGTGGTAAAATGGTGGGCTCATGAATACCATTTTCCTCTAAGAGCACTCTCATTGGATTAGCTAAAAGTTAAATCCATTGAAGATTTGGCTATTAAACCATAAAATGTGATCACATTGGAATAGCTAAATTATAAATATTTGAAATTTAGCTACAATCACTTCTAAAATTATTTCCAAATTTGAAAGGAACTATTCATTCATCAAATACATTTTATATTAATTATTTCTCTCCCTTTAATATCAATTATTTATCTCTCCATTTTAAATGACAATTGAAAAAATATAATTAGAATACAATTAATAATTAATATATAATATTATGAATAGTAAAATATGATAAAATAAAATAAATTCATAATTAAAAAAATTAAAAATTTTTCAAAATTATTAATTACTCATTACTATATAATGAATAAATGGATAATCCAATGTGGAGATTTGATGTGAATAGTTAAAGTTAAATTCATCTTATATTATTTTATTGTCAAATAATGAAAAAATAGCTATTCTAATGTAAAAACTTATGTGAATGTAATAGCTAAATGTTAACTTCATCTTACATTCATAAAAAATATGCTTTTAACTTTAGATAATCTAATAAAAATGCTCTAAGTGATCATATCCTAGCTTTGCCAGAAGCTAGGCAACTTTGGCGATAATATTTTATAATATAATTCCTTGATCAGCTTCATCGGTGGCAGTCAATACTGATAATTATACAAGTAATTGGAGCTCAGTATGATGAGTTTGATGATGATCTTTAGAAAAAAATGCATTCATGATGTAATTAATTAAGAAGTGCATTAATGTTTGTCGCTAGCTACCAACTAATCAAAGCATTAATGCATAATGCATATCTATCTCTATTATATAAGAGCCTATCTCAAATGAACAGGAATGAACAGTGCATTTTCTTATTTTTCCGTGTGTCATCCGTGTGTCATCCGTAAACGTTTACTAAAATTAGCTGTAATTTTTTTATTTTATTTTAGCTGCAAATTAGCAGTAAACGTTTGACATCCGTGTCCAAATTAGCTGTCGATCACATCATATTATATAATATATCAGTACTGGTCCACCATAAGTAATTAATGGGGCAGGTTGCAGCTTTCTATATATGAATTTAAATACTAATCTCTAGCAAAGGGCACTACCAAACCAGTTTTGTTTATGAACAAATCATCAACGAATGGTGATGTTCTGCATTTACTGACATTTTATACTGATACAAGCATTTACTCACATGATGAACCCACCAAAACCACCGCAACCATTGTCCATTGAAATTTTAGTGCTTTTCATTTCCCCACCCTGACATCAACAAGTTTTGAGTACAGAATATAATTACTACTTTATCTCTATTTGGCCGTCTGCTAAGAAAAAGACTGTGCTTTGAATATAGATCATATCAAACAAAGAACACACGGCACCAACATAAGGTTTCCTCAGATCTTTTTGCTTGTGTCAGCAGAAAGAAATTGCTTGTGTCAGTAGGTTGAATCATCACATGAATATAGATAATTATACCTATTTACATATTTAAATAATTAAAAATGATAATAAAAAAGAAAAAATCACCACAAAGAAAGAAACATAAAAAAAATATTATAAAACAATCGGTCAAAATCTTCTCCAAATTGAGCTTCCCTACAAAATAAAATAAAATAAAATATATGTCAAATAAAATATACTTGTCTCATACTTCATTTCATGACTTTTTCTCCCTATCTGATTTGGAAGATTTTCTTTTTAATACACGACAGTGATGCAGGCAGATCAGTTAAATATTTATGGTGCAGAATGTGGTGAGGTAGCTAAGAATGTCATTGGTTTTACAGCTTTTACTTACTTTACAGCAGTCTGATGGGTGATATGATGGGTGATATGGGTGATAGATAAGAGGTCTGGAAAGAGGACGCCTAGAAAGAGAAGGAACATACTTTAAAAGAGATGTGTTCATCTTTGGGAGAGTTCCTATTTTCATAGTGTTCTTTGTTTGGTTCCAGATATTGTTCCTCATTACAGGTAATTTTCTGAAAAATCTTGTATTTTTTACTTCTTCTCTAATACTCCATTTTTCCTTTTACGTACTGATCATCTTTTCAGCTTCTTTGTTGTCTCTTCTCTTATCCTCTATTTTTTTCCTTTTACTGATTTTTAATATTTACTGCTGATTTTTACTCATGATTTCTTACCAGCAGATTTCAAAAACTAGAATTTTCTGGTGTTTGATCATTGTAAGTGCATGATTGTTTAGTGTAATATTTTCTGTTAGTTATTTAGAGTAAATATTTTTTTACTTTCATGTTTTTTGTTCATTGGTTACTGCCATGCTTAGTATTCTCTTTGGGTTACTGATTTGTTTTGTTTATTTTGTATTCATCTTTGGCTGTATTCAGTGTTCAACCTATTTTGTGTTTTTGACTTCTCATCTATTCTCTTCTTTTCTATTTTTTTCTCTTGCTGGTTGTTAATGTTTACTACTAATTTTTTTACAGCTGCTTTCCCAGTTGTCTAAGTGTTCTTGGCTACAGATTTCTCAAGCTAGAACTTTCTGGCGTTTCATCATTGTGAGTGCATGGTTATTTAGTGTGGTGTTTTCTAATGGTACATGCTGTGCTTTTTCTGTTTCCTATTTCCTATAAGCCTCAGCAGATGTTTAGATGGTGTGCATATATCACATAATCTATTTGCCATTCTACTCAATTGATAAAATAAATATTAGTAAATTGCACTCTCAATCTACATTAAAACCAAAGTGCTAACCTGAAAGTGAAAACGAAAAAAAAACATTGAAAACTCATGCACAAAACTCACTACCCATTTTTCATTTTTTTTTTTGTTTACTGTGTCACCAGATTTGTAGAGGTTTTGAATTTTTTTTGCTAAATTTCGGTTGGTTTTTTTTCCCCTTTATAGGTCTCAACACATATCATCACAAAAAAAAAATGAGGATATAAACAACCAACACATATCTTCACCAAAAAAAATGAGGATATAAACAACCAACACATATCTTCACCCAAAAAAATGACAATATTATATTGTAGCATTAAAACATCTATAACTTAGAAAATAAGTCCTGATCTCAAAAACGAATAAATTGAATGAGAAGGAATTTCTTTAGATGATGGAGGAAAGTTATAATAATAACTTTCTCTTATTTAAAGCTTATTATAGTAAAAATTGTGCTAAAAACATCCATCAACTTATGAAAACCTCCATCAACTTAGAACAAATAGAATATTCAATATTTTTTTTGTTTTTGTTTTGGTGTTACAATATATCACACAATAATCACAACATGCAAAAAAATAAAAAGATCATACACATCATCCAACTTCATATTCATACAAACCTCAGACCAAATAACCCAAAGCTCAAAGCAAACAACCCAAGGGTGTTTGCCCAAAAAAACAAATTGCTCAAAAGAAGAGAGAACACACAATGGATCTATTTAATCATAAATATGACAATTACAAAACCAAAAATAGCTATTACCCAGATGATCAACACAAAATAAGAAAAAATTCGATGAGATGAAAGAAAAAAACCACACTGCATGAAAAAAAATTCTATTTTGTCACAAATCCAAAAATCACACAACCAAAAAAAAATCTTCAACTCAGTTGATATATTTATCCACAAATCTGTAAATCATGCAATCAAAAAAAGCTACAAGCCAATTGATAGAAAGGAAAAAAAAAACATCAAACAACCAAGATAACAAAGGGGATCTACTAAAAGTTCAATCATCCACTTAAATCACACTTAAATCTCAAACATTCACATCACAATAAACCCAAAATCAACGGAGAGAACAAAAACTCAGTTGCAAAAAACAAGCCAAGACCAGAAAAAACAACAGATCAGAAGAAGAAAAAAAAAAACTCAGATCAGAAGAAGAAAAAAAAAAAACTCCACCTTTCCCATGAAGAACAACCGTGTTCTTCGTTGGTTGACCTAGGCTGCAGTTTTCTTCATTTTCTTTGAGACCAAACACGGGAAACATCTGTAGAGAGAGAGAGAGCAGAAAGTGAGTGGGCATATTTTTCCATTCTCAATCTACATTAAAACCAAAGTACTAATCTAAAACTAGAAAAGAAAAAAAAAATTGAAAAACTCATGCTTTTACCCGTCAAAACTCACTACACGTTTTTCAATTTTTTTTTTGTTTGCTGTGTCATCAGATTTATTGTTTTTTTATTTTTCCATGTTTCATGTTTACTTTGTTTTTTCTATTGTGGATCTGTATTTGAAGAGATGGTGTCTACTCTCAATCTACATTAAAACCAAAGTGCTAGAAAGGAAAAAAAAAATAGAAAAACTGATGTTTTACCCGTCAAAACTCACTACCCATTTTTCATTTGGAGCCCCATAAATTCATAAAACTCAAGCACCTTAGATGGTCCAACCAACATCTCAGCAGCAAACAAAAACTCCATGTATATTTTCTACATTCTCACATCCGTTATATATTTTTTTACAAAACTCGATCTTAACAGTTCAAATCATCCAATTTTGTCGTGGGAATTAGTTCTAACGTAATCTAAACAACCACCAGTAAATCAACGAAAAAAGAAACAACAATATTCAACCAACAACCCAAACTCATCTATATGCTTATATTGATAAAGATACCATGACTTGAAGTGTCTTTTATTCACGGTTCTTAACCAATATTTTGATATTGAACATGCTTTTGACATTGGGAAATAATTTTTAATGCTATAGTAGTTCTTTGGCAACAATAGATAAATATAATGTTATTTATATTGAAACAACGAATAACCAAAAAATAAGGCAACACAAAAAATCTCTTCACATATTTGAGAAAAATAAAAGGCAAGATACAGCAAACAAAAATACAGAGAAAGAAAGAAGAATAAAGCTCAACAGATGTTTATATTTTTGAAGATGTTGTCTCCAGATTTATTTATTTTTCTGTTTGATCTTTACTTTGTTTTTTCTATAGTGAATCTGTAGAGAAATTAATGGACGTAGTTCGGATCTATGGGTTTTTTTCCCGTTTGTGAATCTCCGCATATTTGAGATTTGAGATTTCAAAGTAATTTCAACAGCACTAGCCTAAACACAAAACCTAACAACACAAACACAACCACAAAAATCCTAAATTTCGGATTCAAAAATCCTAATTAAACAATTACATAATATCATCAAGCAAATTTGAGATTTCAAAGTAATTTTAAAAACACAAAAAAAAAACTTACAATGGGGAAACGAAGACAGAGGGTGAGGTGAGGCCTTGGTCCGTGCGTGGTATCATTTGTAGGCTGCGGCTAGGTTGTGTGCGACGAAGAGTGGGGCTGAGGGACCACAGAGTAAGGCTGAGGAAGAGAGACGAGGGACGAGAGAGTGAGGTAGAGACGAGATAGTGAGGCGGCAGAGACGGGAGAGTGAGGCGAGAGAGTTGAAGAAAAGCAGAGAGAGGCCATGGTGGTGGGAGAAACAGAGAGACACGGAAACGAGGGTGGGTTAGTTCGGGGAGATGGGTATGGCGGCGCAAGGTTTAGCAAGAAGAAGAAGAATAAGAGAGAACAGAGGAGAAGAAATGGGAGCGGGGGAGACGGTTTGTGCGGCGCGATACGATGGGCAAGACAGAAAAGAATGAAACCCTTAGGGTTTCATTTCAGCAGCGCCAAAACGGCTGCGTTTCCGAAGGGCTGGGCTTCCCTTTTCTCTTATACGGGCTGGGCCCGAAGTCACCCACACAAAACCCAACTAAAATAAATCACTATAAAACCACTTTAAAAATTCCAGACTCAAAGAAAAAGAATAGAGATAATATATAAAAATTCACACACACACTCCGGCCCAATAATAATAAAAATTCATCCAAACACTTCACATAACCTCCCAACAAAGAAAGCCCAATCCGAAAAATAATACACAATACAAAATACAAAACACTTTAATACAATAATAAAATAATATAATGAAAGCGATCATTAATAATAAAAAAATGAAATTAAAAAGCCAATAATAATATAAAATATTATTAGAAAATTGAAGAAAATACCTTAACACAAAATGCACAACAACTTTTGCAATAGTAAAATAAAATAATGAAAACTATCATAATAATAAAATAAAAATTTAAAATTAAACAATAATATAAAATACTATTAGAAAATTAAAATTTATATCGCATATTATTGTAATCCAGAAGGCCCAACCTGAAAAATGAAAATAATATATAAGAAAACACATTAACACAAAATACACAATAGCTTTTGCAATAATAAAATAAAATAATAAAGGCAAAAAATTTGAAATTAAAGAGGCAATAATAATATAAAATATTATTAGAAAACTAAAGTTTATCTAATATATTAAGAAAACACCAGAATACACAATAACTTTTGTAATAGTAAAATAAAATAATAATAATAATAATAATAATAATAATAATAATAATATGAAATTAAAGAGCCAATAATAATATAAAATATTATTAGAAAATGAAAGTTTATCTAATATATTATTGTGACGCAGGAGGCCGAATCTGAAAAATGAAAATAATATATAAAAAAACACATTAACACAAAATACACAATAGCTTTTGCAATAATAAAATAAAATAATAAAGGCAAAAAATTTGAAATTAAATAGGCAATAATAATATAAAATTTTATTAGAAAACTAAAGTTTATCTAATATATTAAGAAAACACCTCAATACAGAATACACAATAACTTTTGTAATCGTAAAATAAAATAATGAAAATTATCATAATAATAATAATAATAATATAAAATTAAAGAGCTAATAATAATATAAAATATTATTAGAAAATGAAAGTTTATCTAATATATTATTGTTACGCAGGAGGCGAATCTGAAAAATGAAAATAATATATAAGAAAACGTCAGCTCGGTCAAGGTGACCATCTTTTCGATTACTCTCTTGATCATCTTTTAGAGATAGAGGCAATTCGATATCTATTTACCGGTGTTAAAACGGAAATTTATGAAAATAATAATTATATTTAAAGGTCTTCATATAACTTAAATGCATATTCATGTTTTGGTTAGGTATGAGTAAAATATTTTACATTAGATTAGAAAAACTACTGTTCAATTAGGAAGCATATCCGATACTTTTAGCTCGGATTGCAGGCCTACTACATATGTCATCTCAAAATCAACTAACGAAACGAACACAACTTAGTGAAAATATGAAAATAAAAAAATACAATAATACAACAAAAAAAATCATAACATTTTTTCTAATGAAAAAATATAGATCAAAAAATGAATAATAAAAATACACAAACAGCACTTCAAAGACCAATGAAAAAATATATCGCATCTAGATCCTAATTCATATGCAAAACGAATAAAGATACCAAAAAACCTACAAATCCAGATCGAAATGCAAAAATGGACATGAAAAATACAACAAGATGGGAAAAAATGTCGAATATATAGGAACTGAAACCACATAAATCTCGAATAAATAGGAACCTAAACGACATACACAAATGACACTTCAAAGACCAACGATGTTGTGTGTGTGTGTGTGTGTGTGTTTGTGTGTATACAATGCAATCAAAACTTACAATGTCTTTTGTGTCTAAACAGGAATTATCCTCCTTATCAAGAGATCTAAATATATAAAAAACTCTCCACTGTTCATTTCAAGACCTGTAAGTGCCTTTATATATATATATATTATTATATATGTCACTATCTTGGAGACGTTTATTTCGCATTAAGTACTTATTAATTATTCATTTAGTTTGGGTTGTGTGGAACAGTATTATCCAACGTTTAGAAGAATTGTTTGTTTCGTTAACATAATGAGAAGTGGTAAGATTGTGTTAATGAGTTATGTAGCATTCGTTTTCAAATAGTAATATTAGTTTTATAAAAGTTAAGCTTTGAAACTATTTTTTGAAGATCATGGAAAACAACCGGCGAAGAAAATCTCGTATAAAGATTTACCTGAAGAGAAAAAAGAAGAACTCCGTAGAAAACAGAGAGAAAGATATGCTAAAAAAAAAAGCATCTAGAAGCAATTCCATCCAATTAAAACATTCAGCTTCATTTGGGGGTGATCAAATGACTATGTCAATTGATGAACCTTCAAATAATGATGTCCAACATATAAACATCATTCAGGATTTCACTGTTCTACAAAAAGTGTCAAAGAGACAACGAATTTTCCGCGCTGGTGTTGATATCGATGAATTGGTTTCGTCTCATGAAGTATGTGTTCCTCCTGGTGTTAATGTCTATATAGTTGATTCAGAGGCAACTTCATCATTAAACAATGTGGCGAATCGTTCTGATTGTCCGAGTGATTCTATGGATTTCCTGACACGTAAATCAGGAAACACAAACATAGATGAAACGACCGTCTCTAATCAGTTTTTGATTCAACAGGTTTTCTTGAAATTATTTTTTCATATTTCTTATTCAATCAGCCTTATATTCTTTTTTATTGAAATTTGAGAACATCCTATTCAAATAGGCTCCATGTGTTGTTCGGGAAGAGTCAAGTTTTGAAACAAGTATACCATCACCTCGTAGGGGTAAGAAACAAGTATAATTATATTATTCGTCCTTATTCCATTGTCAACTCTTGACACTCTTCCAGCAGTGTCCTTAGCCAGATCATTCAAACAATTCGATGGGTTTACGCCAATTGTCTTCTGTTCATTTTTAAACTCAATAGGTGGGGGACATCGTCGCTTTGTTGGACGTAGACAACTATTGCAAGTTGTGCCATCTGAAGCATATTCCTTGCCGTATGTGCCTTGTTGCAGACATTGTAAAGCAAAACGATTCTATCATGAAACAAACGGATTTTGCTGTGCAGATGGGACAATTTCTTTGGCCACAAATGATGTCCCTGATCAGCTTTATGATCTTTTTACCTCCGATGCAAATGAAGCCGCGCATTTTAAGACCTATGTTCGGACTTATAATAACAAGTTCGCGTTTACATCTTTTGGAGTTAAATTCGATAGAGATCTTTGCAGACGAAATAAAGGGATTTATACCTTCCGAACTCAGGGACAGATCTATCACTATATCGACGATTTAGTCCCTTTAAATGGTCGTCCTTCTTCTCTCCAATTGTATTTCTATGATACTGAGCACGAATTAGAAAATCGTATTTCTGATTCAGACAGAATGAACCCATCAATTATAGTTCAACTCATCGATATTCTTCGCATAAATCCATATTCTTTGTTTTTCCGATCTCTTGGTGATTTGCCAAATTTGGAAAATCAAGTAATCCATATAAGATCAGATGCTGGCCTAGATCAGCGTGTGTTCAATGCCCCGACATCTTCACAAGTTGCAGCAATATGGGTTGAAAATGAAGATGCAGATCAGTTGGGAGGACGGGACATTTGTGTCTTTAGTCATTCTGGTGGAAGTCATATAGTTCAGTATTATTTTGGCTGCTATGATCCACTTCAGTATCCGCTGTTATTTCCTTTTGGGGATACTGGTTGGCACCAAGGCATTAAAAGGATCAATAGAGGAAGCACAGTAATATGTAATGAAACAATCCGATCAATAGATCCTCACCAATCAATGTCAGCAGAAGAATTACTTACAAGAGAACAACGAGGTTAGAGTATAATCTTAATCTTTCCATTTTGTACTTAGAGCATTAGCATTGGTCTATACATATGCATATGCAAAATCGCCTCTTTTACATATCCACTTTGTCATTCAAGCAAAATTCTCACATTGGTTTATGCATATTTGACACAAAATAATAATAAAATATTATTATTTTATTATTATTATTGTTTTGCTAAAATCAATTTTTTTATATATATTTTGCAATTAGCATCCACTACATACATTTGACATTAATAATATAAATTCAATAATAAAAAATATACTTTTTTTTATATATTATATTAAAAATATAATAAAATGAAAAAAATATATATAATATATTATAATAATAAAATGAATGTGCAAGTGAAGATTTGTTGTGTTGTTGAAAAATGGAGAAAATGAAATGATTGTGAGAGAGAGAGTGGGAGGAGAGATAAATAATGATTACAATAATATTTGTGGGGTGAATAGTGGTTATCCAAATTTAGATAAGCACTGTTCATAGGTAGCTAAATATTTGGATATGCATAAGCCAATGTGGAGGATTTTATGGTCATATTATGCAAATATGACTTTGCATATGCATATGCATAGACCAATACTAATGCTCAGTTTGTACACGTCCAATTTTGTAATATTGCATTCCCCTTCAACTTTTGTAGCATTAAACAGAAAAATGAAGGATCCAATTATTTCGTGTCGTGAGTATTATTGCTACAAATTACAAATCAGAGAAAATTTCAGATCAATTTTGTTGCTGTCTGGTCGTCTATTGCAACAATTCGTTGTTGATATGTATGTTAAGATCGAGACGTCAAGATTAGACTATTTTCGAAGCAAACAACAACATATTCGATCTGAGTTATATCAAGGTATTGTTGATACCATTACACTTGGGGAAACTAACGCTTCTAATGTTGGAAAACGGATTATTCTGCCTTCGTCATTTATTGGGGGTCCAAGAGACATGCGAAAAAGATATATGGAAGCAATGGCTTTAGTTCAGCGTTATGGTAAACCAGACATTTTTTTAACATTGACATGCAATCCAAATTGGCAAGAAATTTCAAATGAATTACGCCTACATGAGGAGAGTCAAAATCGGCCTGATTTAGTTGCTCGGGTCTTTCGTGCAAAATTAGAAGAATTAAAGGATCGATTATTCAAGCAACAGATATTTGGAAAAGTTTCAGCATATGTTTATGTTATTGAGCACCAAAAAAGAGGCCTTCCACATGCTCATTTTCTAATTATATTACAAAGAGATTGGAAACTCTATGTGCCTGAATCTTTTGATGACATTGTATCGGCAGAAATACCTGATAAAAATACGAATTTGCACTTGCATAACGCCGTTGTCAAGCATATGATGCATGGACCATGTGGAGTGTTGAATCCAACAAATGTTTGCATGAAAAAAAATGGTTATTGCAAAAGCCATTATCCAAAAAATTTTGCATCAAGTACGACTGTTGGAAATGATTGCTTCCCAATATATAGGCGTTCTGACAATGGAATAACTGTCAAAGTGAGAGGTCATAATTTGGATAACCGTTGGGTCGTTCCATATAATCCGTATTTGCTTGCAACATTTGACTGTCACATTAACGTCGAGATTTGTTCTACTATAACAGCAGTCAAATATCTTTATAAGTACATTTACAAAGGGCATGATCGTGTTGCTTTCAATTTGGTTTCTGAACAAAATAATCAACAAATTGATGAAATCCAACAATTCCAATCAGCCCGATGGATTGCTCCGCCTGAAGCTATGTGGAGAATATATGGCTTTGTTGTTAATGAAATGTACCCAGCAGTGTATAGCTTACATTTACATCTTGAGGATCAACACCAAGTAACTTTTCGAGCAAATGAAGACTTAATCAATGTTCTCAACTCTGATCGGTCTGCAAAATCGATGTTAACAGAATTCTTTGCATTAAATCGAGTGGATGAGAATGCCAGGACATTGTTGTACAAAGAATTTCCAGAATTCTATGTTTGGAGCCAACAATACAAAGAGTGGACTTGTCGAAAAAAGAAAACTGTTATAGGTCGAATTATTACAGCAAATCCATTTGAAGGTGAGAGGTATTATCTGCGGATATTGCTAAATCATGTAAGAGGACCTTTGTCATTTGAAGATCTTAGGACAGTTGATGGTGTTGTGGCTCCAACTTTTCGTGAGGCAGCAACTATGCATGGTTTGCTACAGAGAGACAGTGGTTTAGAAGATTGTTTACATGAAGCATCTCTATATCAAATGCCGTCCAGTTTGAGACGGCTATTTGCAACTATATTGGTTTATTGTAATCCAACCAATCCGAGAGAGCTTTGGGAACGTTTTGAGCAAGATATGTCAATTGATTTTAGGTCAACTGAAGATTCTATGTTGACTGTAAGAATGCAAGTTTTGCGCTCAATCTCTTTTACACTTGAATCAATGGGGAAACACATTAATTCATTTCATCTTCTTGATGACGACATTTGTTTTGATGAAGACCAATTCGAATCTAGGGAAATCGATGATGAATTGGCTGTTGAAATTCCAGAAGAAGATAATGCTGCATCAGAAATCCTTAATAGTGAACAGCGACATGTCTATAATTCAATTTTGGAAAATGTTTTTTCAAACAAAACTGCTACATTCTTTGTTGATGGCCCTGGTGGGACAGGGAAGACATTCCTGTACAAGGCACTTCTCGCTGCAGTAAGATCAAGAAAATTAGTGGCACTTGCAACTGCTTCATCTGGTGTTGCTGCATCTATCCTTCCTGGAGGTCGAACAGCACACTCGCGCTTTAAGATTCCATTAGATACTGATGAACATAGCATGTGTTGTGTCAGTAAACAAAGTGCCATTGCAAAGCTACTACGTGTAGCAAGGTTAATTATATGGGATGAGGCCCCTATGTCAAGAAAACAACACATCGAAGCTTTAGATAAAATGTTACGAGACATTAATGATTCAGAGTTAACATTCGGTGGAAAAGTTGTCGTTTTTGGTGGAGATTTTCGCCAGGTTTTACCTGTGGTTCGTAAAGGAACAAGACAAGAACATGTTGACGCCAGTTTGGTTTCTTCTTATTTGTGGCCTACATTGATCAAACTTCGTTTAACTGAAAATATGAGAGCAAGATTGGATCCAGTTTTTTCAGAATATGTGTTAGAATTAGGCAACGGAATGCCACCAATCACAATTGACGAAACTGTAAAAATTCCTAATGGCATGCTTGTTCCCTATGAAGATGACTGTACTTCTTTGGATCATTTAATAGATGTTGTTTTCCAAGATATTCATGAATATTCAATAAATATTTCAGCTATGATGAATCGGGCCATATTAACACCAAAGAACAGTTATGTTGATGAAATAAATACATTACTGATTCATAGGTTTCCTGGTGAGCTTAGGCGATATTATAGCTTTGATGAAGCAATAGATGCATCTGAACAATCAGTTATGGAGGATTTTTTAAATACTCTAACCCCAAATGGACTTCCTCCTCATGAATTGTTACTAAAGATAAACTGTCCCATCATGTTGCTTAGAAACATTAACCCTTCAGAAGGACTATGCAACGGAACACGTCTAATTTGTCGGGCTTTTGATCGAAATGTAATTGATGCAGAAATCGCAGTTGGGCACCATAGCGGAAAAAGAGTCTTTATTCCAAGGATCCCATTCTTGCCAAATCTTGATGAAAATAGTGGTTTCCCATTCAAAAGAACTCAGTTCCCTATCAGATTAAGTTTTGCAATGATTATAAATAAGTCACAAGGGCAAACATTGGATTTTGTTGGGATATATTTACCTCAACCTGTTTTCTCACATGGTCAATTATATGTGGCTTTATCAAGGGCTAAGACTGCATCTACAGTAAGGGTTTTAATACGGCCGGTGTCGACTGATCGATCAGAAAAGAACTGTACAAAAAATATTGTCTATACAAAATTATTAAGATTAGCATGTTCAGATTAATGTTCTACAGGTAATGATTTAATTGTATAATTTGAGTTTAACTACTTAAACAAAATTATGCATTTTATAGAATTCTTTTTCTATATGTTTAGTATTGTGTTCTTTATTTCTCATTGTAATTTTTTTTTTTTAATTTAGTATTGGGTTACTACACTTACACCTTTAATATTTTTGTATGTGAACAGTTTTAAAGATGCGGACGGTTTATACATCGATAAAAGATATCACTCCAAGTACAAGGAATTGGAAAATCAAAATGATCGTGGCAGACAAGTCACCCAAACGAACAGGCCAACGCTCACCAGTGAAGTACCAAAGCCTAACGTTGATTGATCCAGAGGTATAATATTTATTTCTATCTATTGTCTTTTATTTTTTTTTGGTGTACTGACAACTGATAAATGATTTTGTTATTTTTGTATCATATTTATTAAGTTTTGTATTTTTATTTTTTTTACTACTAATTTGTAAAAAATCTTAAATATATTATTTTTTTAAAACCCAAAAATAATTTAAAATAAACAAAATTATTATACTCAATTATTTATTACAATATTTTTTTTTGTAAATTATTTATTTCAATTTCTTATACTATACAGGGAAATCGAGTACAAGCAACAATGTTTGATAAAGATATAGACTCGCGAGATGATACTTTACATATTTTCCGGTCATATTACATCAGTAATGCATATGTAAGGCCACTGGATCCGAAGTATAGAATTGAAACACATGAATATCAATGGATCTTAAATTCCAAAACGATAATTGAGGAAGTTCCAAAGGATGAAGAACAATTGGAGGCACCAAAGTACCAACTCATTCCGTTCAATGAATTAGACGCTTACAAAGACTCAATTGCAGAAATAGGTAATTCACTCTTGATTTTAGAATATTTAATTATCAATTTATTAAAAATTTAAATCTTATTTGTCAGATGTTTTAGCTGTTGCAATCAATATCAAGCCATGTAGAGAGATAACTTCAGTACATGGACCAACAACTATTCAGGAAATATATGTCATTGATCAAAGGTAAAAATATTTTTTTGGTAGTTCACTTTTTTAAAATTATGTTTCAATCTTTATTTCTTGTATATTCTGTTAATTCTTTTTTTATTCCAATTTTTGTAGCTTAAACCTCATATGTTTAACTATGTGGGGTCAATTTGTGCAAGATGAATGCAAAAAAATCTCAGAAATAATTGGGACAAAGCCAGTTATACTTGGAACAAGAATAAGAGTTGGTTCTTATAATGGTATTTTTAATAATTAACAATCTTATATTTTTCTTTTATATTGTATATGCTTGCATTAATCATGATCTCTATTTCTAATGAAGGATTGTCTCTTTCATCACGTCCGAAAAGTAAATTTATGATCAATCCTGTTCTTCCTGAGGCAACTTCATTGCAAGAGTGGTAATCGTCAGAAATAAGTCATTATTTGTTTCGTCCTACTTGAATATTAAAATCTTCATATTTTTATTTCTTATGTTGCATTTGTTTTTATGAATTTTAAGGGCGGTAATTAATGATTCATTACTTGAGAGTATTATTGCAAGATGCTTGACATACCCGTCTACATCGCTGTCTTCTGTTGGTATACGAGAAATAATCAAGAATTGTGATGTTGCTGAGTTGATCAAAAGTTTACAACCCATGGCGGTAAAATCCTATTCTTCGTAACAAATTCAAATATTTATACAATCAATTCATCTAAAAAATTATTTTTGATGTAATGTAGAAAGCAAAATTTTGGATAAAGGCGAAGATAATAGTGGTTGACTTGCGCCAGATATTTTTTTACATGTCATGTATTGGTTGTTATAAAGGAACTGGGTATGATTACAATGATAGCTTCCTTTGTTACCATTGCAAACACCAAAGTATTTCCCAACCACGGTATGTATCATTCAAATTTTTTGTTCTGTTTGATAATTTATGTGATAAATTTAATGTATAGCTTTTATTGATTCTAACTTAAAATGATATTTCCATTAATTTTATAGTTGTCGAGCATATGTTCAACTCGACGATGGTACAGGAAGACTATCTGCTGTTATGTTTGGTGAAGTTGTAGAGGAAGCATTCGGTTGTTCGGCAGTTGAGTTGATGAAGCATACTGGTGATGTATGTTTTCTTATTTTCTATTACCTTTATTGTTGTGAGTAAAAACGTCCGTCTTATAATTTTTGACATATTTACTACATTAATTTCCAGCATATATATTCTTTAAATTTTTATTAATCATGCAAGGTTATTAAAAATTTCTTTTGCAGGAACATTTGCCTTATATAGAAAATCTTGTAGCACAAGTTTCACAGAAAGAGTGGATGATTGAACTTTTAGTAGATCCCAATCGACTCAACCAACAACAGCACAAGAATTTCAATGTCATTTCTATTGATGCAGTACAAGAAGACACAAAATGATGGATCATAGTAAAAACATCAAAGGACTCATATTTTGAACTGATGTTTTTGTCGAGTTTGTTGCTAAAACTATCGATGTTATAAATATGTGTTGGACTATGTTATATTTTAAACTAATGTTTTTGTTCGGTTTGTATTAAACTTATCGCAAGTAACTTTGCTAAAACTATCAATGTTATAAATATTTGTTGGAGTATGTTATATTTTAAACTAATGTTTTTATCTTCTAATCTATGCAAGCATGTAATTATTATACTCTGCTTAACTATCATTACCCTTAAATATTTATTAGATTTCACATTTTTTCCTATATGTCTTAATTTATTGATTGAAATAAACTTTTTTTATAGAATATATATTATTTTTTTAAAATAATTATTTCACCCAACTAGGCAAACGTGCTTTGCACGTTATTTTGACCTAGTATATATATATATAAGAAGAGATATGGTATAGACGTGGCAATATCATCTCATCATCCCCTAAAGTCCAAGGTCAATCTCATATACATCACGAGTTATGTATTGATCAACAAATATAAAGCAAAAAAGTCAACTCCTCTTCTTTGTCAAAGTTCAAGAACAGACGAAAAAATAAATAAAGGAAAATAAAAAAGATAAAAGTTTGAGCTAGGCATGAAGTAAAAAATGTGTTGGAAAACGAGTAAAATCCATCGATCTCACTGTGCTAGTTGCTGCATGCTGCTGCCACCGAAAGTTGTATTTCCATATTGCATTCATATTATATATTTCATGACTCATATGGCAATTACACGGCCCTTCTTTTTGTTTCGAACGCGTATTGCTTTTTCCTTGTCTCTCATTTTTTTCATAAGAGTTGTACAAGGAAAGCAAGCTGGTTGAATCATCCAGCGAAGAGTGGACAAGAAAATGATGATTATCTGAATAATATCTTACAAGCAAACAACTGCGCGCTGTTATCCTTGACATTAATAGCCTTTTCCTATATAATCCGCCAACTGAATGAGATTGCGTCGCTTTCAAAACTCCTTATACCCAAATTCATTTATGATATCACGAGCTTAAGCTATAAAAATTAGCTTAATATTATATTTCAGGTTGTAAAATTAATTTTATTATAAATTAGATCTAATATATTATAAGAAATCGTATTAGACATTTGTGACCAGTTTAATTTTATAAAATTTTTTTGTAGTTGTATCAGTGCTGAAATACTTTATTATCATAGAAGCTCTACTATATATTGACATCAATCATTAAATAACTTTGATTTTAAAATTTAATGGTCAATGAAAAATATTAAATTATCAATATAATGATATGAATTTTCATAGTTGTTTCTTTGAAAACATCGTGCCAATGACTTGATTACCATATTTCGTGGTAATTCAATATATCGCAGCACTACCCCGTAAATCCTAAACATTGTCCTCACTCACGTCATGATTTTGCTTAATCCGTAACAAATATTACCATATACCATATGGTTTATTATTATTATTGATATTCATTATTCTTTAAAATAAGTATTTTTTCCAAAAAATAAATCATCCAAAAGGCATATTTAGAGAAGGAGAAAGGAAAAAGAAATCATTACTTTAAAGAAAAGTATCATTGGAAACGTAGGCCGGCAGCGGATGACGACCATAATGAGCCAAGTCATAACAACTCTTACCTAATGTACCAATAATTTTTTATTTTTATTTTTTATATTTTGAGAAAAAAAAAATAAAACAATAATATAATTTGGGCATCGTATAAGTGCATACCAGTTCAGCTCTCCTTCTAATTAGGTTATAATAATAGAGTCTGACCGATTGTACCAGTTAATATATAGTAATCATCTACTCAACAAATATATATATATATATATAATAAATGAATACGGAGATAAATTCAAATAATTGATTTTTATTCACCTGCCGGCGCCGGCGGTTGACAGAGCCATCTTGATGTTGTCGACCTGATCAGCACTTACATAACCATTTGTATTACTTTTCCCTAATCCAAAACCAGTTTAAGGTTCAGCTCTTACGTCGTACGTTCCAAAACGGCAGGCCTGCAAAAACCAACCAAGTCATAAAGAGTCAAAAACCAACCAATCTTATTTCTCTCCTATCTATACCCCCTTTTCATTTTATTTCTCCAAAATCCAGATTTGTTTCTCAGACAAACAACTTTCTTCTTTTCACCTCTGCTCTCAGATCATCACTTTCTTCCATCCCCACAAATTATCTTCTCTCTTCCAGATCATAGTCAATCTCTTGGGCACTCAAAGTTTCTTCTTTTGGTCCTTCATGGCCGTATCTCCGCCCCAAGCTTTCCCGCCTAGAAAACGCCGACCAATATCGGCCGCTTCCTTCATATCCCCAAAACTCTCTGACCGGAACCTTATCCAATCTCTTCTCCTTTTCACCCAAGAAATTTCGTCCCACACACCTTTCCAATTCCTTCTCAAGCGCCATTCCGTTTCCCTCATCCGCAAATCCAAGCTCCTCGCCATTCTTTTCGAAGAGCTTCTTCTCTGCAATCCCATCCCCGCTCTCTCTCCATCTGCCATCCTATGCTTAGAAGAAATGCACGTGCTTTTGCAGAGAGTCAAGGCCCTCATCGAGGACTGCTCCAACGGTAGCAAGATGTGGCTCCTCATGCAGACCGAGTCGGTGGCCAACGGTTTCCACGAGCTCACCAGAGAGTTGTCCACTCTGCTTGATATTTTCCCCTTGCAAGAGATTGACTTGAACGACGATGTTGCAGAGCTAATCGTTTTGATCAGAAACCAGCTCAATTCCCAAACCAAAGTTAATGGCGTTGTGGATCCGAGAGACGACGAGCTCAGGCTCGAGGTGTTGGCCTTGCTCGACCGGATCAAGAGGGAAATCGTGCCAGATCATTCCGAGCTCGCCGAGATCTTCGCTAGGCTAGGGCTTCGGGACGCTTCGAGTTGCAGAGAGGAGATAGAGAATCTCGAAGACGAGGTCCAAAACCAGGGCAACGAGAAATCCAAGTCCGAGGTAATAATCGCCTTGATTGGACTCGTTCGCTACGCCAAGTGTGTTCTTTTCGGAGCTTCGACTCCGAATACGGACATCCGGAGCCGGGAAACGCCATCGGAGGCAATTGTACCTGCTGATTTCAGGTGCCCGATCAGCCTGGAACTGATGCGGGACCCAGTCGTCGTGGCAACCGGACAGACATACGATAGGGAGTCAATCAAGATGTGGATCGAATCGGGACATGCCACGTGTCCAAAGACAGGTCAGAACCTGGTCCACACGGACCTTATTCCAAACCTCTCTTTGAAGAATCTTATAGCAATGTGGTGCCGCGAACAGAAGATACCGTTTGAAATTACGGCCAATAGTGTGAAAGTCAACGGCGTTACAACGAATAAAGCGGCGTTGGAAGCTACGCGGATGACGGCGACGTTTTTGATTAACAAATTGTCGGTCTCTCAGTCAATGGAGGCTGGCAACGGCGTCGTTTACGAGCTTCGTGTACTTGCCAAGACAGACTCTGATAGCCGGGCCTGCATTGCCGAAGCAGGAGCTATCCCTATGCTTGTACGTTACCTTGGCTCGGATGTAGGTTCGGAACACCCGAATCTCCAAGTTAACGCCGTGACGACGATCCTCAACCTTTCCATCTTGGAGGCAAACAAGACGAGGATCATGGAGACTGACGGAGCCTTGAACGGCATCATCGAGGTGCTACGCTCTGGCGCTACGTGGGAGGCGAAAGGGAATGCAGCGGCCACGATTTTCAGCCTCGCAGGTGTACAAATACATAGAAGGATACTCGGAAAGAAGACACGTGTCATCAAGGGATTGCTGGAGTTAGCCGAGTTGGGGCCCCGGAGTTCCAAGAGGGACGCGTTGGCAGCAATTCTGAATTTGGCGGCAGACAGGGAGGCCGTTGGGAGGTTACTGGAAGGAGGGGTAGTGCGGATGACCGTTGAATTGATGGATCAATTATCAGAGGAGGCGGTGACTATATTGGAGTCGGTGGTAAAGAGGGGCGGCTTTGTCGCTATTGCGGCGTCATATATCGCCATTAAAAAATTAACCGTGGTGTTAAGAGAGGGATCTGAGAGAGCCCAAGAAAGTGCGGCGGCAACTCTCGTCACAATCACGCGAAAAGGTGGTGCAGAGTTGGTGGCGGAGCTTGCGTCGACGCCGGGGATCGAGAGAGGGATATGGGACTTAATGCAAAGTGGAACACCTAGAGCCAGAAGAAAAGCGGCTACGCTTTTGAGGATCCTCCGAAGATGGGCTGCCGGTTTAGATGGAAATGTAATGGATGACACCATAATTTCCACCACACACATGATAAGTTCGTCCACAACAGCAACAGCAACAGCATTGCGCGTGCCTGCTTAAGATTTCAGTCTCCTCAAAACATTCTTTGAAAGGTTTTCAGAAGTACACTTGTTTTTTCTTTTTCTTTTTTTCTTTCTTTTATTTGTTTTACAATTCAATGTAAAAGATCTCATCAACGCTGCTTTTTTCTTTCTATTCTTCAAGTAACGCCTATTGATTCTTTGCTATACGATGTTTAAAATATAATTAATTACAATGGATTTTCATTATTCCATAGCAGGAGAAACGCTGGATACGAAATAACTAAGTTTTGATATAAATGAGTTTAGATTAAGTCATATTAATCTACTAAGATACTATTAATAAACGCTCAACTCACTATCAACTCGTATAATTCGAATAAATTTTATATTTAACATAAATTTATGCCTATGTTTATTTTGTTAGGATGTAATGCTGATATTATTATTTGACTATTTAATATTTAAATTTTTTTATTATTTTTTCGTTGGTGTAATTGTTTTTGGAGATATTAACTATCATGTGACTATTAAAAGCTCAAGTTATTAATTTTCTTATGTATTAAATTATGAGATATATAATTTTGATCATGATTTTAGTTGTAGTTATAAAGACTTATATAGTTATTCTTGTATTATAAATTAAATTATGTTAATAAAGTAAAAATAAATATATGAGTAAACTTGATCCATTTGTATGAAATGGGTTATGTTCAAGTTAACCCATTTGAGTTGATTAAATAGGTTGTGTCATGTCACGTGTTATTTATTTGAATTGTGTTAAGATTTTTTAGTCTAGGCCATTTAATTAAGAGAAATGTTACTATATTTTCTTAGTTATACTGATCAATTTGTCTAATTGATGTAGCATTATTATGTGGTACCACGTGATTTATTAAAAAAAATTAAAAATATAAACATTAAAGGGATAGAGAGAACTTAAGGTTTCAATTTCTCTTTTGTGTTTTCGGATGCAATTTTGTTTTGAATATATATTTTTTTATTTTTTTAATAAACTATGTGGCGCCAAATGGTAGTGTCAAGTCAATGGAAAAAAGTGAGCGGTATAATTAAAGTGACATAGCAACATTTATCTTTAGTTAAATGAGTCGTATATTAACTCATATAGTCAATTAATATTCATCATTTTGCAGTTGACACCACATGAATATCAAAGGAATACAACCTACAAGCACGAATACCCACCCCACGCCTATGAGAATCTATAGTCTCTTCTTATTAAGGTTTTAAATGCATTACCTATATTACCAATGTCATTACCTAAATGTATCTCATTGATCATTTTGAATTTTTTAGATAAGGGTGCCAAGTAAGAGTGTGCATGTGAACCAAATACCCGTTGGATCCGATTAGGATAACCCGAACCGAACCGACCCAAAGTTATTGGGTTATTATTAGAGCTGGTCTTCAGCCCAACTATTAGTCGAGTTTGTATAATTTGGTCAACCCGTCTGAGAGTATAAAAAATTTTGGGTTTTCTTTTCAGTATCATCTGATCCTGCAGCAATTCGGCTTCTCATTTTCAAAGGCAAACTTCCATGGCATCCCCAGTACTTTCTTCGTATTATAATACTCCATTATCTTCATAAAACCATTCTCCGATACTGCATTCTAATACAAAATTAAGAAAAAACAAAAGAGATGTATTGGAATAGTAAAGCTCTATCAATATTATTGATAAAGAAAAAGGGCCTATAAATAGACTTTACATTAGAACACTTCATCCTAGCACTAACCACAACTCCTATAAAATAGGACCACACATAAGACACTTTCTCAGCCATGAAATCAAATAACCAAACACCTAAAGACTTTGACAAACCTACCAATGACCAGAGCTTCCAATAAATATTAATAAATATGAAATAAAACATTTAAATCTTAACACCCTCCCTTAAACTGAAATCTGTAGAAATCAGTTTAAAAGAAAATCAACCCTCTGCAAAGTCCTCCTTTACAGCAGCACGTGAACAAAGTCCAAGTAGACCACCCAACTTCACAAATGTAGCCAACTTGAGAGGCTTGGTCTGTATATCTGCAACTTGGTCTTCACTTCAACAATAAACCAGTTTGATTGTTCCATCATTGCTGAGATCTCTTAATAAATAATATTTCACATCGATATGTTTGCTTCTTCCATGTAGCACAGGATTCTTGGAGAGTTTGATTGCTGAGTTGTTGTCACAAAAAACTGTAGTATCTTCAACTTGCTTGAACTGTAGCTCTTCAAGAATTCTTCTCAACTAGATAGCTTGACAAACAAAAGTTGTTGCAGCAATAAATTCGGCTTATGTAGTTGACAAAGTGACAATTGGTTGCTTCTTAGAAGACCAAAAAATGGCCCCTGTGCCCAACATAAAAACATAACCCGAAGTGCTCCTTCTATCATCTTGATGTCCTGCATAATCACTGTCAGTAAACCCCGAACAACTCTAACATTTCACCCTTCTTGTAGAACAGCCCAAAATCTCTAGTTCCTTGCAAGTAACGAACGATTCTCTTGGCAGCTAACAAATGCATTTCTGTTGGATTCTCCATATATCTACTTATTAAACTCACAGAATACATTATGTCTGATCTTGTTGCAGTTAAATACATCAAACTGCCAACAATTTGCTTGTAAAGTGTGCTGGCCACATTCTTCCCTTCATGATCTTTGTTTAGGTTCAAGCCAAACTCAGTTGGAGTGCTTACAAGATTACAATCCTTCATCCAAAACCTATCCAAAATATCTCGCACATACTTCTTTTGATAAATAAAGATCTCATTAGCTGACTGCACTACTTCTATGCCAAGGAAGTAATGCATCATACCAAGGCCAGACATTTCAAATTCAACCATCATAGATTTCTTGAATTCTTTAAACATGACACCATCATTTCCAGTAAATATAAGATCGTCTACATAAAAGCAAATAATGAGCACATATCCCTTATCTCCAATTTTAACAAAAAATGTGTGCTCATATGAACATTTGTGAAAGCCTTCTTTCAAAAAATAAGCTTCAATGCGACCATACCAAGCTCGTGAAGATTGTTTTAATCCATAAAGAGCTTTCTTTAATCTATACACTTTATGCTCATTTCTGATCTTAATATAACTAAGGAGTTGTTCTACAAATACCTATTCCTCCAAGTGTCCATGCCAGAATGCCAATTTGACATTCAGCTGGAAAATAGGCCACGAGTTATGCGCCGCCAATGCGATCACCAATCTGATTGTATCATGTCTTGCAACAAGAGCAAAAACTTATGCATAATCGATCTCATATTCCTGCTTATGTCCCTTAGCTACCAAGCACGCCTTATACTTATCAACTTCACCATTTTCCTTTAGTTTTGTTTTGAAAGACCCACTTTATACCAATGGTTTTGTGCCCTTTCGGAAGATCAGTAAGCTCCCAAGTATCATTTCTTTCAATGGTGTCAATTTCATCATCCATCGCCTTCCACCATTTTGCTTCTTTGACGGCACTTTCAAAAGTTGTAGGATCACAATCTGAAAATAAAGCAAAGTGAGTAATTGGATCTTCAATTTCAGTTACCTCATAGTCTTCCATCCATGCAGGCCTTTTTCGAATACGATGAAGAGATCAAGCTGCTGCATCAATAGCTTCTGCTACTATTGGCAAAATTTCAGCAGCTGTTGGAATTGCTTTTGATGAACTTTCAGGCATAAAGGCTGCTGGAGTTGGCTCTCTTTCAAATCATTGTCAAAAACAACTTGAGTAGGTTGATGCCTATTCCAAGTCCCAAGTGTTTTCCTCATCAAAGACAACGTCTCGGCTAATCACAATCTTCTTGGTTAGTGGATTAAACAATTTACACGCTTTGGATGCTTTACTAACACCAAGAAAGACACACTTGTTCCCCTTATCATCAAGTTTCTTCATTTTCTCATCCGAGATATGTGCATAAGTGATGCAGCCAAAAATTTTAAAATGATCTACAGCTGGTCTCTTTCCACTCCAAGCCTCCTCTAGTGTCATATTTTGAACAACAAATGTAGGACTTCTGTTCAAGATGTGAATACTCCAATTTACTACGTCAGGCCAAAAAGGTTTTGGAATTCTCCCTCTTGCCTACAAGCTTCTCACCATATTGAGGATGGTTCTGTTTTTCCTCTCTGATACATCATTTTTTTGTGGTGTATAAGCAACTGTCAGCTCTTTTCAAATGCCATGAACTTCACAGAAAACTTCAAATTTGGTTGATCAATATTCTCCACCACGATCTGTTCGTAGGGTCTTAATGGTCTTTCCTGTTTCATTTTCCACACGAGCCTTGAAGCTTTTAAATGAACAAAAAGCTTCTGATTTTTTTTGTAAAGCATAAAAACTCAAGTTTCTCGAGTATAACCATCAATTAAAGTAATTAAGTATCTTTTACCTCCATTAGAAAATTGTGTTATCAGGCCACAAATATCGGAATAAATTAGCTCCAAAACACCTTTTACTCACCATGACTTCGCTTGGGGAAATTGAGAACGATGTTGTTTGCCAATAACACATTATTCACAAACTTGGGAAGGAATACTAATCTGAGGAAGACTTGTCACCATATTTTTCTGTTGGAGGGTCTTCAATCCACCAAAACTCAAGTGGCCATAACAAAAATGCCACATCCTAGAAGGATCTTTTACTTCAGATGCCAAACATGATTGCACACTTTCAATCTTCAATGGAAACAACATGTTTGAACTCATTTGCACAACAACAATAGCTCCTATAGTAGGATCATAAATCTCACAAACACCCTTTTGAATAGTGATTACATAACCCTTTTCTTGTAATTGACTAGCACTTAACAAATTGCTTTTCAAGTCAGGAAGGTAAAGGACATTAGAAATTGTTTCTATAAAACCATTCTTGGTTCTTATCTCAATATCACCCTTTCCCATCACCTTCACAGTGGAACAATCACCAAAACTTACTGTAAAATGAAAGCATTCATTTAAATAAGAAAAAGAACACTTACTTCCACACATGTGATTACTGCAGCCCGTATCCACATACCAAACAACAGACTCAGGTTCCTAATTAGCTTGAAGAGCCATCAACAAAGTTTCCACTTCCTTCTTTTCAGAAAAATTCGATTGCTTTTCCTTTTCTTTGTCATTAGGTAGCCTAGTATGACATTCAGAACGATAATATCCAAATTTATGACATCTAAAGCACTCTATTTTGAATTTGTCAAAATGTTGATCTCGTCCTTTGCTTTTGCCTTGAAATTGATCATCATTGGCTTTGAAATACCTGCGACCATCTCTATTGCCTCGATCTCCCCTTCCTCTACCTCTACCTCTACGCCTTCCTCTAGAGTTTGAGAAATGAGTAAAGGTATAAGCCTTCAAAGCTTGCTCCTCTAAAGTTGAACTTCGGTTCATCTTCTATTCATGGACCAACAAGGAGCTCTGCAGTTCATCAAGAGAGAATGAATCTATGTCTATCAATTCTTCAATTGAACACAAGACATAATCAAACGTTGGTGTCAGAGAATGCAATATCTTCTCCACAATGGTGACATCTTCCATCTTCTCACCATGAAATCACATTTTGTTGCTTATCTCCATAGTCCTGGCACAGTAGCTGGTGACAGATTCCCTATCCTTCATTTTTAGAGTCTCAAAATCTCTTCTCAAAACTGGAAGATGTGCACGCTTCACTCTAGCAGAGCCTTGATATTTTTTGTTCATGGAATCCCAAATATCTTTGGAAGTTTTTTTGCTAAGAATTGTTTCCAAGATGGGACGATTAATTGCCTGAAAAAGGTAATTTTTTGCCTTCAAATTTTTTAGCTTTCTCCCTTCCAACTCTGTTTTCTGGGCATCCGTCAAGACTGTATTTGTTGTTGGTTCTTCAATTCCAGATTCAACGATCGGCCAATACTCTTTTGATCGTAGAAAATTCTCCTTTAGCATACTCCAATGGTCATAGTGACCATCAAAACTTAGGATTGCCGCCTGCACTAAATTGGGATCTGAAGCCATCATTTCCTACAAAAAAACTAAGTCAGAGGAGAAAATAGCTAATTGTTTTGGGAACTCTCACTGTTCGGGAACTCTTTCTCTCTTGCTTTCTCTCACACGTTGTCTTCTTTGATACCACTGATACAAAGTTAAGAAAAAACAAAAGAGATGTGTTGGAATGGTAAAGCTCTATCAATATTATTGATAAAGAAAAAGGACCTATAAATAGGCTTTACATCGGAACACTTCATCCTAGCACTAACCACAACTCCTATAAAATAGGATCACACATAAGACACTTTCTTAGCCATGAAATCAAATAACCAAATACCTAAAGACTTGGACAAACCTACCAATGACTAGAGCTTCCAATAAATATTAATAAATATGAAATAAAAAATTTAAATCTTAACACATTCACCAATTTCCGCATATCTTGGTTGAGGCGTAGACTGGACTTCTTACGATAACAAAGTGACAAAAAACACTAAGAGAGAGAGAGGGAAATGGAGGGAAGAAGGAAGGTGAAAAACATTGGGTTGGCGGCGCAAGATCAGAGCCAAATCTAAGCTCCCTAGTCGAGAGAGAAGCAAAAAAGATGAGCTTTTTTGAGTTTGCTATGCAAAGAAGACAAGAGAATAGGCTATTTTCCAGTCAAGAGGATCTAAGCTCATCGAATCCTACCACATAGTCATCAACTTTGGCATTCTTTATAAGGGCAAGAGCTGGAAGATCAATTATCTTGTGCTTTTCTGCCAAGAATGGACTTTTCTCGGCATTGATTTTCACAAAACGTGTCTCCAGCCAATATGCTCAGGTGCTTGTCTACCACCTTGTAGGGCCAGTTGTTGCGGTAGAAGTGGCAGACGATGCAATCACTGGCCATCTTCTCTTCGTCTGCTGCAACCTCCTCTCCTTGAGCACATCTAGATCGTCCATGTCCAGCCGATTTAGGGCTGAGATCTCATCGTTTAGCTTGTCCTCCACCGTGTTCGCTGTCATCAACACTCGCTTCTCCAGAATCTCTTGAACCTTTGTGTTCTCCATTATTGACCTTTGAGAGATCTTCCTCACTCTACGATTCTAAAAGAAAATGAAAATGCAGGCAGGGGCAACGATCAGATTAAGCACCAGGAAAAAGGTGTTTGGCAGCACTTTGGGAGGGCATGCGGTTTTTCTATGTTGCCTTCTTCTCGAGGAAGACTCCTCTTTAGAAGGGTCATACGGGTCCGATCGATTTTATTTTGTTCGGGTCAAATCAAATCGGTTTGGTAGCTTAAAATGAGTGTGTCCATGTCGGGTCGGGTCGGGTCGAGCACAAACCCGACTGTTCCAGACCGAGTTGCAAGCCTAGTGCCAAGCAATGCATCACCAGAGATATCTTCGATCAGCTTTGCAACAGCCCTAATTAAAGCTTTGGTAGTTTACATCCATTACTTTCTTTAACTAGACTTCACCTAGCTCTTTGTATTTCGGGGGATTAAAGCATAATTTGAGATGACGGCATGTTTGGGGAGTGAGATGAGAATTTTATATTTTGTTTGAAAGTTTAAAATATTATGTTTTAATATTATTATTGTGTTGGGATTTGAAAATTTTGAATTTTTTATTATATTTTATATGGAATTTTGAAAAATGTGTAATAATAAGATGAGATGAGATGAAAATTTTATATCACATCCTACCCCCAAACCTAAATTGGAGAGGCAAGGGTAAAGTTGGCATGTCAGAACATAAATTATAAAAGGAATGGACACCAATTTGGGACTTTTTATAACTATCTCACAACCCAAAAGTAAAAAGCTCATCCTCACCTTTATTTGAAGAGTAATACTATATATAATTGTAGAGTACGTAAATACTACGTAATCGTTTTAAAAAATAATAATATTTATTAATAAAAAATTCATTTTTTTCATATAGATTCTATATTTATTCATTTTTTTAAAAAAAATTACACAATATTTATGTATTTCAAAATTACAAATATCATTTCTCAAACTTCGATTATTAGGAGGGGGAAGAGACCTTTAGAGAGCTGGTGAGAAATGTGACTCTCGTATGCTGCTTTTGCTTCGAAGCAAAAGCAACGAATGAAAAAGCAAAAAAGTCTTCTACAACCTTTTACTTTAAGCACTTATTTGTTTTGAGATATGAAATTAGATGAGATGAGATTAAAGTTAAAAAGTCAAATAAAATATTGTTAGAATATATTTTTATTTTGAGATTTGAAAAAGTTGAATTATTTATTTTATTTTATATGAAAATTTAAAAAAATTGTAATGATAAGATAAAAGGTTTTCAAAATTTTTAAAATTTTAGATTTTAATTTGGAAGCAAACAGGGCCTAAATATCAGTACAAATTAAGCAATCTGCCTTGAAAACGAAAACAATAAAATATGGTCGCTTCTGGAAATCTTATTCAATTAATTCTTGGGCCTTGTATTGCCTTTTATGAAGGGCTCATTGAGAGAATGGACTGCGTATAGACCGTTCTAATCTACCCACAGTACTGATCATGCTCTAGCCTTTAATTTAGGGGTGGCTCAAGGTGCTTAATCAAAATGCATGGGAGTTGGAACTGCAGCCTCAACTAGCCCCCATTATTCATGTTATTGGAAAAATTTATGTTGCTGCCATTTCAAACTACTCGATCATTACAATTACAAAGACGACCATAATATCGAAGAGCTGCTAATGAAGGCGGTTAGGATTTGTGAAATTACCACTTGTTCCAATGCTTAAATTGAAGGAAAGAAGTAGATTTTATTATTTATATTACATTCTTCACACTCTTCCTCACGTGTGGGTCAATCTCTTTCTCAATAGATAGGTCTAACATTTGAAATATTTAATTAAATGACATAGAATGTAGAGTCAGAATTCAAACTCATGACCTATATTCTAATACCACGTGCATTCACCACTTATATAAAAAGATTAATTGATGGGAATAATTAGATTTTATTATCTATTTTATATTCTTAACAGGGTTTTAGTAGTTTTGTTTTAGTCCTATAAAAATCCAGCTTGTTGTATATACTAATAGTTAAACCGTCATAATTCAAGCGATAGTAGAAAGCATGTGTATAGCTGGGTAGCTTAATTCTTTACTATTGATCATCTACGGTAGAGTAAACCTTTAGAAGTGATCAACCCCTTTAATTCTTTCGAGTCCTCCTTGATCTCTCCTTTCTTCCTTTATAAATGATATTATGTTTTCACATTTCTGTTTTATTCAATATTTCATTAGTGATAGTTAGACGTACATTTAAACTCTTGTCATCATGTTTATGTCTCTAAGTAAGAAAACGAGTATCACATGATGATAATAGACTATAGTACATCATCATCATGTGCTCGATCAGCTCCTCGATCGCTCGCATGCACTGATCCAATAAAGATTTGAATTATTACACAGTACAGAGAATCAAGCTACAAGTCATTCATTCCCTCAAGAAATTACAAGACGTCTGAGCACAAGTATAGAAAAGGGTTGATTTGTAATTACACTAGTTTCCTTATTTTCTATTTATTTGTAAATACTTTTTCTATTATTTGCTAGATTCCACTTTTAGTACAGAGTTTGTTACACGAGAGGGATATATACGCACGACATGATGTACAGTGTTTTCATAGAGGAATATACAAAACTTTTTCTTCATCCTTCGTGCACTGCTCTCTGCTTTTCCTTCTCACTATTTCAACTACTGACATGGTATCACAAGCCTGAGAGCCACCCATGGAGGATTAAGAAGGGCTCTTCCTCCAACAGTCCCAAAAATTCCTCTACTCATTCAGACCAAATATCAAACACCTTCCGTGCCACAAACATGGCCAAATACCTGAACTTCACTGACCTTAGCAACCCATTTTGGCTGGACAACGGCGACAACCCTGTTGTCGTTCTGGTCACCTACTTGCTTACCAATGATAACTACCCCACTTGGTCTCGTGCGATGAAACGAGCTCTCCGTGCCAAAAATAAAATATGCTTTATCATTGGTTCTATTTCTCAACCAACTGACCTTGATGATCCTCTTCTTGACTTATGGGAGCCTTGCAATGATATGGTGGTTTCTTGGCTTCAGAACTCTATAAGCCCCTCCATCAGATCTAGCGTTGCTTTCGTAGACATGGCCGTGACCTTTGGCTCAATCTTCAGGACCATTTCTCCCATCAAAATGGACCTCGTATTTACCAGCTCAAGAAGACCTTTGCTAGCATTCAACAAGACTCTGACACTGCAATTGTATATTATGGATAGCTTAAATCTCTTTGGGATGAGTTACTTATTTATGACCCCATTTTACTTTACTCTTGTGGATCGATGAAAACTCCTTCAGACCGATACCAACGGGATTGTCTTTCAATTTTTGATGGGTTTAAACGACACATATTCCCCTGTTCGAGACCAGATAATGCTCTTAGATCCCTTTCCACCCTTCACAAAAGTCTTTTCTCTCATTCAATAGCAAGAACGCCACTATCAAATGACCCCCACTTCAAACCCATCTGACTCCATGGCCTTTGCCATTAGTAAACCATACCCATTTCCTACCCGTAATCCATCTCAACAAAAATCAAAGAAAGACCAAGCCTACTGTTCTCACTGCAAGATCACATGACACTTTTTTGAAACTTGTTTCAAGGTTGGTAATGCTGAGGCCCCCATTTGTTCTCATTGCAACATGTCTGGACATACAATGGACAAGTGTTACAATCTCCATGGCTACCCCCCCGGACACAAACTTTTCAATAAATCTCAGGGATTAAATGCTTTTACTGCTCAAACTGCTCCTATTGACTCTAACCTTGAGGATTCCAGTGATGGTCGAGTAGGTCTTACTCAGGCACAATATCAGCAATTAATGGCATTACTCCAACCACGACAGCCCTCCACCATTGTTCAGTCCTTTGCCAACCAGATTCAATCCATCATTCCTCCTAAGTCAACTCCTCAGATTTTTGGTATTTCAAATTGTTTATCCACCTGCACACACAATCATTCATTCCCACAAGAAATTCCTTGGATAACTGATATCGGTGCAACTAACCACACGGTCTGTTGTACCTCCTTTTTACCATTATTAATTCTCCTGTTTCTCACTCTATTAAGTTACCAAATGGCACAAATGTATCTGTTACACACACGTGCACAATTCACTTAACACCCTCACTTCACTTCACCTCATCGAAGTCTTGTGCGTTCCTTCCTTTAGTTTTATTTCAATTTCAGCCAAGAAGTTGGCTACCAATCTCACCTACTGTCTAGTTTGTTTTCTCTAATTTTTGCCTTATTCAGGACCTTTTATCTTGGACAACGATTGTGAAGGGTGAAGTGAAGAATGGTCTATATCACCTATTCAACACGGCTGTCTCTCGCTCTACCCTAGTGACCACTCTTTCTCACTTTTCCACAATTACAAAGTCTACTACAGCTTCTGTTTCACACATTGAAAATGTTACTGACCTATGGCACTGTTGCCTAGACCACCTTTCTTTCCCTATTCTGAATATGATTACAGAACCTATTGTAAAGAAAAGCATTTCAACTACTAATACAAAGCCTTGTTACATTTGTCTATTGACAAAATTTCATAGACTTCCTTTCCCTTATAGCAAACATAAGACATTAATCCCATTTGAAATTGTGCATTATGATCTCTGGGGACACCGTTCTGTTCCTGCTTATGATGGCTCAAAATATTTTTTAACTTTAGTTGATGACTTCACTAGGAGTACATGATTGTATCTCCTTCCTAACAAAGCTGCCACCCGAACCAGCATTGAGTCTTTTACCAATATGATTGAAAATCAAATCAACCTTACCATCAAAATTCTAAGAAGTGATAATGGAGGAGAATTTAAAATGAAAGAGTTTTTTCATAAAAAAAAAAAGATCATACATCAAACAAGTTGTGTTGCTACTCCACAACAAAATGGAGTTGTGGAGAGGAAACACCAACATTTGCTTAATGTGGCTCGTGCTTTAAAATTTCAAGCTGGTATTCCTCTTGAATATTGAAATAATTGTGTTTTGACTGCTACATACATCATCCATAGAACCCCTAGTCCCCTTCTTCAATATTTGAATGATTCACATGTACGTACGTTAAATAATTTGTACGTGTGGATGACTGGTATATCAATAAACGATCGAGCATGTATATGGATAGATAATTAATTGTTTCTTGGGATTTTATTAGCACAGAACAATTTGCATGTGATCTCATACAATTAGTTCGTGTGGATGTGAATGGGTCCGATTTCTATCAGACAATTACTACGTACCTTTGTGTTCTGTTCCAAAGTCACGATCCATAGCTTAATGGTACGATTCTACGTAAAAATTGTTGGGATTTTCAAGCCTCGACTTTGGTCAGATTTACCGATCACTTTGCATGTCTTATAGACCGGCCGTATTAACGTAGATTCGATGAATCTATGATCTGTCAAAGTGAACACCTACGTACATCCAAAGAGGCAGAGACTGATCGAATCCTCAAAACTGTAGTTGGTTCGCGTCGGTCTGCCACTTCTGCCTATTCCAAAATGCCTAATCTTAGCTTACAAATTATAGCACATGAAGTCCATGCAACCGAACTACTACAGCCTTCTTCTTTCATCACAACAGAAAGGGAAGAAAAGCAACAACTCCAAATTAGCACTCATATTAGAATTTATTCAGGTCATGCATTTCTATTTTTTTGAATAAAAAATTAAAATGTGTTGGACTTCTATTGCTAAGAGCACTAGTAGTGGCCTAGTTAACTAAGAAACTCATTTTTATAAATTTAACTAGCCACTTTTAAATAACACAAAATAACAAACTCTCCAAATTTATCACTATTATATTAAAATATTTATTTTCGGTATTTTCAGGGATTGTGGGATGACAAAAATCAAATAACATCTACGGAGCTGTGTACAAGATGGTTGCTAAAATGCAGGGTCTTTTGGGACTGGATTATTTATTAATTATTCAAATAAAACACAAGGATGGTATCGGGCATCTAATTGGGTGCTTCAGAAATCAGGTTTTCATAATTAGCTAAGCAAAAGCATTGCTTCAGCAAGATTGACATCCATCTGTGCAAGCATTAACAAGCGAAATTAAAGTAACAAAGTCCAGTATATCATGAAGTAAATGAGGATTATCCCAACGGCACTGTGCAGATAAATCGAAAAAAAAAAAAACTTCAAGTTGCATGGTGCTTGTATAACACAATCATCAACTTTAGAGCACAAAAGTAGATAACATAAATGAGCATGTCAGAGTATATATTTATTTATTTTATACGAGAGAGATGCCAACCCAAAATGACACATGTAATTGGTGCAGTTCCAAATTAAGTAGAGATTTGAGGAAAATAAAATGACTAAAAAATACACAAAAGGTCTAAAACCGATGGAATTAATAAAAAATCAAAACTTGTGTCCAATAAGACGTTTCATCAAATACAGAGAATGGCCAAAATGAAACCAAGCATCAAAACGGTGAATATTTACCACCAAGATCGATATTCCACAACAAACCAACAATACCCATTCAGAACCTGAGGAAAGCCAACAACCTTTTATAAACGAAGACTGAAAGAGAGGAATTTTAGAGAAAAGGTCGGGAGAGAGTCGAAGGCAGAAATGTAGAGAGGGGTTTTCGGAAGGCGTTTGGCAGCGACTATGGGTGATTGTGAGATTCCTAAATGGTGATTGCGGCTGGTGATGGCCGATGGCTATTTTGGATTGTATAGGAGACATTGAAGAGGTTGGTGTCTCTTCCGTTTCTCTTTTTGGAGATTTCGTACGCTTTAACGCGCGATGAATACAAGTGGGAAGGAATATTTTATGGCCAAAATATAATTTGGCCAGCAACCTGAGCTGGGCAGATTTGGCTAGTTAGTTTGGTATTGCTTAAAAATGATGTACATTTGTTGAGTCTAGTGTATGAGATTTTTAAACAACTTAACTATAGATTAGTCAAAATTTAACTTTGGTTAGGACACTACTAATGCCCCGAGGGATCATATCGACAAACGAACTTGTAGTTCCAAAAGTAGCTTTTGCTTTGTCGCTTTTTATCTTTGAAAATTTTAAACTGTTTTCTATCAAAAAAGAAAAAGAGAAAAACACGATAATGTGTGCCTTGTAATCTGGAAACAGAATGCTTCTGGCAATCGCATAAATAACATATGCTTCTGGCAATATGTGATGTCCCGTGAAAGCGCCATTGAAATTGCCAGGGAGTAATGGAGTAGCGGTAGATGCTTGCAGTAGCCGTAGTACGAAGATCCAGCGGGTAATGGAAAATCAATTTGAAAAGAGAATCGGGCCTAAATAGAAAGTTTTGAATGCAAGAATCATTTATAAGAAAGTAAAACACATTTACAATAAATGATATGCTAATAAGTAAACAAAAAGTAATTTGACTCTAAACCAACCACCCCCCCAAAAATAAAAGAAAAAGAGATAGAGAGAGGATCCATTTTCGTGTTCGTGTCAACTTTTTCTTCCTTGTGGACCCCATTCGTACCTCAAATTCCAAAGGCCACTCTCTATATTTTATCTTTACACTCCCTCAGTTCCAAAACAGAGATGGTGATAAGAGTTACCTTCTTCATACGGTATCTCATACACGAAAGAGAGAGAAATCACAAGGGACTCTCTCTAACTTTCTATTTTTTTCATACACAAGAGTGTTTGTGTGTGTAAGTTGGAGGTGTTTTCATGGGTAATTACAGGTTCAAGTTATCAGATATGATGCCCAATGTCTGGTTTCACAAGCTCAGGAATATGGGCAGAGTCAGAAACCAACGTAAGTCACCCTCTTCCAAGAAGAAAAAACAGCAAACATCAGCTTCAGCAACACAGCCATCAAAACCCAAGCAACCCCACCAATTATATGATCCAAGAAAATCTTACTACTTCTCAAGGGATCAACTTAACCCAAGTGATGAATACCATAATTCTCCCACAAACCCAAAATCCTCAGAAAACCTCTTTCCTGACCCACCAAGAAAATCTTCCAAACAAATAATCAAGAAAAGAACCGCAAGGTCTTCACCTAAACTTGTCAACTCGTCTGTCTCCGCCGGTTGTAGATGCCGTGCCGCGGTTGAATCGGTCTGCACCAAGTCCGATTCCCCGCCCGAGTTCTCATCCTCTCCCTATGGCAGCTCGCCGGAGCCCCATTTTCTTGAGCCTGAATTCAGGTCTGATCGTATTCTTGCCGATGGGTTGGTATCGTGGTCGAGCACTTGTGGCCGCAAAGCCATGTCTAATGCTGATGACATCGTTATCGAGGTGGTTAACAAGTCCTTTTCTGCCAAGTTTGAGAAGCCAGATGGGTTTGATAATTCCTTGTCCGAGCTTCAACTTCCTCCTATTATAACCAAGACGGCAAAATCCAACGATCTGAAAAAGACCGAAACAAAAGAGCCAACCAAGTATGGGAGAAGGAGCTCGGCTAAATTTGAGGAAAGTGCAAATGCTCACGGGTCTCTACCTGTGAAGGTTGTGAAGGAAGACAGAATTACCACGAAAGAGCAGAGGACTAGTCCTTCCAAAAGATTTTCTGTGACTTCTCCAGGTGTCAGGCTCAGAATCAATTCCCCGAGAATTGCGGGTAGAAAGAGTATTCATACACACAATCGGAGAAGTTTCATGTCAACTTCGAACTCGAGCTCGCGGAAAAGCTTTTCGGATAGCTTTGCAGTTGTGAAGTCATCTTTGGATCCTCAGAGGGATTTCAGGGATTCAATGGTGGAGATGATTGTGGAGAAGAACATCAAGGCGTCAAAGGACCTTGAAGACCTTCTTGCCTGTTATCTTTCTTTGAATTCAGATGAATACCACGATCTCATTATCAAGGTGTTCAAACAAATATGGTTTGATCTAACCGACCGACCGAAGTAATCTCATTGTCTAAAATATTTTAGTAACATGTGTTGTATATATTCTAATAAAGTTCTTGACTTCTTTAAAACTAAATAGCATGCATGCTACTTTCGAAAATATATAAGGGGTTTCTTTGTTTCTAGCATATAATTAATTTTTAAGATGTTTTTACCATGTTCTGTTTTAAGAAGTCTCTCTCGGCCGGGAAAGCTGTCCTTCTCTTATCATCGATTCATCATGTTTGCTTTAGTGCCTTTACTAATTGGAAAGTAAATGAAAAATAGCATCGATCATGTTACTTTCGACAATGTAGGGACTTTTGTTTCTCGCACATACTTTCGATAATATAGGGTCTTTAAATTGTTTCTCTGATCAGTAACTAATTAAACTTGTCCTTTATAAACACAAAATAACGAAGGAACAGAGTTTCGGTGCCTGAATTTCAGTACTTCCTTGCATGCATCAAGACTACTTCGGGAAAACTCGTCATGATTTTATCGAGGAAAAACCAGTTTAAGGGACCCATTTACGATGCCTGACAGTGTACCTTCTCTGAAAGAAGATACTCTTTCAGGACAAGAATCAGTTTTTATTTCAGAAGCCTAGAGAGGTTTCTCCGGGTAGTATATTCAGTACTCTCCCTTCCCCACCACGAGAGAGGGAGAACTGTAAATTCAAAAGCTTCAAGGTGAAAAACACTATACATCCGCAACTGTTTCGATGGACACTACACATTTTTTATTTTTTATTTCTTTTAAATGTCAGCTCTCCCTCCCTCTCATCTACGAGTCTCTCATCGGCTCTCTGTCTCATTTACGTCTCTCATCAAGCTCTCACTCCTGAACGTCTCTCACTTCTCTCCCCTCAAGCTCTCTCTCACATTAAGCTGTCGGTTGCAACGAGGAGGGAAAAAAACAGTGTAAAATCGGTTGACACGTAAGATGTGGAGTGTTCGATTTGATACCATGGCTGATTAAACTATTTACTCTAAACTAAAGATAAGTTTAGATTATTAAATTTATTTCAATTTATTATTATAATTTTTTTAAATTTTAAAATAATAATATTAAAAATTAATATTCTAATAATATTTTATCATCTCAATTTAACTCAAATCAATTCAATTCAACATTTAAAAAGATAAATTTAAATCTTTGCAACAGTGCAAACCCGCAAATGCTTTGAACTCATATATATAGAAGAAATTATAAAATAAATCATATAAAATTACGTATATTTATAAAATCATTTTTATTAAACTCTTTATAAATGTAAGGCATAGAAAAGAGCTTTCAAAGTTTGAAGCTTTGGCTAAAGCTGAAATTTGATATTAAAGAAGTTGCTTCGATGATTTCAAAAGCTGTACTCCAAAGTTCCAAGTTTGTGATCAGAAAATGGACTAAAAGCACAAGGACGGGGGAAGATCGTCTGGCCTTCTTTCAATACAAATTTCACCTTAGAGCACTCCTAATATATTCTTCATCATATCATTTAAAATATATCTCTAAAATTCAATTTTTTTTTTTATTTTACATATTAATTTTTATAATATATTATTAATCAGTTTATCTATTTTTTTTTTCATATCATTTAAATATTTTATTTTTTTATTTTTTTTATTCATTTCAAATATTTTCACTAACTATTAATAATATTTTCATATTTTTTGATATTTATAATATCTCTATATATAATGTCAGATAATTATGTTCTATTCTAAATTAATTTAAATTTATAAGTTAAATCAAAATATAAATTAATTCAAAAAATAAAAAAAATAGATTATATAATAAAAATATTTTCAAAATATATTATGAGAATATTCATTTTCAATAATTATATAATATGAATAAAAATAATTGAAAAAATAAGAAACTTAACGAGAGGAGGAAAGAGAAATTAATTAAAAATATTTCTATTCTTTGTATCTAAAAATTTACTGTATCATAATGTAAAAATATTTTTAAAATAAAATATTCAATAGAATGCACTTTTTAATAGTATTAATTTATAAGTATTCATTTTAGAAGTGCTCTTTACAATGCGAGCGAGCAAAAGTGAAAGCGCCTCGAACGTACGCCTTGGCAGGCAGTAGGATATAGTTTTAGGCTTTAATTAGCCAATCCTTGACAAGAAAACACTGAATCTAGTGTCGTCTCTTTGAGGGACACGGATGTTGAAGCTCGGCACACCTACCAATTTACCAAATAAGATGATAACTTTTTGCATTTTCTTTAGTGAATTGAGCTTAATTATTCCAAGTACTCCCTAGCTTTGCGGTGTCTAACTGCTCTTTGATTCTGATATTTTCGTTGACTTTTGAATTCCCAATTTATAATTACATGGTAGGTTTTGAAGATTAGTAACAAAGTCTAATTAGACGTTACACCTTCCTAGCTAATTAACGTTTAAGGTTAATAAAATTATCATGAGGATTATGTAACATGATGAGATTGATTGAGTACATTACAAGAAATTAAATTATTTATATGTGATCAATTATTTTCAACTAAATAATTATTTCCTATTAAAATAAGTCTATTTTCATCGTAAATAGTCATTTTCATTATAAATAATTAGTCACAGATCCTCATTTTTCTTGTAGTATCATATGTACATATAAGGATGATGATGAACATATTAATTGGGCAAGGAAGAAGTTCTTATAATTTACGACAGTCCATGACTCCAATTGTAATATTTATTGGCCTTCTAGAGGATAAATAATCCTAGACATGGTTTGGGTTTCTTTGAGATTGTTCTAAATTGCATCAAAGCCAATTTTTGTTAATTAGAAGTATGGAAAAGTAATAATAAAATATTAAATAGTAATAAAAATTAAGTAATGAATAATAATAAAAAATATATAAAAAATAATAATAAAGTAATGAATAGTACTAATTGAGTATTCTGAGAATATCCGAAGTATTCTTAGTACTCAAATTACCTAACCTTAAAAACAACCGGATGAGCAAAATGGCATATTAATGTACGTAATACTCCTGATTGATTATAGAAGAAGGATTATAAATATTAGTATATGGCGTTGCCTAGAAAAGGAAGGTTATGATCACGATTTATAATTATTTCAAAGAACTCCAATTATAATGTTGTAGGACTGATCATTTCGCGCGTATGTCTCTCTTCCAATATTTATTAATGCATCTGTTAAGATTTAGTAAAAGCTTGAAAATGATTGATGTTAATTCGCTGTTATTATGTTAAAATATCAAACAAAGTCTGATCATGATCCAATATTGGTGTTTAATTTATGATGTGCCCATAAGCTGTTGACATGCATGCATATTTATTTTTCTACGTACAAACCAAATAAATAACTTAAATTACATTCGGTACTAAAGGCGATCACCTGATCAAGTTGACAAATTCAAGGCCGCAAAACCCAATTGATGAATATATAGGAACATGATCTTACTATAATCTCTATATATGCAAGAGAAGTACCTTCCGAAAAGTACAGGAGTTACTCTTTGGTCATCTCCATGCATGTTAATATTGCAATATTAGGTAAAAAAATTATTTATTTGTGATTAGTTATTTTTTTAAAAAATAATTATTTTTTATTAAAATAAATTTATTTTTATTACAAATAATTATTCTCGTAAATAATTCATTATAAATATTTATTTTTCTTATATTGAGTTCATGAACCAACAACATTAACAAAAAAAGGAGAGTTACATATATATATATATATATATTATCAATTCCAAGAAGCTGGAATATTATAGTATATATGAGCAATTTTCCTCGAGAGTTCTTATACATATTACAATATTTATTTCTGAACAACAACGAACCTGGAGGGAAATGGTCATTTAATTAAATACTGCCAACGGTGGGCAAGTAATTTAATTTAATTTAATTTTTTTTTTTTTTGTCCTTTTTGAGACCAATGTATGTATGAATGTAGGGCCTAGAGGCTAGCTATAAAGCCTAGCTAGCTAGAACCACACCAATTATTTTCTGTCTGCATCGATCATTCATAATTTCGTACACCAATTCAAGCTGAAAGGAAAAAATAATATGATATAATATTCTTATATATATTCTGTCTACCAAGTTTTAAATTAATTTATCGCTCATATTCGTGGATCAATCTCTGGAAAATAATAAATCAAGTGCATGCAGCCTAGCTAGCTAGATCAGTTAAGTCGTCTTAATTAACAAGTATCAAATTGGGATCAGTTAGGACAAGAATTAAACTGGGTAATCATGTTGTGGCGGTTTGCAATACTAGTAGTACTGTAAATTTTTTAAAAAATCTAACCGACCCCATCAAAAAGTACTACTGCACCATACGCATGCATGCAGTAATTGCATGGTAGATACCACAGTTAGAGAAAGTAGTACGCAGTACGCCTGCTTGCATGCAGGAGCCATATACCATGCATCTTTCGTGCTTCTTTCTTGTATATTGACATGACATAACTTTGACGGGTCCAACGTCCATTCGGCCGGCCTACATGTGATCTATCTTACCAATTATTTCTTTCAAGTCGACCCAAGTTTATTTCCACTTTTGACTATAGCAAAGAAAGTTGATTTCTTGATATTCATCTCAAATGCCTCCAGGCACGTACGCAACCTTTCATAGCATACCGGTAGTACCCCATATATAGCTAGCGTACTTACAGGCCAGCATTAACGTAATCAAAGCTGTTCGATCGTAACCTTCTAGATCATTAAATCAGTCGTACGTCCTTGTGATCACGATTATTTCATAAGCACATAATTAGCTGATGAAAACAAATAATGGAGCATTCATGCAGTACTACTCGATCGATTCTCTTAATTACTAGCTAGCTAGCGTTTTTGTAGTCACGAGTGTAATGGGATTTTTAATGGGTGCCCTATACTCCCTCTTTTTTTGTTATTAATATACACAAGTTACTCAAAAAAAAAAAATTCTGGTGGGAATAAAATAAATATGATCATCAAAAAGTGTTAGAAGTAGCTATGAAGGTAAGTGGAACCTACGTTAGGGCTGTCCAGAAAAGGCGCTGACCCGATCCATCCATACGAACCAATCTTTCCCGACCCGTCCGATAAAAAGCAGGTTGAACGAACTTGTAGGTCAAACCCGCTAAATGTCGGTTTCGATCCGACAATCACATAACTTATGCCATCCATCCCCAAATCTCAAACCACACTGTCATCACTCTCATTTTTTCTTTGTTATCACCTAAGTAGTTGTCGCCAGTGAAGTTTGTGCCCTGCCTGCGCTGCAGCTATGCGATAGGGTTGACAGTAAGCCAAGCTCGCGAGGTTGGAGGCGTAATTTTATTGCAACGTTGGGCTCTATTTTCTTCGATGCGCTGTAGACTCAGACAGATCCGACGGAGAGCGAAAGGGAAAAACTCATTCAACATCACAAAACTCTAACCTTTCAGATATTAAATCCAAACGTAGAAATGGAAAACACTATGACTCTCTAATCAAAAACCGATTAGACACAAAACAACCTCGATTTATTGGCAAAGAACTACTTGGATCTCTACCTCATCTTTCGGCGCTTCCTCTTCAACCTCCTCATGCGCTTCTTCTTCCACTTTGAAACCAAAGAGCAAACCCCAGTACGAGATTAGGAAAATTAAAAAACGATTTGGAAACCCTAGCAGTTCCTTGGCCCTCATGGTGATTCCGTGTCTAAGTTCCTTGTCACCCTCACTTTCGAAACCCTAGTAGCTCAGAGTAGGCTGCGCAGAGAACGATTTGGAGGCATTGAGAGAATTTACAGCAATTGAAGAAGAAACCCATGTATAGGCTGTGGGTTCGGAGGGGTTTCAAAATATATTTCTAGAGATTGGACGATATCAAACAAGTTGACCCGATTAGAGTCGGGTCGGATTCTTATATGTTAGCATGAATGTCGGGTCGGATCGGATCGGGCCCAAATCAAGCATGGTTTAGTCAGGTTGCAGGCCTAACCTACGTACATGAAGATTGTGATGATCACGATGCTCTTGTAACGATTCAAGAAAGGCCCAAGTTAATTATGTTTATACCCATGTTTCAAAAAGGCTAGTCAATATTACAATTAGAGTTTCTTGGTATTAATATAAAAGGTTTGAACTTCTGCACTTCAGGCAATCTGAAATCTCATTTACCACGTGATTCTTATACACAATCATACCTGCAATTTAGGTTATTACAATTTTACACAATCACCCAATTTAAAGGCATTACATGAATTTCATCTCTTAAATCTTCAATATCCTTGTCGAGCCAAATTCATTATAAGATAACACAACTCAAGTCCCACAATCTTGTTGAAACTTAACTATAAGACCATTTATAATGATTCGAGAAAGGTCCCATGCACACTCAAATGAGTAGTGAAGTAACGACGGATCTCATTCATTATCTTCCAATACAAAATCCAACGAATTATACTTTATGATCGAGTGTTGGACATCCCGTACTGTCATGGGAGTAAAAGCTAGAGAAGGTGAGAAATCCAAATCAAACTCAAGTCCGTTTGCTTGATTGTGTGATCTCTTTCAATACAAATAGATCAAAAAGGTAAGAAGATGGTCAGTTCTTTTCATTTCGCAAGTACGAAGTATCTATATAAAATTCTTACTTTCTCAACGAGCACATGTTTTTTTCTTGAGAGAAAGTAAAGGAGGCAGACAATACTGCGTTCGTGCATGCATGCCTATAATCATATATGTTGAACGCTACCGGATAAGACTAAAAGACCGAGGGTGGACCTGGCTACATTTGGGTGAGAAAGATATGGTCGTGACCTGGAGTCGTGGCGACGAAGCGTGCAAAAGGACGGTTGGGTCTAATTTTAGTGCAGGGTGTAGTGTCGGTCAGCCGCAAGGAGAGACTAAGTCAATATGAAAAAAACTGATTAGAAGAGTACTCGTGCAATTTACGACAACAAATTAATATCCAGAGATTCTGGGTTTTTGCTTGATCATGTCGATCGCCGTGCCATTGTCATTTTCCTCCGTTTTTTTTTTTTTTTTTTTCCTTTTTTGTTCATTAATTGAGCCAAATAATTATATTAAATGAGGCTGTTTGATAACTAGGCGCGGCAAGGGGAGGGGGGTTAGGATGCATGCATGTGGGGGGTTAGCTACAACACTATAAAGTTTTTAATAATAATTGAAGAACATGCGTTTTGCTAAAATACAAATTGGCGTGTTTGAGCTGCTAACACAGGAGCACCGGCCGTCTGCTACTGGCCCGCCCACCTTAATTTGACGTGTTGTCATCACTCTTTATTATCGCTCGCATTCATGTCAGAGTCACTGTGTGGCCTTGGTCGCATTCCAACACCGGGGCCTTGTGTGGCCAGCAGCTTGTAACTAGCTTAGCTAGGACCTACTGCAATATTCAAATATTCATCTCTTCAATCTCCAAATTAGTCCAAAGTTTGGATACTAAAATATCTTATATTTTTAGAATATTTTATTATTATTTATTATTTTTATTTAATATTTTATAATTACTTTTATACATATATCGCTAATTGAGTAGGAAAGTTGAATTTATTTACATGGGATAATTAAAGAGTTGTTGGGAGTCGGGACAAAGGATAAAACTTTTATTATCACCTAAATGCTATATATAAAGCGAGAATAAAGTAATTAGGACATTACAAATAACAAGACAGCAAGAAACAAGCCACGATGTGATAGATTTCACTGTACGTGAGAAGTGCACGTGTGGGTGTGGAGACAAAAATCTTAAGAAAATCTTAAATTTGGAGGTAATCGTGGATTGTACAAATACGGCCGCATTCCTTGCAAATTACGTGGCGCCATGTCTTTTCTCATTTGTTCTCACTTCCTAATAACGCCAACAGCGAAATAAAATAACAAAAGAAAAAGGAAAATTATTTTTGGGTCCATAATTAGCTAGCCCACGTCATCAATGAAGAAAGAAGAAACGTATTGAGAAAATAGGCATGCTATGTCATGAGTAATAATATATATAATTGTAAAATATATAAATATTGTATAATTATTTAAAAATAAAATAAAATTTATTATTAAAAAATTACTTTTTTTTTCATATAAATCTCATATATATTTATTTTGTTCAAAATGATTATACAATTTTTATACACTCAACTATAACTATCATTTATTATATACCAAAAATGCATGGCGGTTGGTGACTCTGGATCGGCGATTTCACTAGTTTCCCAATCATCATGATTCATTGCTATTTACATTTAGGTTTAAAAAACACAATTTCTATCTTTCATCTTCTCCCAGCTCCGAACTATTTTTGCCACCTGAAAAGCTATTGATCAAAACCAAACCAAGCATAAAAATGATGATCTTTCATTATTATTCAAGCACTTTGTGGTTGGTTTGGATTTGCTAAACTCGAGAACATCGAGAATTTAGATTTAGGTATTTAAAATCTTTTTTTTTTTAATCTTGAGCATGTATTTTAATATTAAATTTAAGATATTTTAATATCTTGAGCGTATTTCAAGTTAGAAAATGATACAATATCGTCTAAGTTATTTTTCTCAATTTAACTATTCATATTATTATTCACTATTATTCATCAATTTTAACTCACAAATCTCACTACTATTCACAACTCATCTCACTACTATTCAAAACTCATTTCAACTCATCTTCGAATCCAAACAAGACCTAATGGTTAAGAAAGTGACTATTAGTATATTAATATATATATTTTTTAATATTTTTAATATTTTTTTAATTTTATCTAATTTATATGCCGTTGAATCACTGGCTATAGGCACCTAGCTAGCATGTGTAAACCTCATTTTTATGACTTCTTAGACTAAAAAAGTGATTTTAAATATATAGTTTTTTTATTATTTTATCTAATTTATTAGTTATGTATAATCTTCTTGTCCCACATATATTAGACAATTATCAGATTGTTTTGGACCTTGGAGGCGATGATTCCAAGAAATTTAGTGGTTAAATCATATATATATTTATATATATATATATATTTATTGTATCTAATATATTCGGTAGGTGTATTAATCTTCTTCTTGTCCCACAAGTATTAGACATGAATTATAAGATCTCGTTTGGACCTTGGTGGTCATGATCATCGATTCATCATCATGATTCCAATATATAATTAAAAATTTACATAATTTTAATTAGCTAGCCAGCTCTATCTAAACCACCGATAAAGCTGGCGATCGATCGATAACCATTCCCGTACGTATTTTCAATTCTTTTCCCAACCAATAGTGGAAACCAGGAATAGATGATGAGTTGTATCACCCAATCAAAATTAATTGTTAGCGAATAATCGTTACGTACGAAGACTTTTTGAGAGATTATATATGATTTGTAAGACTAATATGATGGGACGTGTTATCAAGAAACATGCTTTGTTTTTGCACAAATTTCTTATACCCTTGTATATATATTTTACTAAAATCTAACAGCCTCATTAATCTTAATTTTAGTGTATAAATGGTGGGAATTTCTTTTTCCTTTTCCCGTGATATAAAGGTTACGTACTTCAATTAATGTGGACATTTAAAATCTCATTAAAGTGTGAGATCAAATCCACGAAGGTTTTGTCATTAGATTCTCGTGGGGGCCTCAAATGTGACATCTCAACGAAATAAATCTCATCTGTTTCCTCAGTCATGTGTGTACGTGCATATATACACACACGTACACGCGAATTATATATATATATATATATATATATATATATATATATATATATTAAAAGTAATTATAAGGCTCTTCACTCTTTCAAACACCAGCTAGCTGATCACGTTATTAATGGCAATAATTAAACCTCTTAAGAAATTATTAGACTTTAACTTTATATTTTTCAACCTTATGATGATCAGTCTTCAATCTATATATGGCTTAATTCAATGTCAAGATTTGGATTATCGCTTACCCAATTTTTTCGCAATGGTTGGAAGATACTGTACTTGCTTTTAATTATTTTCAATGTAGTTTAATAAGTATACACTTCAATATATATATATATATATATGTATATATATATATGACTTGTATGAGTTGTAACATCCCTGCATTCAACTCATCAGCCCAATAAAATTAATTAGCCTAGCACCTCATTAAGAGATTCGTACCTAATCAATTACATACCTAAAATATTTTGCACGAAATGGATAATAAATTAATAAAGCTGCATGATTCATTTGGAGGTACAGTACTATTAATAAAACAACAATATTGACAATTCACCAAACAATAACATTCTAACTAATATTAAAATAAACCAACTTATGACTCAAATCCAGAACCTTCAATCTCATAAAGTATACAGCAAGAGGACCCACGTATAAAGGGAAAAATAATTATCCAAGAAAAACAAAAAAGGAAAAATCCTTGAACTCTAAAGATCATATCAAGAAATAATTAAGAGCATTATGATGTTGTGTAATGTGTATGAGGTTTTAATGGGGGATGCACTTATGTTTGTGTAAATCAAGTCAATAAAAAGATACAAACTTTGTATAGAAATGTAACGATGAGTGCAAGTAGCACCTGGTCAAGTAAGGAAATTGTCTTACTCCTCATGTTGTTAAAATTGTAATTTATACTAGAAGATATATACTTGAGCTCTAGGGAGTAAGAGGCTTGGGAAGCTTGAACATCTGGTTGATCAATGATCGATTCTCCAGAAACGCATTTGAATTCTCCCAAGCTCCATTCCTATAAACACGATGTAGAATTTTCAGTTAAAATGTGATCGATCTTCTCATTGATGTGTGCTTGAGAGGTATATATATTGGGTTGTTTTGTGGATGTAAAAAAAAAGGCCTCCCTTGAAAGTTGAAACCCCTCTCTCCCTAGCTACATATTGTTGATACGATAAGTTTTTATTTGCAATAAAAAATCTAAAATTTAAATTCTCTTACAAATTAAACTTTATTATGTCAGTAACCCCACGTTGGCCGACTAACGACAAATGCCAATTCATGCAGCCAAAAATGGCCACGAAATTCTTCAGCAAAACAAAGAAGAATAGAAGAAATTAGTTACCTCTAGCTGTTTTCCAACAGTAATAGCTATGGTGTCCGGGCCTTCTTCAAAAGACAAAAGACCTCTCTTCGATTGAACATGAAATTGACAATGCTCGATATGAAGGTGGAAGCTTAGAGCATGACCAAATGATTTGTCGCTTCGCTGATCATTTGGCAACGGTGGATTTTCTTCCCTAAGGAGATCTTTGTTGTGATGGTATCTGTACAAGGTAACAACAGTTTCTTTCTCTTGCATAACCTTCCAAAACTTCTTATTATCCGCATTTTCTATGAGAACTTGAATCAACTGTTTAGCTACTGCATCAAGTTTTCTTGCAACATTCTCCATAATTTGACTGCAAATAAAAGGAATTTGAGTAATTTGTAGTACTGTTGTATATCATTTGTCTTTAAGATAATTATTATCATGATCTGCTCAGGTTGGCCAGGCATGGACCAAACTGTACACCGTAATTGGTCCAAACTTTAGCATTTAATTATAATAACTACTGACTCGTGTTTGGGAATGGAGTTTGGATATAATCACTTAAAACTTATAAAAGTATTTGATGGTTTGGGCTAGTAATATTGAGATTATATTAGAGAATACATTCATCCATTAGTCCCTAGGATTTTGACCAATTTTAAACAGATCCTTGGGATTACGGGTGCTACCCACCCTATACAGGAGTGTAGTCACCCCCTTGCACCTTGCCCCCACCTGGGAGGGGAATCATTCCTGCCCCTGCACCCTGTCCCCGCCTCCATATACTCTCTAGCTTTGTCCGTTCAATGAGTGAATGGGTGGCTCAGTCCATCAGTTGTATCGCCACCCCAGGCCATCATTAATTCAAATCCGCACATGAAGAGTCAAAGTCGTAACTCTTCATACACAGAAACTACCAGATATGTGGCTCGGTCGCTCTTCCACTCCAAAACTCAAATGAGCCAAAAATCCATCCAAACCAAAATCAACCAACCAACCAACCAAAATCCATATCGATTAACCAATGAAAATAGAACCAAACATAGCCAATCGTGTGGTTGTGATTCTCTATTAAACCCATGGCCAGTCATGGCCTGGGGTCTACGCATAGACCTATGGCCTGTGGAGCAGACGGAGAAGAAGAAGAAGAGGGAGGAGGAGTAACGACGTATTTCACTATTGTTGGGTTGGGGTCGGCGACGAAGGAAGAGATACATAAGAGAGAAGAGATTGGGAAATGAGGGTGAAACGGCGGAAGGGGTTCAGAGGGAAGAGAGAGATGAGAAAATAAACCAATCTAGGATTTTTTTCCCTTTTAATTATATCAAGATATAGGAGCGAGCGGGTGGGTAGTCTCACCCCCTCCCCTCACCCACCCCTTTCTTTTGTTAAAAAGCTTGTCCACCCGTTTGCTTGGGCCAGGTGGATTGCCCACTTGAGCCCATACAGGGGGTGATAGGCTTAATGCAGGGCCAGCCCAACAACCCTACTTAGGATATGCTTTTCACACAAATGATCCATTAGTATAGATCCACTTTCAAGATTATCCCACATTCTAAAACAAGTTAATGCTAGAGAAATATCATTTCTCTTTTAAAAAGAGTAATACTAGATACAGTCCTAGGATATGCAAGTCTCGCGCACTCTCTTTGAAAAAATGTAAAGTCCACAATTAACATGCATGTCACATCAAAATAAAGCATAGAAAACTATAAAATAAATGATATAACTTAGAAGAAAAATGCAAAGAGAGCTTTAAAAATTACCCATCCCACACAGGAGAGCAGCCACCCCTTTCGCACCCTGCCCCCTGGGCGGGGAATCATTTCTTCCCCCGCACCCCATCCCCGTCCCCGCCTCCATATACTCTCTAGCTTTGTCCATTCAAAGAGTGGATGGGTGGCTTAGTCCATCGGCCGTACTGTCGCCCCAGGCCACCGTTAATCCAAATCCAAGCATGAAGAGTCAAAGCCGTTACTCTTCATGCACAGAAACTACCAGATATGTGGCTCAACAGGTCTTCCATTCCAAAACTCGAATGAGCCAAAATCCATCCAAACCAAAATCAACCAACCAACCAACCAAAATCCATATTGATTAACCAATGAAAATCGAACCAAACCTAGCCAATCGTGTGGCTGTGATTCTCTGAACAAACCCAGGGCCAATTGTGGCCTGGGGTCTACGCAGAGACCCATGGCCTGTGGAGCAAATGGAGAAGAAGAAGAAGAAGAAGAAAAGGAGGGAAGCGGAGGAACGACATATTGCAATGTTGCTGGGTTGGGGCCGACGACGAAGGAAGAGATGCAGAAGAGAGAAGAGATTGAGAAATGGGGGTCAAATTGCGGAAGGGGTTCAGCGGGAAGAGAGAGCTGAGAAAATAAACCAATCTAGGGTTTTTTCCCTTTTAATTATATCAAGGTATGGGGGTGGGCGGGTAGTCTCACCCGCTCCCAGCACCCACCCCTTTCTTTTCTTTAAAAGCTTGCCCACCCGTTTGCTTGGGTCGGGTGGATTGCCCACTTGAGCCCATGCAGGGGTGGGTGGATGGGCCTGATGTGGAGCCAAGCCCAACTATCCTACTTAGGATTTTTCACACAAATGATCCCATTAGTATAGACCCACTTTCAAGATTATCCCACATTATAATACAAGTTAATCCTAAAGAAATATCATTTCTCTTTTAGAAAGAGTAATGTTAAATACAAATCTAGGGTGTGCAAGTCCCGCGCACTCTTTTTAAAAAAACGCAAAGTCTACAATTAACATGCATGTCACAACAAAAAAGAAATAAAGCATTGAAAACTATAAAATAAATGATATAACTTAGAAGTGCAAAGTCAGTTTTTTTTTTTTTTTTTTTTTTTAGGGAGTGCAAAGAGAGTTTTAAAAACACTTATAAATCAAATTAAATAAAAAACCCAACTTTTTTCTATCTTTTTCTTTTGTTTTTTTTATCCTTTTCTAGTTTTAGTTTTTTTTTTTTAAAGAAATTGTTTATTAAGTGTTTTAGTATTGATTGGGCCCGTTTAATATTGGGCCCGTTTCAAATTTGATCGTCAGACCATAAGCATATAGTCTTTATATAGCCTAGGCCCAAATATGGGCAATTGAATATGAAATATAATAGGGTGTTCGGACTTGGGACTAGGTGTAGACACTCAGGCCCAGATTACAAATTAACAGTCTAAATCCATAATATATATATATAAGAAATTCAAAAGTTATCAGCCTACCTGAAATTGCGATTGATAAATTTTCCCTCCGATTCCGGAGAAAGAGCCCAAACAATCTCGTCCCGATTACCCTTGCGCTCCACGAAATCCGAATTTCGGAACACACCCGTGGCCGCTTCCACGAACGACCGTAACTCCTCGCCAGGTATCCCGTGGCCGCTGATCCGACATGCACCATACTCCCTGGCCGACCTCAGTAGCCGATCGACGGACTCGCAGCCTCTCGACGCGAGCGATCGGACATCGATTTCCACCGGAACCGGATGACGTGTGCTCGACGGCAACGCCAGGTGCGGAGGTTGCAGCGAGCTTTCGAGGTATTCGATGAAGGTCTCGTTGGCTGCAGAGCGCGATCCAGTGGCGGTGGGTATCGGAGACGGAGGTGGCACCGCGGTGGACGTGCGAATGGTAGGCATGGCGAACCACGTCAAATATAGTGGGAGAAAATGAGGAGGAGGTGGTGAGGCGGGTATATATAAAGGCAGACGTTCAAGTTTTTGATCCAACTTTTGGAAAGAAAATGCAGGGCCGGGGCCCCTCTCTGTGGAGGATGGATGGTGATGGTGGTGGAGCACGTTAGGCGTAGTACGCACGTCTACGTGGTTAGCTGTAAGGAAACAACAGTTGATGGTCAGATTAATCGTGTTAATTAAGCTTAATCTGTCGAGCCACCCCAGCCCACCATGATCGTTCCCATAATCCAATCTTTTACCTCCAGGCCTCTTTGTAAATTCATTTCTATCAAGATAATTACAAACCGGGTTTTTCTAATTCTAATATAGTATTTTAAAATATTTCAAATTTTATTCAATTATTTTTCTTATTTTTGAGATTTATATATAATTGTAAATCAAAATTTTATCTTCAAGCTTTTTCAATAGCAAATGTTGTTACACATTTCTTTTTTTTTTTCTATGACTTGATTGGTCTTAACTAGGATTTATTCAATATCAATTTAAAAAATTTTCTTTATGCATTAGGATTACGACTATTATGAATATATAACTAATCGTGTACGTAACTACGCGATGTGCGGCAGATTGTAGAGTAATCTAAACCTAATTTTTTTCGATTACTATGTATAATCAATTAGATATAGAAAATAAGATAAAAGAGTTAAATAAGCTTATATATATATATATATATACATGTGTGTGTATTGACATGAACTTCCAAATTATTTTAAACTTAAATTACATTAATGTTTATATTCATCTAGTGAAAGAATGGATGAGGTTAATATTGTCTATCAGGATGATCAGCAAAGCTTATGCTTCAAAAAATAATCTAAGCTATAGTTTTATAATAGTACCTGTTTAATTTTTTTAAGCATAGTACCTGTTTAATTATTACATGATAAGTGATTGAAACTCATAAAAATTATATAGGTAATATAACCTGTTTAATTATTAAAAGTACTAATGGTGTTAATCCAAATCATAAGAAATACCATAAGAATATCATGGTTAATTAAATATTCAAAAGGAAAGAGAGAAAGGGAAAATAAATAATACTACAAGATCATGATGATCACTACGATTATTTAAAAAAAGAAGAGGAAATTAGCTAAAGGATGTATAGAATTAAGAGTGCCATGTTTAAATATCAATTGAGAGAGATGCATACATTTTGTTCATGATGTGATTACATCATATCACGACAAGAGATTGGGTTTTAGGGGTGCTACCCGCCCCGGTGGATGGGGTGCGGGGCGGATTGGGAATCCGCCCCACCTCCATCTACTTCAAAAAAATACTACATTTTACTTAATTTAAAAATTATTTTTAAGTACAAAAGTAATTAAAAATATATTTTTAGACCAAAATTATAAATTTAAATTTTATAAATATGACTATAATTTAAAAACTATGTAATTTTTAAATTTGCTAGTGCATATTTTGTGTAAATTGTAGTGTATTAATTTTTAAACTATGTAGTTTTTAAATTTGTCAACTCCTTTAAATCTTTACGAGAGTTAGTTCTATTTTTTGTCTTTTGTATTTTTTTCTATTGACATCAGAGTGCCTAATATATTCTCACATATTTTTTTCAATATACATAACATCTAAATTGTGGCGCAGTGTCAAGGTAGACAAGTATGACAACTCAGAAAAAATACTTTTTTTTGTCCAATTCAACTCTGTTGTTTGTTGTTTTCTTTTTTGAACTCTTGCATATTTCCCAAATCTGTTTTTTGAAACATCCCCAACTATGTGATAATATCAATCCCAAACAACTCTGGCGATGATGACCATACTCAACCCTTCCATCAAACATCATTCTATTTGAACGTCATCTATGATCATGTGGTAAATATCGACAGTGTCCTATAAAACATAATTTCCTACCATTTGTCAACCATTGAGACTGTGTATCTTTATTGCAAACAGGACAAGCCATTTTACCTTTTGTGCTTCACCCAGACAAGTTTCCAGATACTGGGAAATCATTTATTATCCACATCACTATTGCATGCATCTTGAACTTCCGCGACGAGGGCCGCATCATATGTATTGACACCCTGATCCCACAACTTTTTCAACTCTGCAATCAGTGGTTGTAGATATACATCTAATTGATTTCCTAGTGACCTTGGCACTGGTATAAGTAAAGTCATCATAAAATATGGATCCTTCATACACTTCCAAGGTGGCAAGTTATAAGGCATTAATATGACAGACCAAGTACTATGAGAAGTGCTCATGTTGCCAAATGGATTAAAATCATCCGTTGCTAAACCAAGACGTATATTGCGAGGTTCTTCGGCAAACTATGGATACTCGACGTAAAATTTTTTCCATTGTAAGGAATCTGCAGGATGCGAGAGGAAGTTTTCATTTTGGACTCTTTAAGTGTGATGCCAAGACATGTCTTTCACAGTCAACCGAGATGTAAACAATCTTTGAAGTCGGGGAATCAACGAAAAATGTCTTAACACTTTTTGGGGTATATTACGCTTATCAGATGTCCATCTTGACTCATGACACACTGGACATGAATCAAATTCTGCATATTGCTGCCAGAAAAGAACACAATCATTTTTACAAGTGTGGATGATATTATAATAAAATCCTAACCCTCACTTCAATTGCTTCGTTTCATAAGAATTACGAGGTACTACGTTATCCTAAGAGAGAACCTCTTTAAATAATTCTAGCAACATGTCGATGGTCTTAGCAGACATATGACAAATAGACTTAATATGAAACAACCTCACTGTGAAAGACAATTTACTATGTCGGGTGCACCCCTCGTACAACTTTTGTTGTGCATCCTCACACAGTCTCCAAAAGTTTCCATTTTCCTCATATGATTATGTAGATGTTCATTCTCCATCCATCGTCCCAAATATTCCTGCACCTAGATCGCCTAACATCCCAGTCATATTTTCTCCATTATCATCATTGTCATTAGAAATATCCACATTTATGTCATCCATGTAAATGTCGTTGCCTTCTTCCATTTGATTGGTCTGGCTGCTAAATCTAACTCCTTTAGAAAATCGTTCACCATTAAGACCCAATGTGAGTATTTAGGATCGATTCCATTTACAAATAAATGCTCCCCAACTACCATCAAATTATAAGAACTAAGATTTTTGCACTTCTTGTACGAACATCTTATAAATCCTCGACTATTAACACTCATACGAGTGAACTCGATAAAAAACTTTACCCCTTGTATATACTCCTTATAGTCTCGCTCAAATCTATCTCCCAACAACATCTAACTCTTATCCATTGTATTTTCGTTACTCGTCGATTGTTTATTATAAAAACCTAATTCATTGGATAAACACTATTAAGAGTACATTCATACTTGTGTAGAATCTATTTTATAAGGTAGTTGGTCTTATTACATTCGAGAGACTAGCATCTATATTGCATATATACTCAATCCAAAATTCTAATGTTAATGAAATTTCGATAGCATTTCACTATAATTCTCGAAATATGCTAGTGACGATAAGTCGTCGACCCTATTCATGGTCTGAGAAACTTACGAACCACATACCCGAAAAATGTAAAGAATCACTAAACCAAAATTTTAATTGACTAACACAATAGTTTAAACTTATCTGCCATATATGATAGAATCCCAAACTGTTTACTTTAGACAATTCAAAAGTTGTACCCAAACATTTTTTAAGAGAGAATATTTGGCCAAGACTCTCGAACGGATCTAAGATTCAATTGCATATAAAAATAACTCTGAAATCCAGCACCTAACTAGTAAACAAACTGCTACAATTATCAAATATGAAATCTAATCACATTCCAAATCACAAATACATTACAAATTATATGTTTTATTATTATTTTATAAGTATTAAAATCACAATCTCAGAAAACACAATTTATGAAAACACAATCTCATACGATACATATTCACAAACATTTCACATGGGATTGCACAAACACAAATATATTTTCATATTCCCACATCCAAACACAAATATACCAACTTCTAAACTAAAAATTAGAAATCTTCCCTCAAATTTTTGCAATCCAATAACAAATATGAATCCACAATACCTACATTTTCATAAAACACATTATGAGAAAACCCTAAATCAAATTCAATAAACCAAAATAGCTAAACTCGAAATACCAAAAAAATAGCAAAACAATAATGCCTACCTCTTCTAAACCTCTCATCTCTCTCAAGAATCCCTTCTCTCTCACTAGAACTGTTTCTCTCTCTCTCTCCACAACACTCTCTCTCACACACACACAAAATCGCCCAAATATCCTAGCCCACTGCTTTGTCTGCTCTGCCTCCAAAGTGATACATTCGTGCATGAAAAAGAACTGAAGGTATAGGTATTTGAATATTTGAAGTCCCGTTCGAACGAATAATTTTTCCATTCGAACACGAATATTTCAAAAAGCTGTCAAATTCTACCATGATTTGATTTAACTATTTAACGTTCAAATAGGTAAGATAGTAGTTCAAACTAACAAATAAGAATATTCCTTAGCGTATTCTTCAAATGTAGAGAATATCATATGGTATTTTCGTAACCAATTTCCATTAGAACGTTCGAATGGAAAATCTCACGTTCAAATAAGTGAATCTTCTAAGTATTTGGCGCCGAGTTTCTCTCCAAACACATTCAACAAGATAAATCCATTAAAACGGGCCTTTATTCTGTTCGAACTAATATTACTAGTATTATACTATTACAAATAATACTATAAGTATATTAAAATACTAATATACTTAGTAATTTACTAAGTATTCTGTATAAGTATAGAATAGTATGAGTATATTACAAATAATATAATAAGTACTATACTAAGTATCACTATAGAATATACATATTATACTAAATAAATTATTAGTGTTTATAATATATACTAAGTACTTAGTATATTACAAATAATAGTATACGTATATTAAATATAAGTATTATAATACTAATATACTAAGCAATTTACTAAGTATTCTATATAAGTATAGAATAGTATAAGTATTATACAAATAATATACAAAGTACTATACTAAGCATCACTATATAATATACTTATAATATATGTAGTAGTAGAAGATACTATTAATATACTAAGTATCACTATAGAATATACTTATAAGTTACTTGTAAGTAATACTAAGTATTATACTAAATATATTAAAGTGTTTAAAATACATACTAAGTAATTCGTATGTCATAGGTAATAGAATAGGTATATTACAAATAATAGTATATGTATATTAAATATAAGTATTATAACAATAATATTAGTAATTTTTTTTTTTACTTTTGTACTTTGTAATATTAGTATTATTATATATAAGTATTAGTAATATGATTAGAAATCTATTAGTATAATAATTATTTGATATTGATACGAACAACATTTATGCATGTAATAACCGTTCGAATGGCTTTTTTACAATTCGAACAGGACCTCATGGACATCATATATCCAGTTCGAATAAATTTTCATTTACATTCAAATCCCACAATGTTCGAAACCTCTCGCAGCCACCAACTCTACCATAAACTCCGTCGGAGCAAGCCAACATTTGAACTTCTAAGAGGTATGGGTCATTTCTCCTATTCTACTGTTTATTTTTTTCTTCGAATGGGTTGTGTTTTATGGGGTTGGATTTCGAATCAATCTTATCCCATTTTGGTGTTTTCTAGCCAACTAACACTAAAATAATCGGTAGAAATGATGAGGCCTAACTCCTTAATCATTTCTACTTATTAAAACTAAGGATTCTCAATAATCCTAGGTTTTTTCATTCGGGGCTGAGTTGACTCAGCCATAGCTGTTTGGTCTGTTCCCATTCAAATGGATTCTCATTCAAATGGACTCTAAGCCGTTTGAATGCTCAGTTGCCAAATAGATTTATTTCCATTTGAACAAATTAAATGTATTCGAATGAACATAAATTGCCTGTTTGAATGAACAGAAGATTCTGTTCAAATAGAGATTTTCCTAGTTTGAACTATGAAGTTACATTACAGATGGTTAGTTCAAACATAATATGTTTTGTTCGAACGAGTTATTTCAATTCAGTTCAATATAGTATAATTCTTCAATAATATAATTACACAAAAATTTTAATTATATTCTTACTTTCCTTGTGGTTATAGGATCAACAGTATACTAATGACAACCAGCGGTAGAAAACGTGGGAGAGATCAGACCGGCCAAAGTCGCGAAGCAATTCATGCTCAGGAGGCGATGCCTATACTTGTTTAGCGGGAGATCATTCTAGATGACTTCTGTAATCTTGCATGGGAGGGATGGAGCATACACTCCATCATCACCGACCGAGGATGGACACTGATCTATCAGCAGAGGGGGACTACATATTCGGAGATGGTTGGTGAGTTTTTTCGTGCCATAGGAGAGCATGATGTTGAAGCTCTGTGCTACACCTTAGCAGTCCGAGGAGTGAGTATTAATTTTTCTCCCCGCATTATTGCAGAGTTCCTTGATATTCTACACGTGGTCAACGCATATCCTACAATGGCTGCACCATCTGATGCAGACATACCGACCACATCCTCATCGCTAATGTCGAATGTAGAGACCGATGACGTGGATGCTAGTTCGGATAATAGTAAGGACGAGGATATATCTGATGATGGTCTCACAAACGATTAAGTCTGCCAGCTAGTGCGAGAGCCTTCTGCTCCTTCATATGATGGCAGCAAGATGATCCGACAGGCCGACTGCATAACATTTTTCAGAATGCTTAATTTAATTGTTGGGTATAACATCAATCCGGAAAAACATAAAACTGATTTCAGGATTGAGCGAGCTTGATTTTTGTTGCTGATAGCACTAGGGGACCCGATTGATCTGACATTGTATTTGTTCCTCCGCATTCGATCGGAGTCACACTATTCGAGTGGAGGTAGTCTACCATTTGCACTATTGATATCTAACATCTTACTCTGATCGGGGATTAAAGTGCAAGGGACTGAGCAAAGGTCGCCACCGATGAGACCTTTTAACAAGATCACATTCAGCAAGAGCAAGGGGCACTTGCAGAAGCCTGCATCAGTACAACATAGTGGCACGCCGACCGATCTAGCTTCCAGTGGTACTGCCGGTGTTGAGAGACAGTCTGCTAGGACTACTTTGGATCAGCTACGAGCTCTGTTCGTAGAGTTTATTGAGCCCATCATGGAGAAATTTAAGGATATGGATGAATACATGAAAATATTACAAGAGAGTTTTGATCTACTTAGCAAATAAATCATTTTAGTTATTATTTTACTTTTTTATGTTGTATCGAACATTATATATTTGGGATATATATATATATATATATTATTTGAAATATTTGTTTTAATCTTTATTAATGCTATATATGTGAGGTTCGTACCTAATTTATAATCACCTAAAATATTTTGAGTGAAATGGATAGCTAAGTACTGCTTCTTCTTCTTTTCTTTTTGTTTTCTTTTTTTCTTTTTATTTTTATTAAATCATAGAACAACATTGGCAATAGTTCTCACCCTACATTTTGAACACATGCAACCCATAATTCAAACCCGCATCAACCTTGAATCCGGAGTATACATTAAGAGAATTATCGAGAAAGAAAAACCGGCCTTGAACACTAATGATATCAACATTAATATTTAGGAGCATTATCATGTTTTAAAACGTTATAATTGTTGAGTGAAATCATTCGTGTTAATGCAATTAAGATGGAAACTTTGTATAGAAATGCAATAACGAGCAGAAAATCTTGTCAAGTAAAGAAATTGTCTTTTTCCTATGTGAAAATTGTTATTTATTAATGTATATTAAGGTGACATTTGGATAGTGAGTTGAGATGAGATGAGTTGAGATGAAAATTAAATAAAATATTGTTAAAATATTATTATTATTTTGAGATTTGAAAAAGTTGAATTATTTATTATATTTTAGGTGACAATTTAAAAAAGTTGTAATGATAAGATGAGATAAGATGAAACATTTTTTACTCTAACACCCCGATCTCGAAGATCCAGAGAATTAGCTCATGTTACCTAAAATCATCTCCAATGACACAATTATATATCATTAACAGACTCCACAAAAATATTAATTTATTTTTTCAACACAAATATCATTGTTCCTTCACAGGGACGCCAAAGAAATATCTCAATGAAATAAATTAAAAACTTCACAAAGACTCGAAAATATCCATGACTCAAAGTACCAAAATAACATAAATAATAAACCTACTAAATAAGACTCTCTAATAAATATTTGTACCCTTTGGCACTTATTCATCTACGATCATCAAACCCTGCTAACACTTCCTACTCTTGACTTCCAGCTAAGACTTCAGAATTATCTGGAAAATAATGTGAATATAAGGGGTGAATTATCAATAACTCAGTAAACAGAAAATATATACTAGTATATAAACATGAGCATTTACAGAGTTTAGAATGCAGAACAAAATATTTACTTATAGAATGAAGAATCAGAACATGTTATCAAAATATCAGAGCGAAACTTTCAAAAAAATATTTTTATTCAAAAATCATTTGGCATATCATAAACTGAGACCTCAGTTTCATATGATATCAGAGCATCACATCAGAAGATATATCATGTTTAACCTCCGTGGTAGAATTATAAAACACCATTATACCTGTGGCGGAGCCGTATGCCACTATTATACCCATGGTGGGACCGTATACCACTATTATATCCGTGGTAAGGTCATATACCATATTTAACTCTCGTGGTATGATTATAAACTACTATTATACCCGTTGGGGCCGTAAACCACTATTATACCCGTGACAGGACCTTAACGGAAACAAAACAGAAGCAACTTCAGAACTAGATTATAATCAGATGCAGAATCAGAAATTCATGTCAAAGTTTTCATATAACACATCGTATCAAAACAGAGTATTGAATAGTTTTAGATCATTTCACATGTTCAACATAATAGAATCAAAGTATCTTCATTTAATCCAAACAAAACTTTTTAGATCTCATATTTGCTCTTTTTCACAGTTCAGAAACAAAATGCTAAAAATAAGCTCATGTCTACATCGGTCATGAGAGAAAATACTATATTCTTATACAGATTTCATGAGTATGCAGAACACTTATCTGATATTGTTTTCAATTTTTTTTTAAATAAGCATGCATATTTTCAAATCAATCTTAGTCATTTTCTTTAATGTAAAGACTCGTATAGAAACCCCGCTTACTATGACTTTTTAAATTTTTTAAACTTCCTTACAATAGTGCTAAGGAAATATTAATCATCACCTTTAAAATAGTCACGTAACTTGCATAAATATCCAATTGAACACGTACTTCTTATTTAACATTGGTATTAAAAATCTATATTTCTCTAATGTCTAAAATCTTCGGAGCCCCAAAATATCGTCACTCTATAAAATATTTTAATTTCTCATAATTTCTCCAAATGACAATGTGATTAAACTCTAAAATATTATGAATTTCCAACCATCTAATTTCTCTTAGTTTTGTTACCATAATATCCTCATAATTAATAAACACTGGATTACCTACTAAGGGCATGCATGTAATTTACTTTCTAAGTGCTTAACGTTTTAACAAGTGAAGCATATCATTATCCTTAAAATTATAAGACTTATATCCAAAAAACTGAATATTGTTGGGTACCATAAGTCTAGGCAGACATCATAAAAAACTAGATGATGTTGACTTCTTCTCTACTTTTACCCTAGGGTTGGGCTCTGTAGAAATCTAAATTTCTGAGAAATTCATTTCTCATGTTCTATAAAGTGTTTACAGTGTGCTCTATTTATAGAGCTGAGAGTAACGAAAATGGTCAGGCATTTTTACAAGCATGAGGTGTGCATGAATCCTAGAGCTAGCTGTACAAAGCTGCTATAACAGAAAAGTTCCCATTTTGTACAAACAGAATCCCAAGAATATTCTAGAGAGAATTACAATACAATCCTTAAGAAGAATTGCTTCTAGAAGAGTCTTGTATTTGAGAGTGATTTGTTTCCTTGATGCTGTCATCATGTGTTGCTGAGATGGAGCTGAGTCACTCATGAGCTGGAATTCTTTATCTTGTTGTCATCCTCCCGCGAGTCCAACATGGGGACCATGGTGAGACTTGATCGTAATGTCAAGAACCGAGATGAAGGCAGTGGCTTGGTAAGTACATCTACAAGTTGATCATAGAAAGAAATAAAAGCCACATGCAATGTTTTTGCTGCAACCTGTTCTCTATCAAAATGGAAATCAATTTCCATGTGTTTGGTGTGTGAATGGATAACTGGGTTGGCTAAGAGATAAGTAGCGCCCAAATTGTGGTACCATAAGGTGGGAGGTTGAGAGAGAAACACAGCAAGGTCCTTGAGCAGCAATTGTATCCATAATAATTCAGCAGTTGTGTTGGCAAGTGATTTGTATTCCGCTTCGGTACTTAATCTTGCCACTGTTCATTGCTTTTTGGAGCTCCAAGAAATGAGATTGGAGCCAAAGAAAACACAATAGCCACGAACTGAGCGACGGTCATCAGGACACCCCGCCCAATCAACATCAGTAAAAGCATAAAGATGATAAAAATTGAAAGGCTTAATATGTAAACTGAGATTGGCAGTTTATTTGAGATACCGAAATATTCTCTTAACAGCTTGCCACTGAGGAATTTTTGGGGCATGCATGAACTGGCTAACTTTGCTAACAGCAAAGGTAACATTAGGCCTAGTGATAGACAAATATTGCATGCTGCCGACTGTGCTTTGATATAAAATTGGGTCAAAAAATTTAGGACCATCAATGAGAGAGAGACATGTGGAAGAAGCCATGGGAGATTTCACAGGCTTAGCTAGGTCCATGTTTGTCCTTTTTAAAAGGTCACAGATATATTTGGTTTGAGATAAATGAAGACCACTGGAAAGTTGATTTATCTCTAGACCCAAGAAATATCGAAGACTACCCAAATCCTTTAATGGAAAAGACATACTCAGTGAATTAAGAACAGAGGAAATAGCATTAGAACATGAACTAGTAAGAATGTTGTCATCAACGTAAACCAAAATGTAAATGATGATAGAATTATGGTGATAGACAAACAAGGATGGATCTGCAAGTGATAAAACAAAACCAATTTCATTGAGCCGATTACTTAATTTTGAGAACCAGGCACAAGGTACTTGCTTAAGACCATAAATGACCTTATTCAAGCGACACACGTAGCTGGGATAATTTGGATTAACAAAACCAATTGGTTGACACATATAGACTTGTTCTTGGAGATCACCATGAAGAAATGCATTATTAATGTCTAATTGCCGAAGACACCATTTTTCAGTAACAGCAATAGAAAAAATAGTACGAATTTGTAGTGGGTTTAACCACTAGACTGAATGTTTCGGAGAAGTTAATACCTTCCTGTTGATGGAAGCCCTTGGCGACCAAGCGAGATTTGTATTTGTTAATGGAACCATCAGATAGCCTTTTGGTGCAGAAAACCCATTTGTTGTCAACGATATTGTTGACGCCAGTAGGAGGCACCAAGGTCCATGTGTGAGTCTGCAAAAGAGCTTGAAATTCGTCAAACATAGCTTTCCTCCATGGCTGATGTTTAGCAGCTTCAGTATAGGAAGTGGGTGATTCAGGGATTTAAGTATTGGTGGTAAGGTGGCTAGGAGGAGGTGGCCATAATATAGTACCATCAATGAATTTGCGAGGACAAAGACTCTTGGAACGAGCCCTGGTTATGATAGGGGATGGGGAAGAAGATTCGGCAGAGGATATTGGAGAAGATTCAGAGGTGGGTGAGGAAGGTGATTTAGAGGAAGCCCTAGAAGGATCGGGAGGAGACGATTGAGATGATGGGCTGGAATGAATATTCGATGGTGAGTCACGAGAGGTTAGAGTTGGGATAATTAGCGCAGATGGGCTGATGGGAGTGAATTGAGAGTGAGATGGGCTTTTAGGTGAGCTGGGCCTTTGTGAGTCAGAGGATTTGGAGGAGGCCCGAGAATAGATGGTAGTGAGACAGAATTAGGCTTGTGATCAGTGAGCTGTGAATTGATGGATTGGGCAAATAGAAACTGAAGCTTAGCAAATACCACGTCCTTGGAAATGTAAACTCGCCCAGTATCAAGATCTAAGCAACGATATCCCTTATGGGAATCACTGTAACCAACAAACAAGCGTTGTTTTGACCTTAGATCTAACTTGTGCGGATTATATGACCGAAGATGAGGCCAACAGGCATAATCGAATACCCTGAGAAGATTATAATTGGGAGGTTTGGAAAATAACTTCTCGAATGGTGATTTATGATGAAGTATTGGTGTGGGAAGCCGATTGATTAGATATATGGAGGTATGGAAGGCATCAGCCCAGAAAATTTGAGGGAGAGATGTGTGAGACATTAGAGCTAATCCTGTTTCGACAATGTGTCGATGTTTCTGCTCAACGGCACCATTTTGTTGGTGTGTATGGACAAGATAATCGATGGGAAATACCTTTATTTTGCAGGACAGTATTTAAAGATCGGTACTCCCCACCCCAATCGCTTTGTAAAGAAATGATTTTGGAATTAAATAGTAACTCAACATGTGCTTGAAATTGAAGGAAGACTTTGACAACATCAGATTTTTGAATTAAAGGATACCACCAAGTGTAACAAGTAAAATCATCTAGAAATGCTACATAGTATCGAACACCATTCCTAGACACAACGGGGGCAGGGCCCTATACATCAGAATATATAAGTTGTAAAGGCTTGGTGGAATGCTGATGTGAGTCCCGAAAAGGTTGTTGAGAGCTTTTAGCTTGGCAACATGTTAAGCACTTGTTTGGAGAGTCACGAGTTGAAATAGGTAGAGAGTGAGTAGAGAGGATGCGAGGAACTAGTTGAAGATAAGGGTGGCCAAGACGGGAATGCCACTAAGAGGTGGAGGTATGCTGGCCAACAAAGGCTTCAGGAGTGGAAACCGGAGCTGGGAAGGAATATAGACCATCAGTTGTGGGGCCATGAAGAAGAAGATTCCCCATTTTTGAATCCTTCACAAGAAAATGAGAGCTATGAAACTCGAAGAAGACAGAATTATCAATACAAAACTGTCTAACCGAAATTAAATTCTTAGTGATAGCAGGGACATGTAATAAACTTTTCAAAAGAAAAGAGGTAAAGGAAGTAGGAAAAACAGTCACCAATGCGTGCTATTGGCAGAGCATTTCCATCACCAACCCTGATTTGTTCATTGCCACCATAGGGAGAGGATTGAACGTTAAGGTTGGATAAGTCAAAAGTGAGATGATTTGTAGCAGCAATATCGAGGTACTAGGACATATCCGAGAAGGAAGAGGAGTTTGTATAGTTGGCTGTGAGAGTTTTGGGGGGGTCACTTTGAAGAGCATGATTAAATCTGTAGTAATTGTGAATGGCCAGATGACCTACCTTGCCACAAATTTGACAAGTGGGTTTGTTGTGTGAAAGGGTAGAAGAAGAGGATGATGGTGGAGGACTTGAAGGTGAATGGCCTCGACCATGACCACGACCACGACCACGGTAACTACCTTTAGAGGGGGAACTGCGATTGGAGCCGCGACCATGGGAGTTTGATGTATAATTGGATGAGAAATTGGTAAGAGTAGGGAGGTTATTAGAATGAGAAAGACGAGTTTCATGGGTAAGCATGAGACCATATAATTCTTCTGGAGAGAGAGGTTCAATGCGAGCGGTAACAGAGGTTACAAATGCATCATAGTCACTGTTTAGGCCAGCAAGGAGGTAAGAGATGAATTCTAGGTGGGAAAGAGGATTACCCGAGGCACTCATGGTGTCGGACAGATGTTTTACCTCGATGAAGTACTCAGAAACAGAGCTCAATGCTTTTGAAATAGTGGCGAGTTGATAACGTAACTAAATGATGCGAGCATGAGATTTTGATGTAAAGAGCCTCTCCAGAGCAGCCCATACATCACGGGCAGTGGTGTGACCAACAATTTGAGCGATTAGATTGTCTGAGAGGGAGGAAATTAAGGCACTAAGAATGAGTTGATTAGTTTGGGACTAGGTGACAAAGGCTGGGTTGATAGTTTTGTTATCAGGTAGGAGACGAGGAGGAGGTTGGACAGAGCCATCAACGTAGTGAAAGAGCTGTTGTCCTTTGAGGTAGGGTATCATTTGGGTGCACCATAGGAGGAAATTGTCGTTGGTGAGTTTTACGGAAATTAGGTGAGAAAGATGAGGAAGGAGGGAAGGAAATGGTGGGTTCGAAGGGGTTTTTGGAGAAGGAGTTTCTTCGGCCATGGTGAGACGCTAGTCTTCGAGTGGCTCTTGATACCATGTAGTAATCTAAATTTCTGAAGAATTCATTTCTCATGTTCTATAAAGTATTTACAGTGTGCTCTATTTATAGAGCTGAGAGTAACAAAAATGGTTAGGCCTTTTTACAAGCATGAGGTGTGCATGAATCCTAAAGCTAGCTGAATCAAGCTGCTATTACAGAAAAGTTTCCTTTTTGTACAAATAGAATCTCAAGAATATTCTAGGAGAATTACAATAAAATCCTTCAGAATAATTGCTTTAGGAAGAGTCTTGTATTTGAGAGTGATTTCTTTCCTTGTTGCTGTCATCGTGTGTTGCTGAGATGAAGCTGTGAGTTACTGATGAGTTGGAATTCTTTATCTTGCTGTCAGGCTCCAAATCGAGTCGATTTCTTTTTGAGTTGGAGCAAAACTCCAGTTCTGCTCCACGTGTTCAGAATTGGGGTTGGAACCAGAGCCATCGGTCGGAGTAAGCCAAAGCATGTGAAGCAAATCATCTAGAAGAAAAACTGAGAAAAGCAATTAAACCCAAAAGTCACATTAATTAAGTGTTCAATTTGGCTATCGATTTCATCTTCTGTGCCTATTTCCCAACTTGCAAACCAAAATATATGTGACTATGGTTCTAATTCAGTCTTCACGTACGGCTGTTTACTTAAATCATGGGGACCGGTGACTGAGTAGCTAAACTCACCTACACCTATCTACTAAATCATTGTTTTAGTAGCTAAATGTTTTATTCCTTCACAGGACAAACTCTTGGGGTCGTCTAGTCTATGCTGAAAAAGCATTGTTCAACTGTTATCCGAGAGAATGATTCCATATTTTACTCTTAAAATTTGCATGCATGGTCTACTGCTACTCCTTTTCTTCTGTTGATGAGTGTTTCCTTTTTCTTGCCAAATGCGTTGTGAGCGAAATGGTCAAAAAAAAAAAAAAAAAATGCAAAACAAAAGAGAAAGCGAAAAGGGCCACTTGGGCTGCACACCAGTTTTGGATTCGTTTCCTCTTTCTCCCCTCTGGCCCATGGTCTGAACCCTCAACACTGTTTTTAGAGTTTTTTTTTCCCTTCTTGTTCTACTGATTCATTGGGTGCCGCGATTTCGTAGGTCCTTCTTCATCATAGCCGGTGAGCCTAAGATCTGCCAATATAAAAAATCGGTTTCTCCACTTATTAATTGCTAGGGTAAACTACATTGTAATACAAATTTTACTACTTTTTTTTTTTTTATATAAGAAAAAATTGTTGTGGCAATTGTGTGGCATTTACAATGACATCCATTAAATCGACGTGAATAATTCATGTCTCATGATTAGGTGTTTAACCACCTCTTGGCCTTGTGGTAGTCGGCAGCTTGGCCTACTCCATCTACTTCTATTGGTGGCCAACCACTGCAACCACGCACCCGTTCTAGCTTGTGGATCATTCTCACGGGGTTGATGGACAAAACTCTTATCATCTCAAAAAAAAATTCAATTGAAAGAAATTTATTTATAGGCACGCTTATTGACATATTTAACATGTTATTGATGTGAAAGCAATGTATATTAGCTAGTATAAAAGAGGACGAGGATGGCTGTAAAATTTAACTCTTGTCAAGGACGAAGCTCTTTACAATTAATGGCTTCATATATCAAACTGATCTGCTACATAGCTTAACATTCGAATATCTGCATTTTACATCATTATAGACTTTCATGCCACAATGTTTCAGAGTCCAAGACATGTCTCATCTCTGCCATGATTATTATAAAATCACTCTCTTTTTAACGTCATAGTTTACTACACCCAAAATCATTGCTTAATTAAACATTCTGTGATTAAAAAGAAGAGCGGCAATCATCATCATTTTGCAAATTTAATGGGTGTCTCGAACTTTCATAAAAAACCACTTTAAGAGACACCAGCTTGCCTTAAAGCTCGATGGCCGGATCCTGAAACCCAATGTTCTCGACAGCTCCCACGGTCTTTAATAATCTCCTCTTGTTTATCTCCTCCACCAGAGACCGATGCAACAGCTGGCTACGTACATCCACCAGTGACCGAATCCTAGTAAGCTTCCTTGGCAGATTTGAGTGGCAATCATAGTGTCTGCAATTGTTTCCACTCTTTCTCTCTGCAGGACTGAACCTTGTTGTAGAAATGTGACCCTTTCCAATATTGCAAATGGGTTCACCTCCTCTTGTAATACTGGAATCATAATCATCTTCATTGCTCGAGTAGTAGCTTAAATTGGAGTACTTGAAGGAGTTCAAGGAGCTTTGGGAACTAGCATCGTCATTGGCAAACAAATCTTCTGCATTGCGTCGCAAATTATCATATTTGAAAGAATATTAAAACCGCTATATACAAAGATTACGAAACTACGATAAGAACAATAATGAGCATGTAGTATGTACCTTGAAGCCAATCGATGTCAGTGGAAACATTGTTCCCACGATTATGGCTCTTGCAGGAAGAGCTCAGAGCCGGGAGACAAGCTGCAGAGGAAGAACAGGAAGACGATGTGTAGAATGGATGGTGGATGCCGTCTTCATCTTCCTCTTCATAGCTAAAGCTATGTTGATTATGGTATTGGGATGGGCCCCAATCCTTCCAAGTTGGAACCAAAGAAGATATCTCTTCCTCTATCATTCCGGCTATCTCCAGTGGTTCCCAGTCATTGATTTCCAATTCCTTGACCATCTCAATGGCAACGTCAATGGCAGTGTCCTGTACGATGTCGAAGGAAAAATATATGTTCCTAGCATGACCTGCAATGCATAGAAAATCCTTACATATTTGAAAAATGACAATGGCAACAAACAAAACCAGGATATACCGGCCGCCTGTAGTACTAGTCATTAACATACCGTGATTGTCCGTAATTTGCACTTTGAGGAAAATGGAGTTGTCTTCCTCGTCCATGGTCCCAGTGATTGTCATGTCTGTGCTTTTTGTTGGATGAGACACCAATGGAGGCAAATCGACAACTTTTGTGTTGGAAAGTGAGTTGGGAGTTTGGATCCTTGTTATGGGCAACAATCCACCTTCATCAGACGCTAGAAATTGGTCCAACAAAAGCTCACTTGCTGGCATCCTCTTTGAAACATTCTCCAAGCATTTACCCACAAATCTTTGAGCTTCCATGTCTTGAATTCGGTAGAATGCATTGGGCAGCTTCCCCTAGTAATTAGTCAATCAGCATGCCCATAAGTACTGAACCAAGCTTATACAATAATATCATGGGTACGTAAGATATATATATACCTGAATGTTGAGATTATCATTTCGAAGAAAAAAATCTACTTGCAAGTATGTTAATTAACACATCAAACATGTATAGAGGAAATTATAGAGGTATATATGGTACTGCTGAAGTTCCAAGCAAGCTGCTTACCGAAGTAACTTTCTTGTAGATTTGGGCAGGATTGGAGCACTCGGTATACGGGTACTCGGATGTAAGCATCTCTAACACACACATGCCAAAGGAGTATACATCTACTAGTTCATCGTATTCCTCCTCGTACAATTCCGGTGCCATAAATTCAGGTGTTCCTGATTCATTCATTAGAATCATTCGTTAATTATGTAAGACTTAATTTAAAAGTAAAGAGTTAAAATCTTAATATTGTACTAAAAAAATCTATGGTTAAGTCAAATGGGAACCCCTAGGCAGTAAATTTAATGCAAGTAAATAGGGATTGCATGCATGCCTATGACACTGTGGGCATGTTGGGAGCCTCGAAGGATCGCTGCAAGCCCCAGATCACCAATTTTGACTTGTCCAAGATGGCCATTGATGAAGATATTATCGCATTTGAGATCTCTGTGTATGACAGGAGGATCGTGGCCGTGCAAATAAGCAAGACCCCGTAGGATTTGACGGGCCCAGTCTTTAACAGCTCGAAGATCTACTCTCTGGTATTTCTGCCTATACCTGCCATCAGATCCCATTAAATTAATGATTATTTATTACTCTATTGTTAAACCATTAATATTATATTTTAATAGGTATCTTTGGTAATCCAGAAAATCAGGTCAACTGTGCATTGTATGCTGCCTAGTCTTTTATCATGTATGACTAATTTAAAGTATATATATATATATAAGCATGAGTTATGCAACTGCATGTAGTAGCGTAATTATTTTTTTAAAAGCTGGTAGACTCAAAATTCAACCTTTATTTTAATATTATGTGAAATTACACATTATCTTAAAAGTTTAAACGGATAAAAATGAGTATATTTAATTATTTTTATTTAACCTTAACAATATAAATTATATGAATAATTATATAGTAGTGTTAAAGATGAATTAGGTGGTGTACGTAAATAATATTATAACGTACCCTCTGAGGGTACCGGAAGTAAACATCTCGGTGATGAAGTTGAAAGTTCTGCGAGCAATATCAACCCAAGAAGCGTAGAATCGCATGATGGATTCATGATGAAGGTTCTTGAGAAGGTGAACCTCTGAGTAAAGCCTCTGCAATTCCTCCGGCGAATGAAAGACTTCCTTTAGCTTGACTTGGTTCCAAGCCACCTCCAGTCCAAGTACTTCGTCAAATCCTCTATACACCGTCTTCACTGCACCTTTCCCCAGAATTTCCCTGAACTGCATCGCAAATATTGTTCACACTAGTAAGCCCCAATTCTATACAGTAATTTCGTCATTTGGCATCATTTAATTTGATATATATGACATTAAATAATTAATAAATAAGTAAAAAATAATAAATAAATTTCTAATTATTTGATCATGTCAAATTAATACATGATGAAAAAAAATGACGGTTAAAAAAGTTTTTTTTTATTAAAAAAAAAGAAGCAACTTCACAAGCGATGAATATGGATCGTGGACTTTTTAGCCCAATCGACAGGACAGAGTAGGCGTAAAAAAGCTGGTCGATATGCATCCAAATTAATGGATCATATAAAAAGCAGTGAAATAATCTTGGATGTTATATGACACGACACATATTTAATTAATTAATTAGCTGATATCATTAATCTTATGACGATTAAACCATTCATGGTAAACTCACACTAATAATACGATGCATGTTCGACTTTTGTTTTTGGAGATGAAGGGACGTCAACGATCGATCAGTACTCGACCGTTTCTAAAGGAAATTGAAATAACCTGTACGTGCTGATCTCACAAGACTCATGATTTATATTTGATCTTCTTTTTAATCAGACGTCCACCATAGTTCTCTAGAACATGAGGCACTCATGCACCAGTTATCACATATAATGTTTCTTCAAAAGATAATATATGATAGAGTATATGATCTACCTCAAATATATATATCATTCATAAAATAAATCCAGAATTATATATAATATAGATGATACTTACTCGTCCATATCGACCAGAGGGATCAGTTTCAACGTATCCAAGCTGCTCATCCACGGCTCCATCAACAACACATGATGATCCTCCTATCCGTGCCTTGAACATGGCTATCTTCCTAGAAAACTTTCTCTATATATAGTACTGATATATGTAATAGGGTTAGACAATAAAAGATGAAAGCAAGCGAGCAATCTAGTTGAGATGGATGCTAGATCCGGGGCTTTCCTTCATGGTTTTCGTAGGAGAAGACACGGAACAACAACCAGAAAAGTCTCGAGTAATCTACGCTTAGCATAATCCAAGCCATTTCCACAACCCCACGTGAGAACTCGTATTCCTTAGTAACCATTTGTCTCATAGAGAATGACAGTGAGAGTGAGGGAGATATATAATATCCTAGATTTTTTGCTTCTTCCGGACAGGAACAAAACTATGCAGGAACTAAGAAAGTTGGGTGGTTGTGGTAGCTAGGGAAGAGACTGTTAAAGACTGTTTTCTTGTCAGCACAACGGAGGAAGAAAAAAGAAAACTCTCTTTTTTTATGTGGACTAAGGTGTTATTGAGTACGAACTGAGAAGATGTTTGTGGAGGAAAATGGTCTGTAAAAGTCTCTAGAAACTGACATGATCGTGTATGGGACTTTGGCTTGAAGGTACTGGACGTCTAAATTTGAAGAATCTGTGGCCACGCTTTGATATAACCATTAGTGGATGTGGGAGCAATCCGAAAATTAGATTCCAAGGAGAGACAGAGACAGAAATCTGTGGGGGGAAGAAAATGAGGATCGAGAGATATAGAGACTAGTGAAAAGTTTGGATCGATAGATAGATGTGTGTTTGAAGACAAAAAGGGAGGGTTAGGAAGAAGGAGGTAGTGGTGTGGATGGTTATATCGTATGTGGGGTTGTGGGGTCCTCGATCGACTCCTCGGCCAGATAACGGAGCTGACAGAGTAGTACGTAGAAGTACTACTCCAAACCCTAAACAATAACTATAATTAATGATCATATATAATTAGGAGTTTAATAACATTAAATGGCGTTTTTGTTACATTTGATACATTGTTAATTAATCGTAGAATGTTGATTAATTCAACGGAACACAGTTGTGATCCATGTCTAATTATATAGAGTACGAGAAATATTAATTTAACCGAATTCATACTACAAATAACAGTAATCACTGGTTGGAATAAATAAGATAACGCCGTCCGTACGTCAATCAAGTTATTTAATAATTATTTATATATAGACATTAATTATCTATCGATTGAGACGGACTGATGTTGCGGTAAAATAGATCGGTCGATGATCAACTGATCTGCTGGCTCAGCTCAGAAACCAGGTCTTAAATTCGAAGAAGAGTTATTTCACTCATTGCATATAATATGTATGCAGATTCCAGATATACTGTCACATGATATCTATATTAGTTACATGTCGTGTGTCATATGTGCATACATACATTTATTTTCATACTAACATTTCAATGTATATATATATGAGTGAGTGTGCATTTTAATTACCAAGTTGTTAATTAAAATAAATCAACAAAAATCGCATTCTTTTGTTTTTTAGAGGAAGAAACCCTAAATCTATATATTTATGATCTAATTCCCTCTCAATTTTTGTAGAGAAAAATCATATTGTACGTACACGTTATATATAACTTATAACTTTTAGGAGATACAACCAACTTTCTTCGAAAAATAAAACTTACGTTTAGACGTACTTCTTGCCATATTAATATTACCTCCAAGCAAAAATTAAGAACTAAGTAAAAGTTACTGTTAAAATTGGGTATACCTCGATCCCTTTCACATTTTCTTTTTATTTATTTGTCTTTCTGTTTCTTAATTTTCTTATTTAATTTGTTTTACCAAACTAAGTTTCCATTTAGCCCAAGTATCTATTTGCCTAAAAACGAATATGTGGATGCAATCTAATTTTGGCAATTTATTATGACTATGATCATGTTTATGATCTTTAGTCGTTCTTGATTCTTTTGCCGTAAGAAAACTTCCTTACACTTGTTTTCTTAATGACATTAGATATATATGATCAAATATCACGTACAGTACTTATACATGATGTTAATTATTTCAACATAAACTACAAGTTTTTATGCTTTTCCCAAGTTTATAGGAGCATGAATATAGAGTTTTAGGCACAATTAAGAATATTAAGGAGATCGAAGGCTCGAATCATGGATTCTCAGCAACTCCATTCACCGGGCTAGGCGCTAATTAAGGCTGTCTATTTGGATATAAGAAGTGTTTCATCTCATCTCATTATTACAATTTTTTCAAATTTTCATACAAAATAATATAATAAACAATTTAACTTTTTCAATTCCTAAAATAATAATAATATTAAAAAATAATATTCTAACAATATTTTATTTAACTTTCAACTTTTATCTCAACTGATTTCATCTCAACTCATTATCCAAATGGTATGAGGCCCCGTTTGGATTCAGAAATGGGTTGACACCAATTGTTCATTTTCATGGATTCTCATGTTTAATAATAATATCCAAAGTCTTTCTTCCCAGCAATACCTTAATTTTTTGGTCTGAATAATTTTTATAATTAGTAATAAAACAGATACATACCGTTTTCTTTTTTAAAAAAATGATCTTTGTCCATAATATTATACAAGCCTCTTGCCATGAACATCATTATAATTACAAAGTTTATAATTTTTTATACAAGTTGATGTGGAAGACATGATCATTTACATTAATTGTGTTATGTATATTAATAAATAAACATACACATAGATATAATATGTGTCTCTTAATCAATATATATAATATATTTATTTCTCTTCAAAATATTTCAGATAAACTATTATATATATATATATATATAGGAATCTTGATCTAACTTTTAGTTTTTATTTTTATTTTTTTATGAATTAGTCTACCTTTTAATTACTTGCCAAAAAATGCACAAAGCTTTTGGAAAGAGTCCCACCACTTATTTTAGTCTTATCCTTTCTCAGTACTATATATACGTGACGCCTGGCCCTAATTGATTCAATTTCAACGATCGCATTCACATATGAAAAGCCATCTATCATTGGTCCAAAATATATAAAGTAATGGATATTAATATTAGAAAGTTTTTATATATGTTTTTTTTTTTATAAGTCATTTTTTTTTATATATGTTGATGCATTGACTTGATAAGAATTTTAAATGATCTACTTTTTTAACTCGTTTAGTGGGGCAATAATTCATGAGAGAGTATGCTGTCCAGAAGTACACGTGTTAATAGAGACAAAAATAAATAAAAATAAAAAAAATGGCAATTGAAATAGGTGGACCCATCATGATGGGTGGTCTTGTGTACACATCATCACATTTGATACGGCACAGGTTTCTTTTTTTTTCTTTCCTTTCTTCTTCTTCTTTCTCTGAATTACCATTGCCCATTTTCTTTCTTTGCTGTATACCATAAGTATCTTCTCCTTTTTTGAAAAAAACAAAAAAAATCGTTGTTTCATAATATTTCTGAACTTTCACTTAAATATGCCCAAAGTAATTTAGAATTTATAATGTACTTAAGACAACACAAAATAAAAATAGAATTTGGCACTGAGTTTGGATTGTAAGACTATATCAAATCATCTGAGATAGTTTCGTACGGATGGATATACTCCTATTTAAATACACAATTTATTTCATCTAAAATAACCTTATTTTTTTCGTCTTAAATCAACATTGTTCATTGAAATGATTTTTATTTGTAAAACATGTAAATAAAATAATTATTTCATCATTACAACAAAAAATTAATCATTGATGTGATCTATTACTTTTTCAACTTTTCATAAAATGTTAAACATATATCAACTTACTTTATACATCATAACACATCTCAATAGGACCTATAAAATCCACTCAAACATGTTAACTCACTACTATTGACAAATAAACTTAGATCATCTAAGATATTCTTTTAGCATCCAAACACTTAGTGACATCCACTTATTTGCCTTATCATACAAATGAAAGGGCAAGATCAATTATAGTGTCATCCACTTTTTAAATATATATATATATTCACTGGATAGAATCGAAACTCATCAAAGTTACCAATCTTATATATGTTCATTTAGCACTGACAATATTAACATTTTTCGTTATTTCCGGTTTATATAATTATTTTGTTTATAAGTTTGTGTGGGTTGATCGGGTCTATTACTCTGCGTATATTTTGCCTTGGGGGGTTGGTTTACGTGTACACCCTTTTGACTTTTTTTTTTTTTGGTTAGTTATATAAAGTTGACTCATTAGGTGTATAGTGTAATATGACTTGGGAGATGGCTAGGTGGCAAGGCTGCCATTAGTTTATTTGATCGGGATACAGACAGAAAGGATCTACTTAATAAATTTTGTAAACTTAAGAAGTAAATTAAGAAGCCTTTATAAAACCAAAAGTAAATTTTAACACAAAGTTCAAAGGGTTTTTTTGTTGTTGTAAATTTTAGCATGAAAGCAAGATCGCCAGAAAGATCACCATGAATAGCAAGATCACCAGGAAAAGTTCATATAATGGTCAAACAAAAAATACCTTCGCCAATAGTTCAACTTTTGAGCTGACCTCTAGCGAAGAATTTAGGGATCTCCAGCACATGTTCCAGCCTGTGATCGCAATTCTGCCCGCCACCATATCAATGCCAACAGTTTCCTCCATTACAATTATGCACATATAATAAGCATAAGCATATCCCACATTAAGTCGACCACATTCTGTCCAGATGCAAAAATAATGTGACTACCCACAAAAGTAAATTTATATATACATGTCGATGTCGATGAAGAGGATAAATGAGAGAGCATGATTTGTCTTCCAAATGATTAAAGTCTCATTTGAAACTTATCTCATTCCATATCATCTCATCTCTTTTCCAAACATCAATCAAATGCAAATACTTTTCAATTTCAAATCTTTAATTTTTTCATCTAACCGTTACAACTTTTTCAAACTTCCAAACAAAACACAAAAATCTTCTTGCAAATCAAATCCTATCATTCTTCGCATGGACTTGTAACTAGAATAATTAATATCTTAATCATCCTTGTAAAAGCAAAGAGTACCGTACTAAAAAGAAAAAGGAAGCAGGAAGAAGAAAATTCGGATGTACCCCAATTCCAATGGTATAAGAACCAAAAGGTTACATAATTACAACTGCGCAAAACAATTTCTATATTAAGTTACATCCGACATCAGAAACATTTTTTTTTCTTTTTCCTTTTTGTTTTGTTTGTAATTTTTAACTACATAGAAAACAAAACCTGGGGCAAAGCCATATCTCAAACATTCTTCTATATTCTAGAATCTCGGTGAAACACAGCTACCAAGATTGAAGAGGGCAAAAAAACAATCAGTAAAATGTACATGCTTTTGAGCAACAAAGAGGAAAACGGTAAAGGGACTCCATTTTTGAGCTTCCAAATGAATATGAAGCAGCCATATAGGTTGAGAGCCCGGGCATAGGCTATGCTTTGTTAGCGTTTACTTCTCTAATCATTCAAAATCTAACCATACATACAAACCATCATTCCTTCTCGCTGCAGTCAGACAGATAAAGGTGGGAAATCATCTTCATCTTTCAAACGGTATGATTGTACACCAATCCTACGTCCAAAACAGAGAAGCTTACATAATGAGTCCCATGTAAGTCAACTAGTGCCAGACAAAAAATTTCAAAAATGATGATATATCCATACCTCTCTTGATTCATATCCACTACAGCTTTTGGGCTTTGCATCCCTGGCAAAGGAAGGCTTCCACTAGAGTCTTGAGCAAGCACTGAGCCATAGTTCTTTTGTCCGCTCCTTTCTAGCAAAGATCCGTCCACTGGCAGGTTCTCAATCAACCCAAATTCAACAGCTCTCTCAGACGGATGCAAAGAACCATTGGCAGTAGAGTATACGTTCCTTCCAGGAGAACCGGAGGTGTGATATGAAGGCAGGGACTTTCCACTACCATAAACAGGCAATTGTGCTTGTGCCAGCTCGTGGTTGCTTCTCTCGGACCAATTAGACTCGGGGGTTAAGATGGCACCTCCATTGTTCCGAGGAGACCTTACTGGTGCTTGATTTCTTCCCCTTGCTGTCAAGGGCCTGTCCCCGTAATGGTTCTGCAAAAATTTATGCATAAAAGCACTTTTAAGATAATTAGACCAGCTACACCACTTAATGAACAAAGCTGCATACCAACACTGAAAACAAACCAAGGCATGGCCCCCACAAACAACACAAGGTTTCCACATAAAATTTCATTAACCCCCCAAAAACAATGATAATCAAGAGGCTTAAAGTGAGCATACCGTGTTTGGAAAATATGTCCCTGTTCCTCGTGGCTTTGGCATCTCTTCCGTACCAAATACCACACCACTGGGCAATATTGGTAGGTTCATTCGGTAGAATCCTGACCTTGGGACAACACTGTTGGCGTTCATCTGGGAAAACACATTCCTATTTAGCTGGACAGACTGTCGGATTATATCCCATGGCTTTTTGCCATGGAGCTGTGGAACCAACAGTGGAGACATGGGAGTAATAGATGCACTCGAGGCATGCTCGTAGCACCACCTACCATTGTGCAAACTGTTAAGGTGACTCTCATAGTCCCCACTGAGATCTGACAAAGAGTTCAAAGCTTCAGGATTCCCAGAAGTGCCATTTAACGCCCGGTAAGCAGGACGATTAGGATAAAGATCTTCTGAGGACCAAGCAACTGAGCTCAAACATGAAAGCTGGTGCTTCGACCCAGCAGACAACAAACTGTGCTTATCACTCACCAACTGGTTATCATCCAGGCCACAAGGAGTAATCAAGGGTTTCTCCTTGTGCGGTGCTTGCTGAAGCCCAGAAAAATCATTCTCAGCATAACCAGAATTTTCTGGCCATTCTTTACCTTCACGTCCCTCTCCATAAGGTGCATGATGTGCTTTATCCAAAGGGGATATACCGTTCTCACGACTTGAAGGGGGGGATTTGGTAGCATCATTTGAAATTGTAAGACCCTGTATTCTGGAGGCAGCAACGTCTTTGGCATCCCCTGAAAGATGGTGTTCTGAAACCGTAATCCCATTTCCTGAACCATCAGAGTCTGGTATGGAAGAGGTTGATGCATTTGTAGTGCTTCTTTTTGGTTCATTCAAGGCTCTGCCAAAGCTCATACTGGCCCCTGATGTCTTAATATTAGTGAGCCCACCATGCATCAATTCCTCATAACCCAACCTACATTCCCCTGTCATGCCATTCACATAAGAATGTTCTGATTCATGAATTGTCTGATCTTCTTGTGAATCTGTATCTGAAAATAATGATGTGGTGCCAAACATATCATGTCCAGACGCCAGGACAGGATCTTGAACATCAGGCCTCTGCCTACTTCCGTGTCTATCCAACGTGTTAGAGAAAAACTCACGGATTTCATCGTCAATGTTTACTTCTGGCTGGGAGAGGATACGCCCAAGCTTCCGAGCACCATATGTGAAAGCACTCCTTATTCGGTAAAAGTTTCCTACAGAAGTCCATCCAGGTAATTGTTGATCAACAAAGTAATAGCAACCTCATTGTTTTTTTTTATAGGTAAACGATAGTATTAATAAGAATAGGCATAGCCCAAGTACACAAGAAGTTATACTAGAGGATAGACCTATCTAAGTTGCTGTAAAAGAAACAAGAAAATCATGTACATTTAGGCCATTAAAATCTACAGCTATAATCTAAAGAAGTAAGGTGCAGAAAAATAAAGCTCGAAGCTCCTCTAAGGTCCGCTCCTTATCTTTGAATGTCCGCTCGTTACGCTCTCGCCATATACACCACATAATGCAGCTAGGAACCATCTTTCACACAGCTTTGATTTGTGGAACTCCACCCGGTATTACCCAACTAGCCAATAATTCCACCACTGTAGTAGGCATCACCCAGTTTAACCCTATACGACTGAACATTTCGCTCCACACGACTCTAGCTGTCTCACAATGTAGAAAAAGATGATTCACTGTCTCCCCAACTTTCTTACACATACAACACCAATCAGGAATAATTACCATACACTTTCATGGATTGTCCGTAGTCAAAATCTTACCCAGGGTCTCTATCCAAGTGAAGAAGAGTGTCTTGGGAGGTGCCTTATTCCTCCACAGTTTTCTCAAAGGGAATTGAGTATTTGGAAGTAAGGTAAGGGACTTGTAGAAGGAACGCACCGAGAAGATACCCTTACCTGTTGGTGTCCACCACAGCTTATCACCACACCTTCCATTTAGCTTCGTAGTATACACTAAACTGAAAAAAGCCTCAAAACTATCTAGTTCCCAGTCTTGGGCTGCTCTATTAAAGAATATATTCCATTGGACTTGGTCCCTTGAACGATTCATGAGATTCGTCATCGAAGCTTCTTGGTCAAGTGCCGCTCGGAAAACCAAAGGGAACGAGTCCATGAGTGCCTCTTCCCCACACCAAATGTCCCTCCAAAATTTTATGAGTACCCTCCCCCACCATAAATTTAGTATATCAAGAAAACACCCCCACCCTCGTCTTATGTATTTCCAAACCCCCACACCATAAGACCCATTCCCTTCACTAGAACACCAACCCTCCCATACCCTGCCATATTTGCAATCAACCACAAGTTTCCAGAGAGCTTCCGGTTCCATATTGTACCTCCAAAGCCATTTCCCAAGAAGTGACCAGTTAAATGTTCTCAAATTCTTTATCCCCAACCCACCAAAGGAAATTGGTCTACACACCTTATCCCAACTGACTAGGTGGAACTTGAATTCATCTCTCAGTTCACTCCATAGAAAGTCACGATATAGTTTTTCAATCCTCGCCGCCACACAAGCTGAAATTGGAAATAAAGATAAAATATGTTGGTAAGTTAGAAAGAGTACTCTTGATAACGGTCACCCGGCCTCCTTTTGACAGATACAATCTCTTCCACCCTGCCAATCTTCGTTCTATTTTCTCAATAATTGTATCCCAAATAGCTAAAGTTCGTGATATAGCCCCCAACGGTAACCCCAAATATGTCATAGGCAAAGAGGCAACCTTACACCCAAGTGTGTTAGCCAAATGCCGAGAATTACTGACGTTCCCAACTGCCACTAACTCTAATTTATCAAAATTCACTCTCAGCCCTGACGCTACTTCAAAACAAAAGAGAAGAGCCTTCAAAGCCCGAAGTTGGTCTTGCTCTACTTCGTAGAAGATTAGTGTCATCTGCAAATAATAGGTGTGAAACCGAGATCAAGCCCCTATTCGGATCACTCACTGAGAATCCAGACAAAAACCCATGACTGACCATCGTCGATAACATCCTACTCAGAGCCTCCATGATGATAACAAATAAAAAATGGGACAGGGGATCTCCCTGTCTTAGACCTCATGAGCTGTTGAAAAAGCCCTTTGGGTTGCCATTGATTAAAATTGAAAATCTTGCCGTTAAAATGCACCATCTGATCCACCTACACCATTTCTCCCCAAAGCCACATCTCTTCAATAAATACAAGAGAGTCTCAGTTTTCATGATCATATGCCTTCTCCATATCTAGTTTATAGATAATCCCTGCAATACCAGACTTTAACTTACTATCCAGACATTCATTGGCTAACTTACTATCCAGACATTCATTGGCAATTAGGACAGAATCAAGAATTTAACGACCCCTTAAGGCATTCTGTGGCTTTGAGATTATCTTACCAATGGCCATCCCTAGCCTATTTGCAAGCACCTTAAAAATAATTTTGTATACCCCATTTATGAGGCTAATAAGCCTAAAGTCCTTCATTTCCAATGCACCAGCCTTCTTCGGGATCAAAACAAGAAATGTAGCATTCAGACTTTTCTTGAACTTCCCCGCCATAAATAATTCTTGGAACACATTCATAATGTCTTCTTTCACAACCTTCCAACAAGTTTGGAAGAAACCCAGTGAAAAGCAGTCTGGACCTGATGCATAATCTTTCGTCATTCCTCTGACCATTTCATACACCTCCTCTTCGTCAAAAGATCTTTCCAATCAAAACCAAGTCCATCTAATTTTGGCCTCCACCCCTCGCCTTCTCTAAATAGGTTTCCATAAAAAGTCACCACATGTTCTCGGATCTCTGAAGCCTCCGTGCTTTCACTACCATTGATTTTAAGCATTTCAATGGTACTATTTCTCCTGTGAGAGTTAGCCACTCTATGGAAAAAATTTGTGCTTCGATCCCCTTCTTTCAACCAAAGTGCTCTTGACTTCTGACGCCACGATATTTCCTCCAAGGATAATACTCTTTCCAACTCTGAGACAAGTTCTGCCTTACGTGAGACTTCCTCTGTGGTGAGAACTCCATATTCAGTGATCCTCTCAATGTTCTGTAATTCCTCCATCCTAGATCTCTTTTGCACCCCTGTATCTCTAAAAGATTGGAGATTCCAAAGCTTTAGATCATTCTTTAGAGCTTTTAGTTTGCCTGCAAGTATATGAGAAAGGGTACCAAAAAACTGATAAGAGGACCACCACTGTCTTACCCTTCCCACGAAGCCTTGGCTTTTGAGCCACATGTTTTCGAATTTGAAATAGCGACGACCTCCTTGGATGCCACCTCCATCCAATAAAATGGGGAAGTGATCCGAGAATAGTCATGGTAATCTCTTCTGACATACCTCCAGATAATGAATTTTCCAACCCAGCGATTCTAAGAATCTATCCAGTCGAGACCACGTCTGACTATTCAACCAGGTAAAAGGCCCACCTATCAGTGGGAGATCCACCAAATTCAAATAAAAAATGCAATCTGAAAATTCTGTCATGGCTGGACAAATCCAACTATTATCAGACCTCTCGTTAGGAAATCTTACCACATTAAAATCACCACCCATGCACCAGGGAAGGTCCCACCAACTGTACATTCCTGCAAGTTCTTCCCACAGACAACGTCTGATATTGTCAGCATTTGGTCCATATATACCTGCAAACACCCATAAGAAATTATCCTCCACCATCTTAAAAGAGCAAACCACTGTGTATTCCCCTACAAACTCCTCCATTTTTTCCACCACCCTTTTATCCCACATCACTAGAATCCCACCCGATGCCCCATTTGAAGCCAAATATACCCAATCCGCATATGGACAACACCACACACTTCTCACTATTTTCTAAACACCAGCTTCAAATTGGTTTCTTGTAAACACAATATCCGCTTTCCAGTCCTGAAGCAAATTCTTTATATGAAGGTGTTTATTAACCTCATTCAACCCGCGTACATTCCCAGACACAATTTTTGGCTTCATAAAAAAACATGCATACCCTTCCCTTTGCTCCTATCATGACTTGAGCTACCCTCATTCAGCGACCATTTAAGTCTGTTAAGTTCCCTCTGCTTCTTGGAACCAATTTTCTTGGACTGAGAATGGCCTACCTCAATGGCCGTGAGAAGGGCCATAAACTGCTCTTCATAACCCACCACATGTTGAATATCCTTAACCATTTTGAATACCCAATCAGAAATTTCAAACTCATTTAGGAAACAAACAGGTCAACGGGAATGGCTCTCTAACACCTGTTTCTCCCTCGCCTCCAAACAGATTATGTCCTTCCCATTCAACCTCATTACCCATATTGACCACCACATTTTTAGTAGGGAATGCGCTCACCTGGGTTTTAAGAACCAAGACCATGTCAGCACTAGGCTCCATGAAACTCTGCGATAGCCCCTCTACACTGTCTTTCCCAAGTTCTACAATCCTCACAGCCCCTCCTCCAGTAAATTCTCACTGGGCTCTGTAGACCTCTGCAAAAACCCCTCAGCATTGTCTTCCCCTCAACACTGTTCAAACTGTGCCAATAATAAATCCATAGTCTCTATCGGCATGTTCTGTGTATCGACAAGTTCTCCATCTGGAAAAAAAATTGACTGGCAACATCAATTTTTCCAGTTCACGCAAAGGGAGAATCTGCTCCACCACCATCGCCAGCACTGTCTGGGCCACTAGCGAAGGACCCACCGTGAACCTCGCTGCGAAGGGAGAATCTACTCCATCAATATCTCTTTTTCTGTGACCCTCCATCGATATTTCTTTTTCCGATTCATGCGAAGGGAGAATTTGCTCCACCACCGTCGCCAGCACTGTCTAGGCCACCGGTGAAGGACCCACCGTGAACCTCGCTGCTTCCGACACTGGTCTCAGCACACAAGTGGAGTTACCGTTGGAGATGGGTCTCGGGTCACCCTCCAAATGGATCCTCCAATTGTTTTTTACTTCCGAAACAGGCTTACTAGGCCCACTTCCACTATGTCCCACTTGCCCGTTATCCTTAGTAAAGGACGTTGGAAATCTGGGCTCATGCCCAACTATTTGAATGAAGCCCGACACCCACAAACTCAGCCCCCGTAGCTAAGAGCCCCTCTTGGTCCCTTGTTATTAGACACCATCTCCTTCCTAATTAACCACTCTATTTTGTTTTGCAGATCTTCAAGTTGCATCTTGGCTTCCAATAAGATATTCATATTCTCTCCCTCTGTCACGCCCCCTTTGCTACCACCACCCTGCCACTGTACTGGACGCACCACTCTGTCAGTCTCTTGTCCTGAAAACGTGCCACTCTAACCCAACCTGCCAGCATACCCAAACCGAGACTCAGGCGACTGTTCCAACCTCAACGCCACCCTGTAAGAGTGCTGCAATGGCTGAGCCATGGCTACCTTCTCTTTCCCTTGCCCATCACTATGGGGACTTCTATCCAAGAAACAGTCATGCAACGCCTCTCCCATCCTAGTCCAACCCCTACCCTCTTCCTCAGGAACAAAGATAAAGTTCTTCCTCCCTCCACCACCATATTCCACCACCGCCATATATCGTCCTCGAGCATTCGAACAGCGTTGGGCTATGAAACTACGGCTGCCTTCCCGGACTATGGCGTAGTAGTCTCTTTTTTCTTCCTTTGTGCAGGCCTCCATCGCTTTCGCCAGCCATTGTATCGCTGAAGGACCCAACACCACCTTAGCCACCACCCTCCAACCCCTCTCTATAATAATCAAACTACCCCCCTCTTTCACAAGTGTGAAACGTTTGGAGTTTATGATCAACTCCTTACTATGGCCCATCGCCACCACAAGTCTACTATGCTATCAACTTAGCACCATCGACGACGGGACCAACAAAAACATTTTTTTTTTAAAGTGTATGGAGAGAAAAAGACTAAGTGTACGGAGAGAAAAAGACTCAAGTTCCAACCCAACATTAGCAACCTCATTGTTTGGAGCCTTCTAAATGTCAAATGCTTATGAAACTGCTGAAAAGAAAAGAAAATGTCCAAAATTTGAACTCACATATCATTCTATGACTATATCAATAGGCCCCCCAGCTCAAAACACAAAAACATTCACACTAAAGCCCCGTTTAGATAGTGAAAGTGTCTCATCTCATCATTACAATTTTTTCAAATTCTCACACAAAATATAATAAACAATTCAACTTTTTCAAATCTCAAAACAATAATAATATTAAAAAATAATATTCTAACAATATTTTATTCAAATTTCAACTTTCATCTAAAATCATCTCATCTCATCTCACTATGCAAACCGCACCTTAATCTTCTTACTTATAACAATATTCAAAATGTTAATCTCTCCTATGTCACGTGATGTCACCAAAATATGTTGGGTTTCATGTAAAAAATTTCCCCCGGAAAAAATTGACTTTTTTTTTGGATAACTTATCCAGCTTTTAAAGTTACAAAAGGTAAATTTCAAAATTCCAGAAGGAATTCACTGGGTTTTCATCACTAGTACTATAATGCAAACCTCAAATATTTTGTCCCAATGGAATGAGAGAGAGGAAAACGAAAATGACTTCACCTTTGCTTACACTACGGCCAAGGTTATTATTTTCTTTTAATGGATCAACTATGTTCAGATGCTTCGGTGGAAATGTCCTTGAATTAGGCTCGTAGCTCCTTGAGGAAACTGAGAACATTTCTAAACATTGCTTGAGAAAATCACTACTGAGCAGTAGATCACTGCCATCATTTTCAGGTGTCTCAGCTGCAAAAAGGACCAAACAATGACTAAGAGGCATCTAAACCAAAAAGTGTGCCATGCATGCAAAAAGATGTTGCTCACCCATAAGGTTGGGCAGTGAGGATATGCGGACTGGACCATTCAAGCTGATGCAGTAGTTTTCCCAGTCAAATTTGCTAAAATAGTCCAAAAATTTATATAAAACCTGAAGAGAAAAATATGGTCAAGTTCATGTCATACATTGAGTTGCATACCAGTGCCAATTCATGCAAGCACTTACTGCTAGAGGACCGTTTAAGGATGCATGGAAAAGATGAAAAATATATAGAACCAAAGTCTCCAAGGCATATGTAGAAATCAAGCCATGATGAGCACCAAGAATACGGCTCTCGTAGTAGCACCAAGCCTTAACCAGGATAATACTACGTTTGAATAGATGATCTTTGCCAATCTTGCGATCAACCTGTGCATTCAGCAGCACTGAGAATGTCAAAATCGAAAAGCAGAAACCTAACCCTACAAACTCCAGAAGACCAAAGGCAAACATAGAAGAGCTCCACATTCTATTATAGTGTATACTTCTTATTACATGATTTGTAAACTATCCTGCATATGTTTAGTAATTCACATCTGATGAGCATGGAAATTGTAAAAAGTTAGGAAAAGCAAATGAGGGTATTGTACCCAAAATTGCCAGCAAAAATGTCACTAAAGAAAAGGAAAACCAAAGAAAACATTGATAGGATAAGACAGTAGAATACATTAAATATGCAGACTCCTCTCTGCATAAAAGATTAGTAAATAATAAAAATAATGGTTGTAAATATCCATATATTTCTTTCCCTCAGATGAACAGCTTTGTGATCTAAAAGCTATAAATCATTAAGTTCTTTCGGTACGTATTTATATATAACCAATTCACTACATATACTCAAGCATCCAGTTATTAAGCAAGAAAGCACTCTTCATTTATATTATAAGTTTCTTTGTTTATATTACAACTTTTTCAGAGAAGGCTACCTGCTCAAGAAAGCATAACGTACAGAGCCCTCCTAGCTGATTGAATGAAATATCAACCACAATGTTCTGTACAAGACACTTTACAAGCTTAACCTGCCAACATGAAACACTATATATCTTATATGGGACTAAGATGTAACTTACTAGAAGAAAAACAATGATTCATTTAAAAATCATACCCTAAACACAGCATATCTCATAGAAACAGCAAAAACGTAGAGGTAAAAGGGTATGCAAGCATACATTCATCGTGAACAGTGAACCTCTATACAATGGTGCAGTGACCAGGTTTATGAGATAGAATGAGAGGGAAAATAAAAGTATAGGTCAACAAAATCCTGCATGCAATATAGTTGACTGTAAATTTGAAAAGGACTCTCAGAAGGAAATGGTCAAATGAAAAACATGAATATGCAAACAGAAACCCTAAAGATTTGAACTTGCCTCAGCATGCCACAACCCCCCAACAGGGTGGCCATGACTTTACTGGAAAAGAGTATGTACAGATTAACCATACAAGAAGAGATTGTAGCATAAAATAGTTTCTAAGACTAAATAAGGTAAGATGGGTTGTAACACCACAGACTTTCAGATTATCCACTTGAACAAAAATCCACCTCCATGCAGAGTTCCATTCCAACAACCAACCCAATGGTAAGAGAAACTCTTACTTTAGGAGAAGACACACACCCTGCATACCATTAGTTGAGGGCTAACATGTCTACAAAAATGGCCACCTCAACTATACTGGTCTCATGTAATCTTTGTTTTTTTTTTAAGTAAAATACTAGTCTCATGTAACTTTTCCCCCATTCAATACCTATTGGTTATAATTGACCCATACTTTTCATGATGTTTTTTTTTTATTATTGGCACCGGGTGTCCGGGAAAAGCATTCCGACTAATCTCGGGGCTGTTCATGATGTTTTTACTGTGGGCCTCAATTCAACATTGAATATGTTCATGCCATTCTGTCAAGGGGTTGCATAAAAGCACACATTTAGGCCAAAGCTATGGTGTATAAAGTGGCTAAAGGCTAAAGCAAAGGATCTAAACCGATGAGCAACTTGATGACCATATGGAGTAGCATAAAGCTAGGCAAGTTTATATGCATGAGTAGATAAAACAACAAAATTAGTGAATCTCTCTGAACAACAATCAACAACAAACATTTGGCCACATATCAAGCTTCGCTTTAGATACTTGAAGCTACAACTTGCTGCCTGAAGTCATCCGGATTTTTAGGGGGGTGTGAAGTGGAGGAACGCTAGCTGTGGCGGTGAAAGATGTTACCATTCCGCATCCAAGAATAACAAATGAATAGCTACTAAAATGCTACCGCCTCACTCTCCAGCCCTACCTGCATTATCTAACCAACCATGACAGACAGAATTGCACTTTCTGACCCAACCTTTACATACACAGAGATGCCGACTCGAGAAAATGTATCTTACAGCTACTATCTTCTCAGCCAATATGCATGTAATAAAGAAATTCCTCTAAGAATGGAATGGTTATCAACCCTTTTCGAATGTAACTTATAGATATTTCAACATAAAAATAATATATAATGGCTTTATAAAATCAAGCATTCACAATCAAATTTTCATTTTGCCACAAGGGGGATGGGAGCTGCCATTATACTCTTTTATTGAATTATCGAAAAGCCAAATGACAAACATATCCACAAATGCAAGCAGCGAGGTGATCAAGTAACTTTCACAAACAAACCAGGCCTTTATAATGAAAAATGCTTTAAACTATAAAAAAAAATGATCCTAGACATAATATTCAACAGATTTCAATATTGTATAGATTTCCTGCTCTTTGCTTTTTTTTTGGGAGACTTCACTTGCTACTGGGTAACAATTAAGAATGCTACTTCCACGATACAAACAAGTGAAACAAAAACTACTTATGGTAACAATTAAGAATTTACTCTCCAATACAAACAAGGAAACAAAAATTGATGTAATCAATATTTTGCATGTACAGCAATTAAGCAAAAAAAGTCTCAACTTAATTGGTGATCAAAGAACTTAATGAAAATATGGATCGGAAAGATCTTTGGTAAAGATATGGATTTAAGCTAGAAACCTCAGCACGAATCAATTGGACATCCTTTACTATGAACTCTGCAGCCCCATTCTGATCTTCTCTTTCAAGGACAGAAAAAACATCGCTGGCCAATGCCTCCTCCACATTTAGACCACCAAAGGCAGTCAAATCAATATCTCCATCAGGCAGATAGGTCTTTAGCGGTACAGACCCAAAGGGAAATACCTGCAACAAACATGGGTTAGAAAGCAATCTACTTTTTCGAATAGGTTATCCCTTTTTATTTTTTGATAAATAACCTCACAGCGATTTACTGAAGGGAGCAAGGGGCGCCACCCAAGTAGACTGGGGATATACAAGGGATAATCCCTAGTAAAGGAGGGAATGGGAACAGGAATTCACCCCATCTAATATTAAGATTTGTTTTCCCTCAGATCAAAAACCATTACATGAATTTTAGTCTGCAACCAGATCTCGATGCTAATATGGAAGAATATTGAGAAAAATAGGATTAAAAAACACACAAATGGAGAAATCCAGAAGCAAACAAGTTTGTTACTCCAATACCCAACGATGGCATAAAACTCATTCTCAGCTTATCAAGTTCATAATTGGTCTTCCCCATGAAAAACCCACATTTAGGACATTCACATAAGAATTAAGTCTGTCCAAATAGTCCAATCTCTCTCCAAAATTATTGCATATGGCAGTCACACCGCATAACCTTCACAATGACCCAGTATACAAGAAATATATGATGGGTGACTTCTGGAAGAGAAAGCAAACTTATGCAAACAGATCTCAATCTTCTTTAAAACATCAATAAACAGAAAACACGGTTACCTTAAACAGAAAACATGTTCATCTATTGTGGCCTACAGAAAAAATATGCCCCAAACACCCAAACTATATGACACTTGCACCGGTTGAAAAATAAAACTCCACGGCCCTGTTTGGGGATAAAATATTTAAGAAAACAATCTCCGACTCTAAACATTTCACCTTCAATCCAAATATTCTTTAGACACCAAAAAAATCTCAAAAACAATTATCTTTTACTCATTTGAGTTGGTTTGTGTGAAAAAACACAAAAACAAAAAAAAAAAAGTCAGAAAAATAACTTGTCACAAGAATTTTCTCCCCAAATATCTTTATAAGTTTTTAACTACTTTTTCAAACTCCAATAAACATATACCTCAAAAAACTTTCTCAATAAAAAACTGCTTCAACAGATGGTTTAAGTTTATCACTATTTTTTCCATTGAAGAGAGAAAACTTTGCCGTTCCCATTAATTTTATTTAGATAATAATCTACATCTTCTTGGTACATATATTGAGAAGCTGGCCACTCTAGGTGATGATACAATTGGCATGCACTAATCAGTGGACGCGTACTCAAGTAAGTTTCCAACTCCTATAATTGTACGGTGAATAATATATTTTTTTTTTTTATCTTGCTATATAAAATCCGTGCAGTGGCTGTAGCCTGATGATAGTTTATTCAAAATCTGTTCACCACACAAACTCATTCTATAATTGTGATTCTTTTGCCGGCTAAGTGAGCTGAGTTCTCATTGCCAGAGTCAGAAATTCTATTACAAAAAGCGATTTTAGTTAACAAATTAATCTAATTACTACAAGTACTTCTAGAAAATTATTCATTTACGAAGTTATCTACATGTATAAATAAATGCACAGGGATCCACACACACACACATACACAACACATCCAAACGCAAACATATGTAGCTATTGGTAGCTCACCTCACAACCAAGGCAACTTGTAATGAGCCTCTGCACGTAATCAATGACCGCTTTCCTCCTATTTTCAGAGACAACAGTGGGCTGAACCTGGGCTATGACCCCCTGCGTAGCGTCCTCGGCTCTTTGCCAGTACACGGCACCAATTACCGTTTGATTCGACGAGAACAGCGATGACGAAGACGATGGCGGCCTCTGATCCAAAACGGCGCCGTTTGGTTCAGGCAACCAATCCCGAGTATCGCCCATAAAAGGACCCAAGTTCCGCTAAATGACCAGCGAATAACAGCGAAATCCCTCAAAGACACAGCACGCCACCTACGGCTCCGGAACCCGCCGGCGCAGGAATCGACGGTGTAAACATAACCGCGGTTGGAATGAACGGACGAATCAAACGCAAAATCGGCGTCGTTGATATGAAACGAGACTTGATCTCGGGCGATCGGACAGGCTAAGAACGAAAGAGACGAAACAACGGAGGAAGTGGAACTAAAAGAGGGAGGGGAGGATATGAAAGGAGAAGCAGGAGGAGATGGTGGGGGAAAGGAAGATCCAAAGAGGTGTAGAGAGAAGTTAAAGAGTAGGGAACATTGGCGATTACAAATGTCGTAGTGTTTTCAGAGAAAGAAAGTTGAGAAACTAAGAAGAGAACAGAGAGCATAAATACGCAGATACCAGTACACAGGTGTCTCTTTCTCTCTTTCCTTTCATTTCCCACCTTTTGACCTCTTCTCTTCTCTTCTTTCTCTTCTCTGTTACCGTGCCGCTGGTTTCAGATTTTAACCCTTTTCATGCGCCCCACTTCTTTCCTTTTACTGGCGTCGCGCCTGAGGGTACATTCCCCTACCAGCTCTCTCCTCCCTCTTGGTTTGTATCTGCCCTTTTCTTCCTAAATTATTTATCCGTTTTACAATATAAAATGGATAAACAATTTCTAATTCAAAGTAGAAAATTCCACAAAATACATTTTTATTATTGTTATCACAATTGTGATGAGGTGTGATAGCTCAACAATCTTTGAAACTCTCTCTTAAAAACGTAAATAATGATTCAATGGTGAAGAAAAGAGATTAAAGTAAGATAAGAGTGTGAATTGTAGCATAACTCATTCAAAGTACAAACTGCAATCCATAGTGGGAGGAGTATTTCCCACCCAGCCCATCCTAATTGGGCTTGGGCCCAACATTGGGTCCTATTCTAGCCCAAGTCTCGTTCTTCGGAGGTCACAAAGTTGTCAAAGGGATCAGCCCTCAAGGTTAAATCAAATAAAGAAGGATGCATAGGGCGGGAAACCAAACACTGGAGACAAATGGGACTCGCCGACTCTGACATCCCCTGTTATACCTAGCGTTAAAGGACCTACATTAGCAGACAAATTAAAGACATGAACGACCATCTTTTCTCTGACGAAGGAGACCAGAAGTGATTGCGTCGTTCACCCATCGCCGGGACTCGCCCTGGAAGTCACGCCGCATTAAAAGAGTTATCCCAGGATCCACACCGCATTGAAAGCTCTGCCTTAGAATGAAACGTCGCATTAAATATCCAGACTAAGATAGATATGGGCAGGACAACTTAACCCTAACACGAGGAACATAATATTCCCTCGAAATTTAGTATAAAAGCCACGTCCCAGGTACGAAAAACGTTATTTGAACTCAATTATTCCCAGGCCAATATCGAAAACACACAAGACTAATTTAGGCATTGGAGGTTCTCTAGACCACCCCGAGCTCACTTTCTTTTTTGTGTTCACAGGTGAAGATTCCAGCCCGAGTTGCTAGAACCTTGTTCGTGTATACAAAACATGAAGTTAATACATAGTTTATAACTTTATAATTATAACTTTATAATATACATAGTTTATAACTTTATAATAAGCTCTAATCGTCAAGATTATGTCACAACAAATCCTTAATCACATATTGTTGTTGTATCCACCATCACAACAAAAATACGAATTCACAATATGCTTCTCCATCCAAGAGGGTGGCAATTGAGAGTGATTGCCTCCCGTAGAGACGAGCAAAAATCATATGTGTCACTCGAAATTCTCATTTAGTTCATCAATAACTCTAGGAAATACATATATATATAAATCACTTAAACCAATCGTATATGCTGACCATTAAATTGGCTATATATTAATTCCATTAATAACAAGATTTGATAAAATATTCAAAAACCTTCTATTACTTATCTTTTTTAATGAATAAAATTTTATTAAACTAGAAAAAAGAAATACAAAATAATGGGGTAAAAAGTCCTAACAAAATGTCTTGCTACAGTCAACACATCTCATAGATATAAATATATATATTAAGAAAAAAACTAAAAACAATAGTGAAGCCAATATATTGGTCAAAGCCCATGTTCCTCAACTAAACCAATAAGAGGATCGTCAAATGGTGGTTTTTGATGGTGTGGCTAGAAGCTACACTGGATAAAGGTGCATTGCATACACTTGCTTCAAGATGTTTTGTAGGACATTTTGCAACCCATCCTTCATATCATCGGAAAATGAAAAAAGTGCTTACATATTCTTTTGGCAAAAGGGAAAACAAAAGGTTATCTCTCGACAAGGGTGGAAAAACCAAGGACGTACAGCTAGAATGAGTGGTGCATGCACCTGTAGGTGTAGTGCATCGGTGGTAGAGATCGTTAGTCCAATTGGCCTCTCGTATGTTGTTGAGGCACGTGGTGGTGGTCGTAGTATTAATTGATAAAGAGTAGTGTTTTCTTTCATAATAATGATATGCACACGTCACATTTCACAATATATTTCATAACAATATTTTAAGATGAGGATATTTTTATAAAGTGATATTATTTATATAAGTTATTTTATAAAAATATCACTCGTTTAAAACATATTTGTATAAAGTATTATGAAAAAATGTTATATAAATCATTTTTCTTTCAGGATTTCAAATCATGGGGCGAGGAGGAAGGTATTGTTCGCTGAGAGAGAGGCACTTAGAAGTGAGGGTTTGTAATATGTTTAGCTCCCATTTGCATATTTAGAATATCTCAGTATATCTATAAATAATAGTAAAATTATTTGAGTATGTTTTATTGGATTTTAGAAAATGTGAGAGAAAAAATTAAATAAAAATATTATAAGTTAAAAAATTGTTTGAATATTATTTTTGTTTTAAAGTTTGTTGTAATGTTTTTTATGTTTTGTTTGAAAATTTGATAAAATTATAATGATTAGGTAATGATTAATGAAAAAGTTAAAAATTTAGAATTGAAAAGTATTTTATGTTTAAGTAATGTTTATAAAGGAAATATTTGAGAATACTTAAGAATAATTGTGTTGTCAAATGGACCCTTCAGTCTTCTGCTTCAATGTCAAGACCCTTATATTACTTACCAGAAACAAATAAATAATACCCTACTATTATGAGGCATTGTTTGGTTACATAAATGAGATGAAAAATATGTGAATAGTAGTGAAATAATTTGAATTAAGATATTTTTATGTAGTTTTGGGAAAAGAGAAAGAAAATATTGAATTAAAATATTGTTATAATATAATTTTTGTTCTAGGATTTGAAAAAATTAAATTATTTTTTGTATATTGTTTATAAGTTTGGAAATGTTGTAATGATTAGGTAATAATTAGATAAAAAAGTTAAAAGTTGAAAATTGAAAAGTGTTTGTATTTGAATGTTAAGATGAGATGAGATGAATTGAGTTGAGATCATCTATGAAACCAAACGGGGCCGAAGTGTTTATTGTCCTCGCTTTCTCCCTTTCTATATGGATTGTTTTGTATTTTTGGATCACATATGTAGAATTCAATATTATATTGTTTTTATCTATTTAATTTGAACGATTTGAATTTATTCATAATTACTAACCCTTTTAATTAGTAGGTTTTTGTTTGTGAGAGAGATAAAATATCTCAAACTCATAATAGATTCTAAGCCTAGCCCAAGGGAGAGGGTCTCTTTCAGTGTTTTTAATACCGTACCGTACCGACCGGTACTACCGGTATTTTCCATACCGGCCACTTGGCCGGTACAATTTATATCTTCGTTCCGTACCGGCCAAAATACTGGTGTACCGGCGGCTTATACCGGCCAGTATTTGATTTTCCGAAACACATATTTCGGCCGGTACAAAAATCTACTTGCCGTTTGCTTTTAATTTTAGATGGCAGTTTCGTATTTTGATTAAACACTTAAGGACTATTTTGGAAATTAGACTTTCACATCTTAGGGTTTTGACAAAACTCTTTTGACTTTTCTTCTTTTGCCCAAAATCGATTTCAGCCGTATAACTCTCTCAAGTCTCAACTCTCAAGCTCTCCTCTGAGTCATCTCTTTTCTCAAGCCCTACGATAGTGTAATTTCCAACTTCAAATTCAAGTAGCTTGTCTAAAACGCACAAAGGTAAGCTCTTTTTCGGTTTTTCCTCCATAATTTTTGGTTTTTTGTTTTTTGTTTTTTTTTTTTTTTTTTCCAGTTTTTCCTCCATAATTTCGATTTTTCCTCCATGACTACTGGCCTCTGTAAAAGTATTTTTGTTTTATTTTTTCTTTCTTCTTTATCGTATTGTATTGTCAAATAGCAACCTGCCAAGCATATTAATAGGAAGACATTAGCGAGGACTATAAATTCAAATAGCAACAATAAAACTCCTATAAAAAATTGACTATTAGCTAGCGAGGAAAAAGTATTTCGTTGCCATTCACCGATCGAGACAATTTCGATGACTCACTAACGACGAAAAATTGTTGCAATTGATTTATTTTTTTCAACAAAAAATTGGCTAATACTATAGTAATTTTATAGAACTGTGCGATATGAAATTAGTATTTAAATTTAATTTGTTCTACCGAGAGCACATGACTTTGACTACCGCGTATGCGTAGTACTGATCATCACGGCCAACCAAATTACTATATACAAGTGGAGGCATGATTATATTTGATTTCCACTCTATTGGCCTAACTAGTAACTAGGGGTGCTCATCCGGATCCGGATGCTAAAATCCGGGCGGTTATCCGCCCGGATTAATCCGGATTTAATCCGGGCGGATAACCGGATTCAATCCGGATATTCGGATTGTAACCGGATATCCAGATTTAATCCGGATCCGGATCCGGATTAAAGCCTGATTTAATCCGGGTTATAACCGGATTTAATTCGGCTTTAATTTTTTTTTTTTTAAAAGACTTTAAAACTTAAAAAAATATTTTTATAGCACTTAATTTTTTAAAAAAAAAATTCTGATAATAAATTAACAAACAAAATAAATAAAAAAGTAAAATAAATAATATTGTTGTTACATCACAATGCAGGACGTAAATTTACAAAAAACAAAAGAAATAATAATACATCACAACTAATTAAACTAAAACATAAATTTACAAATAACAAAAGAAATAAATTTACAAAGATCAAAATTTATTAGTCTTCACATCTTGTATTAATCCAGTGCTATTTTGGAAGTAAAACTGAAAGATGATTCTTAAATGCAACCCATATTCCCTTGTAAAGACAAATGGTGCAATCCCTTGTGGAAGAGCTGCCTGTGATTCAGCAATAACATGATTATAAATCCAACAGATGGAAAGTTTTACAATCATAATTAAAATCCATCAATCTCTCTCTCTAGGTAGTCTAGCATATATGTATATAAAAAAGAAATGCACCAACATTGATGATGAATATGCATGTACATGCAAGATATATATCCATGCAAACAAACATGCATGGAAACCTTCTACATTGGCACAGCTCTCAGTACTGATGACACACAGAAAACCAATGTGATTCAGTATCTAAAATGACAAGTTTAAACCATAAAAACAACTACAGATCTTGGTTCTGCAAACTTTTCCATGAAACAAAGATGGCCCCGTGATTTTTTGCTAAGCATTACCAACTGCTACTTACATCTTCCAAGCATAAATTAGTTGAGATAGTAACACCACCGAGAGATATGAAACCATGCATAGATTGCACACAATTATGTAGAGCAACTGTAAGAACAATATATTAATAAGCAACCAAAATGATGTATACAATGTCAATGTGATAATCCTAAGCATGCATGAGCACATATAGAAAAAGTACCTTCCTAAACTTTATTACACACCTTTAAAAGGGTACAAGTGAATTTATTACACACCTCTAAAAGAAGATGTTTGTTTGTGGAAGTGGGTTTGCACCAGCACCCAGTTTGAGGGACCAATAATATCCGGCCTTGTAGAAAGGGATTGACCAACTGCATCAGCAAGCAAAGGCATGTAACTAGTATATTGGTAATCTTGTATCTAATTAGATTACTTTTGTCCATACTACCAAAAGATATTAGAAGCTCGCTCACCTTAACTCCTAGTTTCATCTTGAATCCAAGGAGACATCCAAGACCTGATATGACACCCTGCACTGCATCTAAGAATATTGAAATGGCAAGCAGAGGTGTCATTGCAGCAAATTCCTTGATGATTGTAGTGCTGCTACTGAACAAACCAGCCCATCAACCTAATATACCACACAAGGCAGCAAGACAACACATTACATCTTGATCGAGAAAAAGGGTTGGAACAAACAACAAAGATTTCATGAATCATTATTGAAGGCTCACTTAGAAGATGAAGAGTGTTCTGAACTTCAAGGCCAAGGAAAGAATCTGTAGTGAGCTTCACTTGATTCCATTTGACAAGCTATTCTCATCCGGGAAATTAGAATTTCCCTCAGTTTGTTCTAAAGAAATATTTCAAAGCCATCCCAATTAATAAAACAAAAAACTATAATCATTATTTTTTATATGAGGTCTGCAACTGAAATAGTCAGCTCAACTAAAGCTCAACAAATCCATTAAAAGTTCACTACCTCACCTCTTTGTAATAGTCATCCTTCTCTGATTTCCAACATCACAAGCATATTAAGCTGAAGTTGGAGTTGCTTAAGTTGCTGAAGTTGAAGGAAGAGGGTTATCTTAAGAAAAAAAAAATGTAAAGGTTAAGTTAAATGGATAAATTAATAATAAAAAATCAAACTTAACAAATCAAAGTGTTTACCTTCAATGTCAACGCGTTCTACATGCTCATCGACCTCCCAAGAACTAAGTGGTTCACAAGTCAACCAATTTTGCGTGCAAATTAGTGCTTGGACAGTCTCCGGAGCTAATGAGCTTCGGTATGGATCTATTACACATCCACCGGTGCTAAATGCGGACTCGGATGCGACGGTGGAAATAGGGATGCCCAATACATCACGTGCAACCTTCGCAAGGATGGGATATCTAAATGAGTTCTTCTTCCACCAATCCAAAATATCAAACTCGGGTATTTTTGGTTCAATCACATCTGACAAATACCTATACATGTCCGAGCTAAGTACTGAACTGTTTTGCTTCTCAAGATATTGCTCTATAGCTGTATCAAAATCTTCACAATCCAGGTCATCAACAATAATACTTGAGGAACTTCTATGGGCCATATTTGATCTTCCACTACCTAGCCCATAAAACTCATGGTATTGCTCAATCATACCATTTAGTACATAAACATTTGAATGACTTAGTATTTGTTCATTATAACTTGAAGCTGAGAGAGAGGTAAACTTTTTTAATTCTAATGTTTTCACTGTTGAAAAATATATAACATTTTCACTTATGTTTGATTTTATTTTGACAGGAGCATAAAAAATGGAAGAGATGTTTTAGATCCAATCAATCTTGAAAACATTGATTTGATGGAAGAATGGGTGGGTGAAGAATCTGAGCTTCTTGATGGAGAAGATTTAGATTGGGCAAGTATTGAGGAGCCATTAGCCTTACTAAAAGATATTGGTGTTGATGTTGATGACGGTGATGACGTTGATGAAAATATTTTGATTAACATGTCAAATCCTGATCCTTATTGTCTTTCTTATGAGGATTAGTATTTTTGATGACATGATGACGTTAATGATTTTATCATGATAATGTTGGTATTTATAACTTTATGTTAGTCTTAACTTAAAACTTAAGACTTGTATTGAGAAGTATTGAGTTTATGACTTATTTTGTTGTTATTTTGGAATACAGTTAATGCTTGTATATATATAATTTATCCAGGTTTAAATTATTCCGAAATGGTACACAAAATGATACCGGTACCGAAATGGTATCGTGACCAAAATATTATCCCGAAACAGTACCGGTACCGAAATATTTCGCTCCAATGCCTTGACCGGTACGGCTTCCGGTACGGTATTCAAAACATTGGTCTCTTTAGAGAGGAAGAAAGAATGAATAAAGGATGAGACAAAAGGCCAAGGAAGGAGAAGGGTGTCAGGAAAAAAAGTAGAGATGTGACGTAAAGAAGAAAAGATGAGACATAAAGTAAGGGAGAAAAGCAAATGATAAATGAGGCTTTTAGATGACTTTCAGGGGAGGGGACTTCAACTTCTCCAGCTTCTTCAATCTCAAGACAAGAACTCCAGTGGAGAGATCTCTACCAGAAGATAGAGCTCAAATCTCCATTGTACAACAAGGATGAGAGACTATAAAATAATTATATTAATGTGGATTTTCCCTTCCTTAAACTCCATGGACGTAAGCATTACGCCAAACCATATAAATTTATGTATCCTCGTTTCTTCATTTTTCTTGCATTTATTTACTGCTCACCGCTATGGACGTAGGCACGAACACCATACACCAACACTGGTCTACCGTCCAATACTCCACACAGCATTGATCGAAGCCTGAACAGTCTCAACGGGCCAGGAATTATTATTTCTCCCATTTCGGCCTGTTGCGCTATTTTTAGGAGTTAACATTTGATTTAAAATATATACAAACAAAGTTAACATGTTTGATATGCTTAATATTACACCCAAACAAAAAAAAACTATTGAATGAAATTGTACTAGTGGATCAGACAAAATAGAAGTTAGAGGAAAGCTAAAATGTATCAAGGAATAAGTAATAAAGGATCTGATGTAGATTGAAAATGGGGAAAGCTAAACTGGCTTACGAAGGGGTTGTTTATGAAGTGATAAAGAAAAATCCCACATTTTTTTCTAGTCAAGATGTATTGTTAAAAGCATAATATATTATATAAGGTAGACATTTTTCACCATCAATTTCATGCATACATGGTGTAAAGAAAGAGAAAACATTAAATCAGGATGTTCTTACACCACCCAATAGGAGGCTGACACATCGGCTTCCTAGTGTATTTCAAGATAAGTGAGTTATATAGTATTATATCCCCAATCTTCTCAAAATTAATTAAAACAAAATCAAGATATATTTTTATTGTCAAGAGTCTTCCTTCTCCACAATCACAAGCCGAAGGAAAGCATAGCCATTGTCCGACTAGTTACGCTGCGATTTTGAAGTCCATTCTTGCTTCAAACAGGAGAGATCTAAATATGAAATAGGTGGTCAGGGTGCTATCTGACTTATGCGGCCCTCACCTAGACTTATTGGATGAGACGGCTTCGTAAGTTCATCTCAACTCATCATTACAACATTTTCAAATCTCAAAATAATAATAATATTTTATCATCTCAACTTAACTCAACTCAATTTAATTCAATTCAGTTCTACATCCAAACACAACCTAAACTACTTTTCAAGTTCCAGAAAAACCATAACAATGGAATGAGAAAGTATTTTGGCCGGTATGAAATAGATATAGTACCTGTACTGGCCGGACGGCTGGTATGAAAAATTTCGGCCGTACCGGCCGGTACGGTACGAAATTTAAAACTATGGTTGAAACCCCTTGACAACTCCTCCCCCAACAGCACGCGACCAACCCAAAAATGGGTTCTCACCCTCTCATCGCCGTGGTTAGCCTCCAGGCCCCAGCCCCACCGTCGAACACCACCGAGCCATCAACCTACCCCCTCACCACCACAACTCCACCAGCACCCCCTCAAGCTCCTCCATGCCTGGCCATAGTCCTAAGTCGATTTGGTCGCCGACGTGAGGGGAACCCGCTTACATCAAGAAGAACAAACCAACACACATCAAGCAAAATAACAAAAAAAAAAGTCTCAAATCTGAAAGATGGAGCTTCAGATTCGTAGGGTTTCAAAAAAGAAACTTGCGAAAAATCAGAAAATAAAAAGAAAGCTAGACATGGCGAGTTTTATAGATCTAGAGATCTGTAAGCATTAAAAAAAAAATGGCCCTACTGGAGTTGGACGGCGGCGCAAGTTGGAGAGGGGACATGGGGCGGCGTTTTGGGTCTGAGAGAGAGAGAGAGAGAGAGAGAGAGAGAGAGAGAGAGAGAGAGAGAGAGAGAGGGGGAAGAGGGAAGACGAAGAAAATGAGGGAGTTCACACATAAACAGAATAAAACCATTCCCTTTAGATGACTAAAAGACAAATATATCCCTAAACTATATGGAAACACATGCACTAACTTAATTAACAGAAGGCTAAAATTGGCATGAAAAACATAAACAAAAGAAAAAAACGGATGGACAAAGAGTATTGTTCATTATTGTAGTAGCTTGATAGCCGCTTATTATAATAGAATATATATATATATATATATATATATATATGTCCACTAGATCAATAAATTGGTTATATATATAGTGATCCCCTTTTATAGGTTATTATTATTTTTTATCAATAAAGAATGCTAAAAGTTGATATGGAATTATTAAAACTTTTTTTGTTCAAGCACATATAAAACCTACTAAGAAAACCCTCATACTATTGAGTTAATATTGGCAAAAATATATTTATCATTATTTTTACCATCATCCTCTCATCATCTCTTGGTGTGACATTGAATGATTACTAATGTTAAATATAGTCCTGGGTTATGCAAGTACTACGCACTTCTTTTAGAAAAGAGTAGTCCACCATTATTTTCATGAGTGTTCCACATTTATTCATTTTTTTAAAAAGAGCGTGCGACACTTGCGCACTCTATGATTACAAATATAATTTCTCATTATATAAATTTATAATCAATGATTTTGCAACTAATAGTATTTACCTTTTCTCTTATGAGAGATGTTCGCGAATCCAACTCACATACCTCATTCAACCACCTTATCATATATAGAGTAATGCTACATATATTTACATTTTTACTTATAGTTTTACTTACAACACTCATTTTGTTAGTTTTTTTTTTAAATTTAGATTTTGAATTTCAAATTTCATAATTTTCAGCATATCAATAACTGACATGTGGATAAGTAAATTTTTTGTAAGTTTTTTTAAGTACATTTAGCATTTTCCCTATACAATATATATGAGTAATACTACTCGTCATCCTCTCATCATTCTATGATATGATATTAAATAATTTGAGACTATTTATTATATTTTACTTGTGGATTTATCATTTAAAAGAAATGATATTTGAAGTCCTAAGGTGTTCAAGCAATGTGCACTCCTTTGAAAAAAGTGGACAAATCAGGGACCAACATGAAAAAATAATTTTTTTAATGGTGAACCTGATCACTTTTTTTAAAAGAAGTACATGAGACTTGCACACCCAGTGGCGGAACCAACAATTGTGTTGAAGGGGGCCAACTTTTCTACTGTGTGACACATTGATATAAAGAGTAAAGAGTAATAATAGATACAGTTATAGGAATTGAAACCACTACGCACTCCATTTGAAAAAAGAGTGAGGTCCACCATTAAAAAATAATTTTTTATGTGAGTTATAGAATTACCTACTTTTTTCAAAGGGAGTGGACGCGACTTGCACATCCTAGGACTGCCAACTTCATTTCTCTTATGTAAATTAAAAAGATATTGAAAAATCATAAAAATATAACTACATATAAAAGTATATATATTTCGGTAATTTGCTACGTACATGTAGAAATAAAATTATAAAAACACAACTTAATATATATTTCAGATTCTGACGATAATGTTTTATGGAATAATATTCATCCATTGTTATTTTTGTAATGAAATATTTAGAATTTATTTTCTTCATATAAACTATCAAAAGATCATTTAGAATATCATCTTTTATTCTAGTATATAAGCTACTTTATCAGATTTCATATAAAATCTAAATATTAACATATCACATTAAACATATAATGTTATAATTGAAAGTTTAAACCAATTCTTTTCTTACTCAATGAAGTCTAGAGGATAAAATCTTACAACTATTTTTCATATAGATAATTGACCTTAAATAATTTTTCTTGTAAATTCTATATTAAGAAGCCCAATATTCTATAATAAAAAATTTTGAAATCCATATTAATAAGTTTATTATTTCTCCTGAACTTAGTTTTAAGTTTAATTTTGAAGAGGTCACATTCTTGAAAATAAATATTATATAGAAATTAAACAGAATTTTGGGACTATAAGAAAAAAACTAGAGAGAGGCATTTTTAAGTATATTGAAATTTTAGAAAATTTTAGAAAGTATATGGAGATTATAAATTTTTTTGGGGGAGGGGCATTTTCTATATTTATAGAATTATGTATAAAATCTAGGGGGTATATTGTGTTTTCAAAAAGTTTTGGGGGGGCCATGGTCCAACGTGGGTCTGTCATTATGCATATCTTAAGACTATATCTAATAGTATCTAAATTAAAAATATTTTTTAATGAAGTTGCACAATTATATTAGCTGATTTGAAGTGAATAGTAAAATAATTGTAAAAGAATTATAGTTGTACTTGTAAAAGTAAGACAATAAACTCTTATAATTTCACTTTAATACGGTCGACGAAAGTAAGACATGAAATATCAGTATAGTTAGCACGCAAATAAAAAAAGAAGTAAATATACATAGCCAATAAAAAAAAAAACAAAATAGGACCATCACTCCAAAATTTCTAAACCTTGTGCTAAATAGTCTGAATAAGTGTAAAAAGAAAATATAGGGAGTGGTAATTGGGATTAATGGAGTAGCTTAGGTCCCATGCTCTTTTGGCCAATAAATTGCAGTATGGTTCAAGAAAAGACAAACTATGAAGGTAATTTTTTAGACAGTTTTTGAAGAGGTTTGTCCAGAATTTCTACAGAAGTAGTGAATGGTTGTTGTAGATGTTATAACAATTTTGAATTAATTGTTGCAGTTTACGAAATCTCTGCAAACGCCGCATACTCTTTTTGAAAAATAGTGAAAATCCATTTTTGCACAACCCATGACTGAATTAATTGTTGCTAATTTCATGGGTAGATTAGAGAGCCTATAATTTTGCATAGTTGCTAATGTTTATTATCTATTTAATTTGCTTGGGGTTTATTCACAAACGACAATTTCCTTCGTTGCAAAACGTAATGTTTTATGAAGCTGAAGTCCTTATACCCGGTTTACAATCGAACATAGTCATACCATTAGGAACTAAGTAAAAGTTACAATCTTTATACAATGGTAAACATCATTTCAGACCATTTCCAAACTTCATTTCGAAGAAGCCGCATATCCATCTCCCTAATACTGAAGAAATGTATAAATGTTAATATATTTGTAAGCCCAGACGCTGCATGACAAATATCTGGAGAACGCCATAGACGCTATCGTCTGAGGAGATTTTGGGGAGGGGAGAACAGGGCAAATGACTTAGGGGAGATGAATATGAAATGAATATTTGCTTCTATCCTTTCCAAAATGTGTTGTTTAGGTTACAAAAGAAAAAAAATATTTTGAGTTGGCCGGTGTAAGAACTCCAAGTAGAAGAACTTTATGCGTGTGTGTATATATATATCACTCGAGAACCTAGAACTCATGTAGGTGATTTTGAGTCGGAAAAATCGATTTATCATCTTTTTTATCATCATCATCCTCTCTCTCTCTCTCTCTCTCTTAAAGAGTCGAGGTCACCTGTCCAATAGTGACTACTTCTCAATTTTATTAAAATACCATCACTTATGGCAGAGGAATACCGTAGTAACAATATAAAGCACCTGAGATATTGCAAAATAAACAAAACTCAAGTGCCAACAAATCCCAGAAAAAGAAAATAACTATCATCGCCTAATGTATGGAATGCCAAGCTTGTCCATGCGAATGAGACCCCGAATATTGCCTTGTGAGAAGATAATGTCATCAAAATTAACGATGTGGGTTCCTTGCTTTGCCAAAAAACCCGCCACCATATCAGCTTCTTTAAAAATATGTCGAAAACGAACGTTTAGCTCACCAACAATCTCTTTCACTTCCTCCCAAAAATTTCAAAGAAACCAATAATTGCACACTCCCGATACCAACCAACCATCACCCTTGAATCTAATTCTACCAAAATATCCCTTAAACACAACTGCTTGCACATCTGAAGCCCATCCAGTAGAGGTCTACACTCAGCGATAGTATCCATAGCCTGCCCATAGTAGTGAGCAAAACCCGCCATAACATCACCTTTAGAATCTCGAATAATATCACCCCACCGGACTCACCCAGATTACCGTGAGAGCCATCATCCACATTTAATTTTGCCCTCCCTCTCTCTGGTGGTTTCCATGCAATTAATTTTATCCTCCTCTTAACAATAGGAATAATCAAGCAACCTAACCTCTCCATAACCATCCAATCATGCTCTCCTAAGCCCCGAAATTTCTTGGTCCCACTCGAGATATGATTGACTAAAATTTTAACTGAACGAATGATATCATCATAATTAAATTTTGTACCTTCCATTCGAGCCGCACACCTTGCCCACCATAACAACCATGAGATGATAATGGGAAGAACCCCCCGAAGCCACCCAGCCTGTGAAGACATTGAAGATCTTTGCCACCAAAAATTCGTCATCCCCTCCCAATTTCAAATATGAGCAGTTCTAATGCAACAGGCTTCCGCAAAAAACTTCCACACTTTTTGAGCTCATTCGCCTCATATAAAATATGATGGAAGGATTCCAATTTAGGTTGAGCACAACACTCACATTTAGAAACTATAAGAATTCCTAAAAACTGAATAATACCATCCATCGGAATTACCCTCCTCTTTGCATGCCAAACAAAAAATGACATCTTCTTTGAAATCCAATTCTTCCACAGCCAAGCCTTTCATGAACATATATAACCACGTTGCCGAATTACTTGCCATGCAAATTTGGTGGAGAACTCTCCATTGATGTTGGGCTTCGATACGCATGTATCCATTCTCATCCATCGCTTTATACCCGCTGCATAAATTGTTCTGAACATCTCAGACGGAACCGAATCCCGCAACACTTCAAGATTCGGACCATTTTCCGTAAACACGTCTGCCAGCCTCAATCGCACATCTCCTACTACTAGTATAGAGGCAATCAATGCCCCATCCCCAATCCAGTTGTCCAGCCAAAACAGAGTTTGTCCTTCCTGAATAATCCACTTTGAATTGTCTAGCACCTTTGGCATTAGATCCATTATACCCTTCCAAAATCGAGACCTTTTCCTTAGCTGCATCACATAAAAAATATGAGAATTTCCAATGTATTTTGTAGTAAAAAAATTCAACCACATCGACTTCCCCTGAATTAATTTCCATGCAAATTTCATAAGCAAGGCTTCGTGGACTTCATGAAGATCCCGAATTCCAAGCCCTCTATTTTCCACCGGCAAACAAATTTTCCTTCAAGAAATCCACTTCCTTCTTCGAAACTCCATCGAGTAACTCTAAAGAAAGTCTGAAAAAATTTTCTTCAACACCGATAACACCTTTAGGAAGATTCAATACCGAGAACAAATGAATAGACATACTATTTAACACATGTTTGAAGTAGCACGATTTTACCTCCAAATGAAAGTGTCTTACTTTTCCATCCAACTAGCTTCTTTTGAATTTTAACCAACAACGAATCAAACATACGGATAGATAAACAACCCACAAATAAAGGAACACCCAAATACGTGCATGGCCATCGACCTTCCTCAAAACCAAAAATCAACTTTAAACCATTCTTCCGTTCAACTAAAATAGAGGAGGAAAAAAACATGGAGGACTTACTCAGGTTCATCATTTGACTAGAAATCCTTTCATAACGGTGCAAAACTTCCATAAGCCTTCGAATAGAAGACTTTCCCCCATTGGCAAAAATCAGAATATTGTCCGCATAAAACAAATGAGAAATCATAGCTCCTCCACTAGGATGGAAATGCTTAATTCGACCTAAACTGAACTCTTTTCGAAGCATTCGAGAAAGCACATTCTCAGACAAAATAAATAAATAAGGGGAAAGAGGATCACCTTGCTGTAACCCATGCGAGGCCTTGAAAAAACCTTTAGAGGACCCATTAAGCATCATTGAGTAAAAAAACAGCATTATACAAGATTTCTCCAATTATTAGAAAATCTCATCCGCCGTAGAATCTCAAGAAGAAAGCTTCAGTTAACTCGATCATATGCTTTAGCCATATCTTTTCAACATTACATTCTCACCTCTCACTTTCCTATTAATGCCTTAAACCAATTCTTGGGCCAAAGAAATATTTTCAAAAATACTTCTTCCCCGAATAAACGCTGCATGTTCAAGAGAGATAATTTTATCCAAAATAAGAGCCAAACGAGACACCATAATCTACGACATAATCTTATATACTACCGAGTAAAGGCTAATCGAGCGAAATTGGCCAAAACCCAAATGATCATCTACCTTTGGAATTAAAACCAAATTTGTAGCCACAAAGAACGTAGAAACCGGTTGCCCAGAGAATAAATCTTGAGCCATTTCCACAAGGTCATCTTTCACAACATCCCAAGCCATCATGAAAAAACTAGCCGAAAAACCATCTGGGTCTGGGCTACTATCCGTAGGAATAGACCATAAAGAACTTTTAACCTCCTCCATAGACGGAACAGCACACAAAGCTTCATTCTCATCATTCGAAACTATCGGCGTGATTAAATCAAGATCTGCCGATTCCCTCTCAACCTGCGAAACTGAAAGGAGCTGCTGGAAAAAAAAAACAACCACACCCTCATGCACCTTTTCTTCCGAATCAAGCACTCTCCCATCATCAAGCCGCATCCTCTCTATCCATTTATTTTTCTTCTTAAGTCTCATAGAAGCATGAAAGAAACTAGTGTTAGCATCCCCCTCAGCAAGCCATTTAATTCTAGATTTTTGGTAGGCCATAACCTCTTCACGATGAACCCAAAGTAAGTGATCTTGCTTTACTGGTTGGCCAGTTCTAATTCCAGCTCAATAATACGAGTTTCCAACTTCTTTAGTTCTACCTCTACCCAGCCAAAAGACTCCCTATTCCACGTTCGAAGAGCACTTTTGAGTCTTTTTAATTTTTTACTGATACGCACCATAGCACACCCTTCCACACTTGTATTCCAGACCGCCCGCACTAATGGAAGAAAACCCTTATGAGTTCCCCACATTCTAAGAAACCTGAAAGGCCAAACAATTGGCTCCCTTTCTCTGATAAGTTGCACCAACATTGGTGCGTGATCCGAAGAAGTCTGAAGCAAATACGTTACCTTAATTGCGCCAAAGTAACTAGTAAATTGCAAGTTCACAAGTATACGATCCAGCTGCGCCCAAATTCTCCTCCCCCCTAACCGCCCATTACACCACGATAACCGATTCCCGTCATACGGAAAATCCACCAAATCACAATCATGGATACACTGGTTAAATTTCCTTTTTGCTTGGGGTGCCTGCAAGAGACCACCAACCATTTCACTATCATCTTGAATTATATTAAAATCCCCCCCAATGAACCATGGAAGTCCGCAAGAGTTTTGCATTTTCAGAAAGTCCCAAAGTTCCACTCTTTTAGCCCGAAAGCAACTCGCATAAACAAATGTTGTAAGCACCCGGCAATTACCACGTACAAACCACCCACTAATCGCTTGGTCCAACATGGCAAGCAACTCAAACTCAAGCTCAACATCCCAAAAAATCTAAATTTTCCCACCCACCGCCAAATTATTAAAAAAGGACGGCAACTTCATCCATCTCGCCCATCTACTACATTTATTCGAAACTAAAAAATGGTTCTAAAATAGCCACCACTGAGGGACGACTTTTATCCAAAATGCGACGAAGTCTACTCTTCGATGAAAGAATGTCCATAATATTCCAAGTAAGTATCTGCATCAAAAATTAAAGTAATTTCTTGGAACGTGTGCAATGGTCCAACACTACGACTGATTTTACTCTTCCTACTCCCTTCATTTTTTTTAGATGTCAGGATCTGAGTCAAACGACTTAGCTGCTAGTTCATGCAAATCCTCCTCAGACTCACCAGATGACCCATGCCTACCCAGTTCATCCACATCTTCCGTAACAGATAATTCTGTATCACCCAATCCACCTAGTTCAAATTTGAAAGCCTCATCCACCAGTCTCAAAGAACTTCTCGGTTCAGCTAAAGCAACATTTTCGTGTACGTCCCCCTCAGATTCTTCCTCTATGGCTTCAAATAAACTCTCATGCGGATTAGAAGCTATCTCCTTAGGTAGCACATTAACCTCCACATCCTTGGCAACACATGGATCCAAACCAATGCCAACTTGCTCTTGCACATTAACCTCCTTAGGAATCTCAACGCCAAATGCACCCATACACTATGTAGGAAGTCCCCCATCCAACGATACGAACCACACCCGGGAAGGATCCCTATCTTTTGTTTCTCTAAGTTTTCGTATGGCTTCTGGGATGGAATTGGTCGAGCCTTTTGAAGACTCCCCACATCATTTTCTTTATCTAGAATAGTAGACACGTTCTCCCAATTACCTACCACCTTCCAAATATTTTTCAGACCATTGTTTTTTCCTTCCACCTCCCCAACAATTTTTTTTTTTTCCTTTCTCCTTCAGCCGTCATCTAGATGCCCATGTTTTCTGCAAAAAGTACAGAAAGAAGGAACAGATTCAAATATCACCTCTTGAAAGTGGCTCGATGCAAGACCCGGAGGGCCCAGCCAAAAGGATTTACGTAGCGGCAGTGACGCATCCAATCCCACACAAATCTGAGCCGCCTCCGGACGAGGCACGCAGGCCTTCGCATTGTCTCTCTTCAAATATCGGCCAAACCCATTACCAATACTTCGCAACATCGACTCCTAAAAATAATTATGAGGCAACCTCGATAAAGTGATCCATACGGGTACTCGAGGGGAATCCTCATCTTCCACAAAATTCGGAGTCCAGTGAAAAACCTGAAAAGGAGTACCATGAATTTCAAAATTCTCTCTCGCAATCACACTAATAAAATCTTCCTCCTTTGCCATTTGAACCAGCACATTACGAGGGTTGCACAATTGGCCAATCACTGGTATAGATTTCAAACCCCAACGATTTTTTATAAGTCCGCGAATATGGTCCAGAGAAGGTAGCCGATGAAGGAGTTTCAGAACAACGAAAAATCGAAACAGCTCAGCCGATTGGTGAATTTCCGTTTTCGAAAACATGAAGAACATCTCCCCATCCTGAAATCGTGGTTCCCATAAAGGAATATCCATCTCAGGCAGGACCTATGATTTCACAGCCACCACATCCACAAACGCAGATGTCATGCGCGAGGTCGTCCCCTGCACCTCTTGACTCAATAACCCCACGCCAACGCCCTATCCTGCCAATGGAGGCAAGGCGTCGGTAGGCAGCGCCATACGTAACCCTAATTGCCCCTCACAAGTTGAGAGAAAACTTTCCTCTTGCCATGTCAGCAGCAGTCCCTCTCAATATCTCTTGATGTAACATTAATGATAGATTTATAAGTAAAATATAATAAATAATCTCAAATCATTTAATATCACATCATGAAATGATGAGAAAACGATTGTAAAAGGGATGATGAGTAGCAATACTGGTGGGATTTGGATAGTGAGATGAGATGAGATAGTTTTAGATAAAAGTTGAATAAAATATTGTTAGAATATTTTTTTTAATATTATTATTGTTTTGAGATTTGAAAAAGTTGAATTGTTTATTATATTTTATATGAGAATTTATAAAAATTATAATGATAAGATAATATAAGATTAGATATGTTGAGATAGTTTTGGTATCCAAACCTTGCACGAACAAAATAAATTCATTCTCTATAAAATAAAATAAAAAGAAAAGAATAGAAAAATGGAAAGTTTTAGGGCCGAGTAGGGATGAGCAAGGTCTGGGCTGGCCCGCTGGGATAGGAAGACTATTAGAGCCCGAGAAGGTCCACGGTCACGCGACTCAAAAACTAGTAGGCTACCTTTGCAAGACAATTCGAGAAAATCGACTGGGGAACCTCGGGAGGTGTTAGTGGAGAAGTTGCAAAATGGCCGGAAATGGACGAAAAGCACTTGTATTGCCGTTGTTTTTGTTACTTTCACTGTCACTGTCATCGATCTCCATTGCTTACAGGCCCGGAGACATCGTTCCCATGAGCAAGATGGGTCAATACCACTCTGTACGTACTCTTAGCCCCCCCACCCCATCAATACATCCTTATGATCATATATATGTTATATATGGTTTTTGATCCAATTTAATGCTCAATGCATCCACGTATTGCTGATTTCAGTCGAGGACTGTGTGGCAAGATGTGATTGGTCGACATTGCCCAACATTCGCTGTTAATCGTGAGGTACCGTTCGAATTTTTTCATTTAGGGTTTCCTATTTTATTGTTGGACTCATAATTCGGTATTTTAAAATGTTACGTTGTCTTGTATGCTGCGTAGGCTTTGATTCCGATACCGAAGCCGGTTGGTTACACTGGAGCTGATCCGTACAAAATGTGAGAAAATTAATAGGCTTTTCTGAGTTTTTATATTTTTGGTTGTTGTTATTCTTAACCGATGCGGGAATTTATGTTCATAAAAGTATAATTTCGCGTGCAGATCATTTCAAGTTGGAAGAGAAAAGTTTCTGATTCCATGGCTTCTTGTGGTAAATCGTAAGAGTTCTGAGGTTCCTATGATCGATGTGCATCTGGTGAGAATGTACTCTAGTTAAATCAGCAGTTCTCATGATTACTGTGTCGTCTTTTTGAGCATCTTACAGATGGTGACTGTTTAAGAAGCTGTAATGGAAATATGATCATGATCCTCTAGATTTTTCATGACAACTTTACGGTAGAATTGTTTTTTTTTTTTTTTTTTTTTATCGGTAACTTTAAGGTAGAATTCTGAAACATCAATAATCAAAATTTAATAAAATAGTTCAGGTTTTGCCATTTTAGCTATTTACTGGTTTAGAGAATATTTCATTGTACCTCAAGAAGTTGTATGCTGATATAGAAGAATTTAAACCGTTTTATAAAACTTAATGTTTAGGATTTGTATGTATGCTGATATAGAAGAATTTAAACCATTTTATAAAACTTAATGTTTAGGATTTGTATGAACTCTAACAAATTCCTGCTACTCAACTTGTATCCAATGCAGAGGTACTCGGGAAGCGATTTGCATGGCATCACCGCCAAAGTTGTGGATATGCCTCACCATTGTATGGATTTTGGCATGGTTACTTATCATGAGATTTCCGTATATATTACTTATAAAAACAAATGAGATGTCCCTATTTATTGTGTCTTCCTCTATATAAGTTTGCTAACTAACAAAAACTCACGAAGAAATTTCTATTTCCCATTTCTGATTGAATCCTAATAATTTTGATTGTTTCTATTAAAAATGTGCATATAACTAGTTGTTTCTCAAGTGTTGTGATCTATAGCCCTACTATCTTGTCTTGATTATGTCTTTATGATTTCTGAGGTTGAATAAGTCTGGTGGGCCAGTTGTGGGTATTGTCTTATACACAAGTCAGTGCGTTGAAAATAACAAGGCGTTATTGTTGGTTTCTTTATAGAGCTTGGTACCCAATACATGCTTTGGGTGAATATTTTTTCCTTGGCATTATGATTCACTATTCTGCCGAGCCTTTAGGGCCCAAGTTAAGTAAAAAACTACCTAGACTGCATAAGAGAGCAGTCTTTGACATATATGTATATATATTTTTTTATAAGTAGCAGTCTTTGACATCTTTCTGCTAATAATTTTGAATGTTTCTTATTTAAATTTCAAAGTACACTTTCATCTGTCGTATCTTGCTGGAAGTTGTCTTAAACCTTTTGATTTGCCTTAGAATTATGTCAGGACGAAATTCTAGTGACCCTGTCTTCAAGAAGACCATTTTTATGTTGAATAATTTCGCAGGAGTACTCTCAAATGTGATCCATGAAATGTTGTCTGCTACTATTTTGGATCACTGTCCCATGTTTGTTATTGCCCTTTTCTAGTGTTTTCCGCTTTAATGGGTAAGAGAGCATCTTGAACTTATGGTAGTTAGGTCAAGTTTTAAGAATTAGCAGAGGATATGCATCATATGAGGTAGAAGAAATGCTGCCAAAAGATTGATTTTCAAATACTTAATTGTGTACTGTAGCATCCTCAAACTTGTGAATTCTAATATAAAATTATCTTGTCTGACTGAATAATATCATGCTGTGTTTGAGTACATCCTAAGAGTTCATTTTGCTCATCTTTGTGGAGTTTAATATTGGGTTTAAATATCTGTGTCTTTAACAGATGTTGAAACCCATCCACACATTCCTAAACAGTTCTGGGATCCTCAACATTGGCCAAAGCATGTGCTTGTTAGATACACATGGTTAGTATACCAACATTACGTGTTTTTACCAGTTTATTTATTGGTCGCTAGGTTTGCGATGTTTTTTCTGGTGGTGCTCAATATTTCTGTTTACCTATTTAATATTAAGTTTGGCTCTTGTGCAATTAAACTTGGAATTGTTTGCTTTCCTCAGCTTCTCTGGATTTAAGTTGAGCATTTGGGTAAGATGTACCATATATTATTTCTTGTGTTTACTGGACCTTTCCAATGTGTTGGTATTGGTCATGAACCCCCACCAATTGTGGGACAACTGAGCTGAACCACTCATGGCAGTTTCTTTTGGGGAGTTGTTCTGTTTTTTCTTTTCTTTTTGGTAGTGGTGAATTACTCACATCAGCAAAAATGTTGTTTTTGAAAATATTAGCATATAAGGTGCTACTATCTAAAAGAAAAAAATGTTGGATAAGATCTTAGTAATATTGGTCAGATTTGCTTTAGCCAGTGTTACTTATATATTAGTGTTATATTTAAAAATTTTGAAATCCCTAGGGGTTGGCTCAAGTGGTAAAGGCCTTGGACTTGGGGTATGCTCCCCTTAGGTCTGAGGTTCAAATCTCCTTGGGTGCAAACAATCTCTAGGGGCCCATTGGACTAGGGATTTTTCCCTTGAATTACCCGAGGTACACTTGCAGGAAACTCCTTGGCCGAGGGCCTGTGCACCCCCGGGACGCTGTTCTGGACACCCGGTGCCAATAAAAAAAAGTATTTAAACATTTTGAAACTTTATATTTGCCATATTCACAAATTATTGGAGCTGTGCTACATGTTTCAAGGCTTGATCAAATTGTATTTTCTTCTTTTCTGAAACAAAGGGGCATATAATTACTTGTTCATGATTTAAGCCAGTGTATGATGAACATCTTGGTCGATTGTAATAGACTTTATTCCGTTGGTCGATTGCAATAGACTTTAATGGCATGGATGTACATGATTTCCTTGTATCCTTAGAAACTGATGCATAGGTGTTGCTCTTGTATGTGTCCTGTGTACTTGGCTATGCCTATTTTTAATAAAGCTCTTATTTACTGATAAAAATTGATGAACATCTTGGAAGTCCAGCTATCAGTTTCCTGCAGATTATAAGGGTTTCTCTTGAGTATTTATTCTGACATATTTCAGGGAGGAGGAATCAGAGATAGATGTTACTTCTGGATTCTATGCTTTGCTTGGGTCAGGTAAAATTTATTTTGAATTAGGAACTAGATCAGTTGTTTAGAGTGTGCGATGCATTGCTACTAATATGTTTTTCTTTTCCTATACAATGGCTATTTGATACATCATTTTATTTGAGGGGAAAAAGAACATGCCGGTGGGGTGTTTGATATGATTAGATGTTTTTGGTGGTCTACAAGCTTGCCTCTCCAGAATCTTTATTATACAAGCTATGCATGTTTTCAAACCCTAAAAGAAATGCCAGTATATATGATTTCTGGTTGAGGGATTTAACTCGATTAGAAATTTGGACCAACTTTTCAAACAGCAGAATCTTCATGAGTTTGCAATTAGTAAAAGTGTATGCACTTTATTCTCAGAATTGCTACTAAAAATCCTCATTCATAAACCAGGGCTTGTGCTGTCGTTTATTCTGTCAATCTACATCTTGCAATCATCACGGGACAAACTAGCAAGGTATTCCCTTTGCTCTACCTACCATGGCAAACCTTAAGTCACTCACCTATTTATCAACTATGAACATAAGGCCTTAAATTTGGGCTATCCTATAAAGATGTTGTATTAGCATTGTAGTGTTAATGTGATTATTATTATTATTATTTTCAGTTTTCTTAAGAATGGGATTTTCTATTCTTTCCAGGTTTGTAAGGGAAACTGTTGCAGAAAGCAGCATGCCCGGAGGAGAAGTGGCAAAGGTTGAATAATGTGAACCCTAAAAAGTGCCGATACAGCATCCATAAGTGCAAATTAATCATCTTAAAGAAGTAAAAAGGCATTTGTTGAGGAAGATATTGCCAGCAAGCACAAGTACTTATTTCCATGCTAGTATATCATTCTCCTCGAGGATCAATCTAATGCATCAAAGCTGGTGAGCGAAATTGAAGTCCCCAATGGTCTGGGAAGTAGTTCCAAATTAAGCAGTGAGATTAACTTTTGGTGCAACTAATTTTAAACTGGCCTATGTGATTGTATTCGCTGTGTAGTCTTTTCACGGATCTCAAGGGTACTTCAAAAGCACGCAGCAGTTGCTTTTGTTTTTATAGATTTCAATCTGAGTATATGATAGTTTATGTCGAGGGGTGATCAAAGTAATTTTACAATGCAGAGAACATATTTTCTCAAGTCTCTCATTTTAATTTAATTATCCTACTTCCATGCTAATTCTTCTTACAATTGAATTTTCCCTCTCAATCAAAATCCACTAGTCCTGGCGGCCTACAATATTGGTCACCATGCAATTATTTAACCTGTGAAAAAATTGAAGAAAATATATGAATAGTATATTAGAATAATATTGCTTTCATCTTATTCATGGTTTCAGAGGGAATATAGTGGAGATAAATTAGTGCTCGTTCTCTGACATTGTTTGGTGTGGACTCCTCATGATCAGCTGTCCCTCATCTATCTCTAAATTTCTCTCTTTCAAGAAACTATCCCCTTCCTATAGATCAATTGATTTATCTGTTTCTACACATTTTGAGCCCAACACTTTCAAACAAACTGTCCAACATCCTCATTGGCGTGGAGTTATGACTGTTGAAATAAAAGCCTTAGAGCTCAATCATACTTGGACCCTCACCCTTTTACTCGATGGAAAACAACCTATAGGCTGCAAATGAGTGTATAGAATTAAATATAACTATGATGGTAGTATATACAAAGCGAGGCTAGTTGCAAAAAACTATACACAAATTGAAGGCCTTAACTTCCAAGAAACCTTTTCTATTGTGGCTAAGCTTGTAACTGTGAGATGTCTTTTAGCTATAGCAGCCTCTCAAAACTGGTTTTTATACCAGTTAGATGTGAACAATGCATTTCTTCATGGTGACTTGGAGGAAGAGGTGTATATGAAAATATCACCTGATTTTTCCCTAGAGTGGGAGCATAAATATGCAAACTGAACAAGTCCTTATATGAGCTTAAGAAATCCTCTCGACAGTGGTTTTCCAAACTATTCTCAGCTCTCACTTCCTATGGCTCCATCCAATCTCAAGCTAATTATTTACAGTTCACCATACATGGTTCAGGGCATTTCACCATACTTTTGATTTATGTTGATGATATCATCGTGGCTGGCAATCATCTTCCTTCTATTACAAACTTAAAGTCTTTTATTGATCAAAAGTTCAAAATCAAAGATCTTGGAGACTTAACATTTTTTCTTGGATTGGAAGTAACTCGGTCTACCAAGGACATTGCCCTTAATCAGCGCAAGTATGCCCTTGATATTCTTAAGGATTATGGTTTTCTTGGTTCAAAGTCCCTTAAATTCTCCATGCAACAAAATTTGCGACTTAGCAAGGAAGATGGTCCTCTTTTACAAGATGCTTCTTCATATGGTAGAATATTGACCCAAACGCAACCTTATTGGCCGATTGATTTGTTTGACTATTACTAGGCCTGACTTGGCCTACTCAGTTCAAGTCCTTAGCCAATTTATAGATAAGTCTCGGCAACCCCATTTAATGGATGCTAGTTATTTTCTTTTACACAAGATATGTGTTGTTGATTTGAACACTATCATGAGGGGAAGTTTTAGTTTACATGATTAGTTTATATAGAAAATGTCTCTCTTATATAAGTAAAGAAACACGTGTCTTATTATGTGATGCTGTGTTACTAGCATATAAATACTACTTGTAAAAGACTACAGAATTAATTTTCAATTAATAAGAATTGCATGTTTGATTAGAATCCCTAATTTTCTCTTCCCTTTCTGCTATCAACCCGATACATGCCCTAGCTAGCATTTTGCCCCCCTTTTGGCCATGGCAGTCTTGTCATATATAGCACTATGCATATATGTCGGCCAATTTAGTCCTAATCAAAGTAGGACTACAATTCATTAATTTGCCACGTTATATAGATAATATAATATCATCAACGTACAGAATTAGTACAATGTGATCAAGTACTAGAATTTGAACGATCATAAATTAGAAATTTAATTGTAAGCATCCTTTTTATAATAAGGCCGGGGATAGAAATTAATTAAGATCCGATTTCACTGCAAGTTGGAATAAAAACTTAATCTTAATTTTTTTTTTGAAATAAAAATTAATTAGTCGTACTTCACAAGGCCCCTATATATATATATATATATATATATATATATATATATGGCAGTAGAAACTAAATTTAGTTGTAACACCACTATATATATATGATATATCCCTCCTACTACTTCAACATGCATGCAGGAAGGATAACCTCAATAATTTAGGGCCTTTCTCTCGAGGATTTTACCGGTCGAGTACTAGTCTAAGATCGACGCTGCAAATGCACGTTACTTCTTTTTACAGTGCATGCGTCACTTTGTATATAGTACGTCCATTCTAGAATATCGATTGCTGATAGGGAGTATACGGATTCCTCCCACGAACAGTACTAATTTCACTATGACTGCATGTTTACAGTTTACATTTGGAGCTGTGTCTTATCCCGGCCCTAAGGTTTTCCAAATTATAAAGACGGTCCTTTGGTTCATGTAAAAACAACTGCATGCAACAAATTAATATGGTATCAAGCGCCGCAAATCCTCACCATTTTTTTCGTACGTATATAAAGAGTTAACTTGGAAAGTTTTAAGTTGCGTGTTCAACGCTATTTTTTTGTGACAAATACTGTTTTTTTTTTTTCTTTTTGAAACAAAGAACCTCGTATATTTCATTACTCACAAGTGAAAATTAGTACAATTTGACTCCTTTAAAACTTGTAAAAGAATACAATCTGAACAATCATCTATCCATATCTGTTCTTGAACTATTTCTAAAGCATTTTTTGCTAACAAATGAGCTACCCCATTGCCTTCTCTTCTTATAAACTTCACATTCCAAGCACTTCTTCCTTTAAACACTGTTTTTATATCCTCAATGATGTGGCCTCTAGCAGACAGATCTTCATCTTCACTATTAATAGCTTCCACTACAAGTTTAGCATCCCCTTCAAAGATGACTCTATTGAAGCCCAATTCATTACTTAAATCCACAGCATACCACAAGGCTACTGTTTTTGCCATAACAAAATCAGAAACTGGGGGTCTTTTGTAACAAGCACAGGCCAATACTTCTCCCTTTTCATTTCTTAAAACAACTCCCAGCCCCATATTTTGTTTATTGAGAGAGGCATCCCAATTTGCCTTAATCCATCCTTGTGAAGGCTTCATCCACCTTTGACAAGAGCTACTCTCAAAATACCTTCATTCTGTGGCTTAGCTTTGTCCTTTAGTTGAGCCTCTTGAAAGTCTTCAATCACTGCTCTTGCTACTCTGATCAATGAATCAAGTCCTCTGAACTTGTCTTCAAAAATAAAGGAATTCATTCTAAGCCATAGTGACCTCATTAGAACAGCCACTAGTTCTAGTTCCACTATTTTCAATCTCTCAATCAGCTTCTTTCAGAAAATCAGAAAAATATCTTCATTAGCAGACCATTTCTAAATGACTCGAAAAGAAACTGCCCAAACATCCCTAGCAACCGGGCAATTCATATAACATGCATTGCAGTTTCCTCTTCACACCCACATATTTGACATGATGCATTTTCCACCACCTTCCTTCTCCATAGATTCTTTTTAGTAGCTAAGACATTGTTCCCCAACTTCCATAGAAAAGACTTGACCACACTTGGTACCCTCAAACCCCAAATATTCTTCCATAACAGAACTTTTTTCTACTCTCTTGAAGTCTCTCCCTTCTGTGTTCCTTTCCTCTCTTGGTCCACATAATAGGCACTTCTTACAGTGAAATTACCCTTATTAGAATGCCCCCATATCAACTTATCCTCTGAACCCAACTTACTTAAAGGGATACTGCAGATTTGTTCAGCCTTTTCCTTCATAAAGATTTCCTTCACCAGTTCCTCATTCCATTATTTTCCACCTTGATCCAGCAACTCACATACCCTTGCATTTTTGTCCAAAATTCTGACAGGAGATTGGACTTTAAAAGATGATGGGGTATTAAGCCACTTGTGACCCCATACACGAGCACATTTGCCATTTCCTATCCTCCATCTCAACCCTTCCTCTAATAATTTCAAAGATCCCCATATACTCCTCCATATTAAAGAGGGATTGGAGCCCAAGTTTGCATCCAACAGATGCTTCGACTTAAAATACTTCTCTCTAAAAATTACTGCAGCTAGAGAGTTTGGGTTTTGTAGAAATCTCCAAGCCTGTTTGGCTAGTAAGTCTGAGTTAAAACTATCAAGATCTCTAAAACTCATTCCTCATTTCAACTTCTGAGTCCCCAATCTTTCCCAGCTTGTGACAAATATTGTTTGCCTCACATAGTAAACTATATTCATATATATTGCATGCGTCAAAAACCAAAATTTGTGATAAAAATTTATGTGTGACCAATTATATGTATGTATGTATGTATGTCTTCCAAAAATTAGGGCAATCACGTTTCCTTGCTCAACACTAATATGTTCGACTGGGTGTAGATCAAGATGATCATGTAATTAATTTGGCTTAGAAGCTTGGCTCGATCGTGATGATCAGGATTTCAACTGATCGCTGAAAGCTAATCAATTTGTACATATATAGCTTGACTTGTCCATCAAGATAAACTAATATAACAAAGCTAGCTAGTTGTTTTGAAATTACTTGTTGAAGTCCATGAAATCTGTAAATTAAATTGCCAACATACATCCTAGCTGCTATCCGCAAGCTGCCAACACAACTTCTATAATATATAATATGCTCTATTTTTCTGCACCACCATATTATATATATATATATATATATATCTCATTTGATCAATGTGTGAATATTCATATGTGAGCAAAGCCTGCACTAGTGATTGGTGAAATTGAAGTCACTTTCCAAGGGTGGACATGAGTCATTGTTTAGGAACATAAGAGTGTCCTAATTAGAACATTACTCAACTGAAGATTACACTTACTTTTCGTGAGCAATGCATCTGATGATCTAGATCTCTAGAAAACCAAAGTACTCCTTTTGCACGTATTCTAATTAATGTAGTGACGATAATGTTTTCATCAGGGAATTAGAACTCCCCTTTAAAGCCGATATTAAGATTATTGCAACATGCATATCATATTGTGGCGGCCAGGTTGAGACAACTATAATATTTTGGAGATCAAATCACAAAACGGGTGATAGTTTCAAGGGATTATAAGTATAATGATCTCCGCTTAAAAGTATAATGAATTAATACTTCAAATTAACCTCCTTAATTGAGATCCATATGAATATTGCCTGCTGGGAAGGGATCCTTAATTAATAAAATTAGCTAGGTTTCTGATCACTTTGCTCTGCAAATGTGACGCCGGATGCAGAATAATGATTATTCTGACAGCTAACTGAACAATAGAAGTTAGATATTGAGATTGAGAAAAACGTATACAGAGAGAAAATTCTAAAGATAAACTATGATTTTTTTTATAAAAATCGAATATATCTTCTGAAGCCTACAAGCCGAGCTTAAATGGCTAAGGAAAAAGTTGAGACAAAATTATAATTATGACCAAATAATAAAATACGAAAGAAAATAAGTATCTTGCTAAAATCTAGTTGAAAATCCATAATAAAACCGTTTCTCAAAATAAACATTACCATAAAATAAAAATTAACCAAAAATAGAAAAATAACTTAAAAATGACGATTTGGAAGGGAAAACAGCTGGTTTTTTGCTCAAAATTGGGACCACCAGGCATAGCTTGGTGATTACAACGTGCGTACTGAAGAGAACTTTCCAAATTAGGGTCATATGCACGATTCTGCCACTCGTATACAAAGTTATGACCAAAACACTTGCATGTGCACGATATCACTCCCATTTTCTCGCCAAATGAGGAATGTCGTTCCTCGCCCAACCAATGAATGTTGTTTCTCACTTAACCGAAATTTTTATATTTTCCCGCCAGTTTTGTGTTGGTCTACCTTCTTGAGGCAGTACAGTGCTATTAACGTCAAATCTGTCAGTTGAGCATCATCGGATTCAGATTCCTTTGCATAAAAAATGGCACGTCGGGATTCAAAGTTTGGAGAATTGAAAAAGTAGAAGATCAAGTTATGAAATCATCACATGTCCCAAAAGGTTAATTAAGTTGGATGTGGGTTAGACATTTTCTCAATAAGTGGCTTGAAATATTTAATTAAATAAGATAGAGTGCAGACTTATGGTTTGAACTCAGGACCTCTATTCTGATACTATGTGAAATCATTATTTATCTTAAAAGTTTAAACTAATAGAAAGATGTAAATTTAATATTTATTTGTATTATATTCTTATCAGACCAAAAGCGCCACGAAAAGAGGAAGGAGTAGTTCTTGATCTAATAATAGTTGTTAACATAATTGGAGTCACAATATTAACCTAGCAAGCTTTTAACGGAATAGTATTCAAATGCAAAGCAGTCACCACATTATTGAAGTTCACGCACGCATGGGTTAAAGTCGATATGATATGTTATTCTGATATCCAGGCCAACATGCATGTGAGGTCCCAAAAATGTACTTTTGCACCAAAGTTAAACTTTAAGTTACAGGATCTGTACAAGTTAACCTTTCAATCCATATTGTTAAGCATATATATGTATGTATGCTTTAATTTAATTAAGCACGCAGAAACTTTTGTGTAAATTAATGTAGTAGCTCTGGATCAGATCATCAGAGCTATAGCTCGACGATTTGTAGAGACAACTTGGGAGTATGCTTGTAATAGGCCAGAAGAGTATTGGTTTTTGGTCCCCGCAAACTTAAGATTCATGGTCCCCTACGTACGATTACAACTTCGATCGAGTACTTCGTATTGAGCTATATATAATATAAAGATGTTAAAGACTAAGAATATAGTACGTACACAAATATTAATTAATATAATTAATTAAACTTTTATATACTGATCATCTGTTGGAAAACAATCAGGTGATCAAAAGGGCCATATATATGAATCATTACACAGTGTTTCTCCCCACTAACGCATACCGTATATAAAAAATAAAAAGAAATATATTTATATATATTTATAGGCCAAGGAAGGAAGAGATCAAGGCATAAATATAATTATCCCACATATATAATTAAAAAATAAATTCATAATTTACAACCTCGTAATTTACAAAATAAATAAATAAATAATAATCATCTGATCTCATCTAATGCACGTCGTTTTCATAATCGTACAAGAAGCTCATGAGGCGACAAGCAAACTAATTAAGAATGAGAAAGGGAGTTTAATACTTCATGTGATAATGTGGTTTGGTTACTGTACATATTAAATCTCCCTTGTCCCCCGCAATGACTAATTACATTAATGCAAGCAATTGAATATCATGATCAATTCCCACTAATTAGATCCCAACGTACTAGTCTTATAGCAAATAATGCCACACTTTGATTTAAAAATAAATAAATAAGTTATAATTAAAATGGCATTTAAAAATGTCTTGATCTCGTGTTTATTTTTTCCTCTAATTAAAGGGGATCGATCAGCAATAATAGCCCTATATATATATATCTATATCTATATATATTACTGCTAGCTACTTCATCTTCTCGCAAGATCATTGGCTGAACATGATGTTACCTTCTTTCTGAACCGAACCAATCTAAAGCTGCTTGCAGGGGACCAAAAGGAAAAGTTGTTCATGTTCATGAGCATACAGTTGTGGAAAATGAAAAGAGCATGCAAGAAAGAAAAAAAGAGAAAGGGATCAGATGGAGCATATATTAATAAAGAGAAAACTGAAACAATAATATTAATTAGACGATTATATACATATGCAAGGGGCCGGTATACTGCGCGCATGCATTTATAATTAGCAAGTTGAAACTGCCAGAATATTGCATATGACAAAGCTAGCTTTAGTTAGTTTAATTTTGGCATCTTCGAACGTACTGTCTGATCACTCACATGATGTGGACACAGTTTTAATTAAGGTAGCATGCCTATGTACGGCAATCCCCGCACTTTGCTTTGTTAAATGAAAATTTCATTCTACTCTCATCAGGAGCTGCGCTACTACTATTCAATGTTTTCAATACTGTACTGGACGTTATACCGGTCAAGACATTGAAACGAAATATTTCGATACCGATATCATTTCGGAATAACATTTCAGAATGGTCGATATATAAATAAATTATATATAAAAATTATATTTTAAAATAATAGTCTATATATAAATAAATTATATATAAATACATATATATATAAATTATAAATAGTCTAGTCTGAATTGAAGGTTAAAAAATAAACTTATAGTTTGAAAAAATAAAATAAAAAAATACTGGCCGAAATATCGGTCGGTACAGGCCGAAATTTAGGTCGGTATTTTGGTCGGTACGAAATGTATATAGTTCCTGTACCGGCCGGACGGCCAGTACGAAACATTTCGACCGTATCAGTCAATACGGAACGAAATTCAAAACCTTGCTACCACTACTACTAGTACTCTAAGAAGCTGGTAAAGATCATAAACATCGATCATGTCTAGATCGAACCGCATTGCATTCCATACAGCACATGAATGAAGTTATAATAAATTAAGTACTTAGCAGCTAGATGATGAATATTTAAGCATGTTTAAGTCTATATTTGAAGGATTTAATTGGTGCAAGATTAAATATATAGTTAAAACTAGAGCCAATAATGAATGCCGGAGAAATTAAGTACGTACCTCATGATCATGATCTAGATCCTATATATGCTACGTACGTACTACTTTGCTTCGTTTTGAGTTAATTGGTTTAAAGGATCATGTAGTATATTAATTTCTCCAGAAGGCCGGTTTGATCAATAAGGTCGTCCAATGGTCACCTGATGGCGGTTTGTATTTTATTTGAGGAATGATAACTATTGCTGCTACTCTTGACATGATTAATGTTATAGTACTGTTTATAATTAATTAGGATAGGCCGGCTAATAAGCTACATGCATTTTTATATTTCTTTTTTCTCTATAGCATCATTATATTTTCTCAACCATCGCTGTCTAAATAAAATTATGAACATTAATATAAGACTATGCTTATATATGAGTATATATATATAGTCAGTACACTGATCTCTACTTCCAGGCCACTTTGAACTTTTAAACCCACCAGGATTATTATTTATTAATGGTCCACACACACTAAATTACTTCAAAAAATTTCATAGCTTAACTTTGTGTATGTATGTATGTATATATATATACATACCTTCTTCTAATGAAAAATACATTACTGAATTAATGTGATGCCTCATATGATAAGGATAATGATAGGTGGTATATGATATCTCACATTGTTTGGAAATGAAAAATTCTTATTCTTTATAAGGTTTCAATGGGGCTCCAATTATATCATTGATTAGCTTTTTTGGAGTATAGATCATGTGGTTTGAGATTTTCATTAGGGCATTACAATTAACAAGTACAACTCATAAAAAATTATGAAAAATGCTATGTGAACTGCTGAGTGTGGCTAGCTGGTGCATTTGTATATGTGTGTGTTTTTTTTTTTCTTATATTAAAGAGTAATGCTAGATATAGTCATGATTTGAGCAAACTTAGCGCACTCCTTTAAAAAGGAGTATGATCGACCATTAAAAAGTTAATTTTTTCATATGAGTCTCATATTTATACATTTTTTTTTTCAAAAAGAGTGCGCAACACATACACATTGATCTATGACTGTAAATAGTATTTCTCTAATGAGAATAGTGAAAAACAGATTAATATATTGTTGGATCCTAGCTAGAATATGTTTTTAATTAATATTCATTAGTTATATATATATATTATATATAAGTCTAGTAATTGATAAATATATACGGTCAATTTCTATCATGCATATATGTGCATGATAATTGAATTCATGTACATGTACATATACATGTTTATGTTAAATATATATATATATATATATATATATATATATATGTACATGTTTTTCTCGTGTATTCCTGTATTGATCATCTTGTGAAATTAATTGAATTTTTTTATTTTTTTCACCACATAGGCAAAAAGGGTAATATGGAGGAGAACAAAAGTTAATAGTACCCTCTATATATCTGGATACATGTGATCATATAATAAAATAGTAACACCATTACTTCTTGTGAAAATCTAAGTTGCCGTATATGTTATTTTATTTTATTTTTTTATTAATGGTTAAGAAAATGATTGCTAGTAAATTCGTGTATTTTTTTAAATGTTTAAGGTGTTTAAAAAATATTTAAAAAGAAAAAAAAAAAGAAAAGAGACATAATTGCAATAAAGGATATGTCGTGCATGCTGGGGGCAGAGTAGCATTGTCCTACTTGTTGAGGGGTCTCTCCTAGACATGATACATGCTGATCATCAAAACTACATGCGAAGAGGAATTAATAATATGAAAGAACCCAATCATAGAACATATATATAGCATAAAAAAAAATTATAAATTAGATATAGATATATAAAAATAAATCTATATAGAATCGGGACAATGAATAGCAATTAATAAATAAAATGATGATCCACCTAGCTAGGCTATATAAGTAATAAATAAAATGCTAGCTACTGCTGACACTATTATTAAGCTACAACATGATAGAGTACTTCTTATTGGAGGGTAAGTGAAAGTATATGATCTATGTCCTTGCTGCTTAGAATGAAGCTAGCTAGCTAGACCAAGGACCAGATGACAGGTTTAATAATCTCTTGATTTGTAGACTTTCAATACATAATCAGGTAGCTATGTGGGGGAACGAGGGGACATGACAAGACCATCAATCCAATTTGTTCCACATTCCACAAATAATTGAAGCTGTGAAAAACATTAAAAAAGGGAAACGGTGATTAAAATAATCAAACATTTAAATTAATATAAATATGGTGTATAGGCCGCTTTGTGTATTTAAAATTATATTTAACATTACTCTTTAATTAATTAATAATATATAACTTCTATATATATTCGCTTATTGGAATTCATATAACACGAGCACACGTACGTACAACAAATTAAGTGCTAATTAAGCAGAAGTTTGCCGATGTAAAAGTCATTAATCAAAGATATTGGCCTGACATTAAAAAAGATTCAGCTTATCAAAAGTTCCAAAATCGTGAAGCTGCAGAGTGATCCACTGATGACCATTTTTTTTTTTTATGTGTGTATCAACAAACTATCAGAAAATTCAAGTGGAGAAGAAGATGATTGAAAATAGAAAGATACCTTTTTTCCAGTTATGGTCTCTGCTTAGACAAGATCGGGTGCCCTCTACTCCAGCCATGGACAGTATTGGCTTACAGCTAAAACCGTACAAAAATTAATATTAATCTCCAAAAAGGGAGAAAGAAAGATAAGGAACAAAGAGAAAGAATGACTGGACTGAATCATGAGCATAAAATACAATTAGCAAGCTAGCTAGGTGGTGCATAACTAAAAAGTTCAGCTTTATTTAGTACTGATTAAACATGGAAATTAATTAATAACTTAGAATATCAGTACGTACTCATGAATCATTCAATATTAATTGGCAATTATTTTCTCATTCTATCAACTGTAGCATGCATGCATGATCAGTTGGATATATAGTTTAATTAGCTTTAATTTACATGATATGATCAAAATTATGAATTCATGACATTCTTATATATAGCTAAAAATCTTAATTTTATCTGAAATTTATAAATTGCGAATCGGTATAAGCATTAATTGTATGGTTCAATTATTAATGTAAATTTTAATAAATTTCATCATCTAATATATATTGTAAATATTGGATATCTTATATAACTTTTGTGAAATTAATTAAAAAAATAATGTCCACTTGATGGTCTGGTGGAAAGTGCCAAAATACCTCCTTTTCTTTTATATATATATATATATATATGTGTATATACATATATATATATATATATATGTGTATATACATATATATATATATATATATGTATGCGTGTGGGCCGGGGGAGAATCATTCTCATCAGTTTACATATTGTACCTTTGATTCCTAACACCTTATAACAAATGATTATGTTCTCTCTTTTTAAAGTATGATTGAAAAAATAAATGAGGATATGATTGTTTAATTAGGGTTTTTTATTTTTCCTGGGAATTTTTTCGTGGATAGTGGGACGAAGAATTAAACAGCCTAGCTAGCTTGCATAAGATCAACCTTGTAACGAAGAAACTTGTCCTAGCTAGCTCTTTCCAATCTGAAGAAAACCACGTGATTTGCCTTAATTCCTTCCTCTTAATTTCAATTTCCACTATCAATTAATATCTTACGAAGTAGTGTTCTAATGTTACGACTGGTATATATAATATGACCAGGCTCTAGACTAGCATATATGAACTTTATATTAATAGTACTTGTACTATAAAAGTGTTATGTCTACAAGATAAACTCACTACAAGAATATATTTCCTGCGAAAATAACTATTTTCTTCTAAAATGAGTTTATTTTCATCTCAAATAGTCATTCTCGTCGGAAATAATCCATCTTAAATATTCGTTTTTCTTGTAGTGGTACTTCTAATTAACTTGTCTTAATGTGAGACTGTGAATTTTTTTATTAATAGTAAAAAAAAGTTTATATCTAGCGTCATATCACATCAAAACATGTTAATTTATAAAATGAGTATTAATTCACAAAGGAATTACATAAAAATAATTCTACAAACTGACATAATTTCATCTAATTTGTTAGATCTACTTTATAATAAAATTAACGTTATAATCTAATGAACCACATCAAGTCACGTCAGTTTGTAGAATTACTTTTATGTAATCTATTTGTGGCTAGAATATTTCTCCTATAAAATTATTTTCTATAATTCTTTTTAACGACCGAGTATTTCTCTTAATTGGGATCAGCCATTAGACTTGTATCTTTTTTTCCCTATTCTATTTTATCATAAAGCTAGCACCACTTGCTAGAACCATTAATCCCCTATGGCCTCCTAATTAATTAGGTGATCTTAAAGTCTGTTTCTTTATTTTCTTGTGATCACGAGTTTCCTTATCTTTTACTTATCAGACTGCTTCCCAAAAAGCACAAATTAAGGCTAGGAAATCTTATTTACCAAATTAAAGGAGATCGATGCCGATGATTTTGGCTTTTCAAAAAACTAATGCTAGCAGTACTAGCTGAAAAAGTCGAAACAAACTAAACACTTATATAGTAACTCATGGGTTGAATGGAGGTTCAATATTGCCAATTTCAACTCCAACAGTAATATATAGTAAAGGTTCGAATTAACAAGTGTGCGAGAAAAGGAAGGAAACAAATTAATTTGTGAAAGGATAGGGACAATGTGCAGTATAGAGCTAGGAAGCGAAAAAAAAATGGGGTAAATTGGAAAAAAGTGATATTCTGAGCAAAATAAGTTATAAATAACAGAGAGTAAAAAGAATAAAACCGATTAATTGTTGACATGATCATTAGTTTTATGACATGTTTTGATGATCAAATTAAATTAACTAATGTGTAGAAAAGAAAAGGTAACTATAATTAATTAGCAAATGCCTACGAAGCTATGCACTCCATGCAACACAGAATGAGGGGGAAGAAAGAGGGATACATGGCACTTAAATTAGACATGAGCAAGACTTATGAAAGAGTGGGATGGTGTTTTCTGAAGCTGTTATGATGATGATGAGTTTTGATAGGCCATGGGTTGAGCTTATCATGCAATGTGTGAGCATTGTAAGATATTCAATTTTGATTAATGGAGCACCATAGTAGGAATTCTCACCCTCTAGAGGCTTAAGACAAGGGGACCCTCTTTCCCCTTATCTTTTTGTCCTATGCTCAGAAGTATTAAGTCATGTGCTGGATAAAGCTGAGAAGAAGGTCACATTTCTGGCTTTCCTTTTACTCGAGCTTCTTTGCTTATTTTTTTAAAGATGATAGCCTTCTTTTTTGTAAGGTTAATCCACTGGAATGGAGCAAGTTATTCAGGCTTTTGAATACATATTAAATAGCATTAGGTCAAAGATTAAACTTGGACAAGACTTCAATCTTTTTTAGCAGGAATACAAGACAACATGAGTCCATCATTTCTACTACAAGGTTGAGAGTATCCAAAGTCTTATGAAAAACATTTGGGCATTTCTTCTTATGTGGGAAAACACAAATTAATTGCTTTCAGGCCTATACTGGATAGAATCAAGAACAAAACGAGCAACTGGAAAGTAAAGTTCTTATCTCAGGCTGGCAAAGAAGTCTTTCTCAAGTCAGTTATTCAGGCTATCCCAACACTGTATGGGTATATTCAATATTCCAAACACCATTTTAAATGAGATCAATAGACTTATGCAAAAGTTTTGATGGGGGCAAAGGAAAGACAAATCTAAAACTCACTGGTTGTCATGGCAGCACCTAGGCAAGGCTAAATTGGCAAGTGGACTTGGGTTTCAAGACTTTGAAAATTTCAATCTAACCCTACTAGCTAAGCAAGGATGGAGAATTATTCAACATCCTCACTCTTTGGTAGCTAGAGTTCTCAAGGCAAAGTACTTCTATAGATCAGACTTTGTTAATGGCAAGCTGGGCAGTAATTTATCTTTCTTATAAAGAAGTTTTATGGCAGCTAAGCAGTTACTTAGAGAAGGCCTAATTTGGAAGATTGGAAATGGTGAGTGTGTGAAGATATGGTATGACAAGTGAATCCCTCGACCAACTTGCTTCAAAATTCAATCACCAGTGAGAATTTTGGAGGATAATTCTCTGGTTAAAACATTAATTGACTCTAATTGTAATGAATGTAAGGTATCTTTGCTGAAAGAAGTGTTTTTTGAGGAAGAAGCAGAGTTGATTAGCAGAATCCCCATCAATCTTTGTAATGCCCCGGATAAGCTCGCTTGGAGATGCACATGTAATAGAAAATTCTCGGTTAGAAGTGCTTATCACTTGTTAGGAGACATTCAAGAAAGCAAAAATGATCAATATTCCAGGAGTTCCTCTGCCACAAGGTTTTGGTCTAAGATTTGGAAGTTGTAGGCCCCTAATGTAGTTAAGGTTTTTCTTTGGAGAGCATGTCACGAATTTTTGCCTACAAAGTTGAATCTATTCAAGAGTAAGATTTTAGACTCTCCAAATTGCCCAGTGTGCAATACAGTTCAAGAAACTGTTACTCATGCACTGTGGTCTTGTATCTCAACTCAAGATGTATGGGGATCTTGTTCTAAAGGTTTCAAAAGGGGTTGGTTATGGAGAAACATTTCAAGGAAGTATTGTCATATCTATTTCTATCATCAATGAATAGGAAATTGAAGAATTGGTAGCCATAGCTTATCAGTTGTAGAGGAGAATGAATACTTTTGTTTTTTAGGAAAAATTTCTGCCTCCATGTAAAGTGGCACAGTTGGCCCACCAAACTGTTATTGAATACAAGGATGTTGTGAAGAAATTGCCTAGTGGAGAAGCTCTTAATGTCTCAGTTGAGCAACAGTGGAGTGCACCTCCTCTCAATACCTTCAAGATAAATTGGGATGCAGCCATTGATAAATTACATTGCAAAGTGGGAGTGGGAGTTATAGTTCGAAATTGGGAAGGTCAAGTGGTGGCAACACTCAGATCTCAAAGGAATCTGTTTCTTGATGCACACACATGGGTGAATCCTATGCAACACTTAAAGCTTTGATTCTATGCCAAGAGTTAGGATTGCACTCGAGGGTGATGCACAGTCAATGGTGAATGACATTAATAGTTCTACATAGAAATGGAGCTCAACAGGGTTGATTATTAGAGATGTGAAAAAATTGTTGGGCAAGATGTCTCATTGGTCTATTGGATACATTCCTAGAACTATTAATGTTGTGGCTCATGCACTTGCAAAGAATGTACTTAAACTCTATGAGGAGAGCATTTTGTTGGAGGACATTCCTTCGTGTAGTCATTCTTTGATTTTCTAGTATGAATAAGAGCAATCTTTCCTTCAAAAAAAAAAAAAAATTCTCAGAAGGAAGACCAATCTAATACCGGCCGTCAACCCATTTTCAATACCACGTGTCGTCCCCTCAAATCCAACATCAGTGGATCCATTGACCGATATATGTTCTCCTTTGTTGGGGATTAATTAAGAGGAAGAGAATTAATATGGATATCTGCATTGGACCTTCGTAAACATCAAAGAATATATAGTGCATCCCAACTCGTTACAGCAGTCTTCATCCATAGCATCGCAGTCTGTCAATTGGATTGTATTGAAACCGTAAATCAAGGCAACTACTCGTCCTTGGTTTGACCAAGAAACGTTGAAAATTAGAGTTGGCCGGGATCAATTTATTGTGTCTATATTAATGATCCGTTTATTTGTATTTACTTTATTTACATTCACCATGTTTATTGTATTAGCTAGCTAGAGTGTTTGTTTGGCTGATCTCCACCTCCTTTTTTAATTTTTTAATATTTTTATGTGCATGGCCTTTTGATCATGAGGCCAGCCAGGTAACTTTATAAGAACATTAGTATTAGTTTATGTATATGCATATGCAAAATTATATTTACATAATATGGTCCTAAAATCTTCTACATTGGCTTATACATATCCAAATATTTAACTATCTATGAATAGTACTTATCCAAATTTGGATAACTACTATTCATCTTACAAATCATATTTTAATCATTATTTCTCTCTCATCTCACTCACTCTCTCATAATCCTTTCATTTTCTTCATCCTTCAACAACACAACAAACATTCACTTGCACATTTATTTTATTATTATAATATATTATATATATATTTTTTCATTTTATTATATTTTTAATATATTATTATTAAAAAATTATATTTTTTATTATTACATTTGTATTATTAATGTCAAATGTATGTAGTGGATGTTAATTGCAAAATATATAAAAAAAAAATTGATTTTAGCAAAAAAGTAATAATAATAAAATAATAATATTTTATTATTATTTTGTCTCAAATATGCATAAGCTAATATGAAAATTTTACTTGAATGACAAAATGGATATGCAAAAGAGGTAATTTTGCTTATACATATGCATAAACCAATACTAATGCTATAATATTCTAGGAAAGATTGTCCAGTTTGAATGCATTAAGGGAATTTAGATGCTATGAGAAAATATATAGATCATTTCCTTTGTTCAACTCCCTTAGTTTTGATTGTATTGAATTCTCAGCTTCCCGATCAAATATAAAGCATGACATAGCCTATATAGCTAGCTAGTTCATGAGTAAATCATACAGAGGCATATATCCATATATATATAATTTGTGGTCCTTCTATCTGCCAGTACAACTTCCTTTTAATTCAGTGAAAAGTTAAAACCTTAGCATCGTATTGGATCCATTCCCAAATGAAATAAAAAAATTTGAAAATTTCTAAATGTCACTGACCAGTAACCATTAAACAATATGCTGTCTGCACTAATTTATCATTTCCTTTTCGGTGATTGACAATTTGACATCACATAAGATAATAAAATTAATGCTTGTTTGAGCAAAATGTTAATTGGATGTAGTCAGCCGTACACTTAATTAATATAAATCCACAGTATATAAAACATGTCCTAGAGAAGTGTGAGTTCGGGCTGTTCTGTTCCAATTGTTTCATTCCTTGTCCCAATGCACCAATTCCGGGCTGCTCTTCCTTCTTCTGAGCAATCACACTTCCAATGCCATGGCCGAGGAGGATCAAAGACCAACGACTTCCCACGGTGACAGCATGTGGTTTTTTTGGGCTTCGTAAAATCTAAGGTTTCGATTAAATGTCCTTTTTCAACACGCAATTACATATATCGACAACACAGTACTTGAACATGAAACTATTTTACGTAGAGAAAAGCTCTGATTTCATTACTAATTACAGTATTTTGTTCTGTGCTTTTTTTCTTCGTCACGATGATCAGTTGTTTGATCTCGGGGATTGGGCAACCCATCTTTGAAACTGGTCCGGTTTTTGTACTTTTCCCGGTTTGTTTTTTCTGTCACTGGCCTGCAAACACGGGTTGCAAAACATGTGCACTTCTACTGAATCTCGAGGAATCATAAATGGTGAGCCTTTGCTTCCCAAGGAGGAATGCTGCAATAATGAAGAAACAATGGGAGCAAGAAGCGAAGGCAGATTCGTTAATGGCTTTCTCCGATGGCTTCTACTGCTCAGTGGCTCATTCCGAACGCTGCCACTCACAGAGGTACTTTCTCTCTTTAGCATGTACACAAGAAGTGTCGCTGCTGTTTTATAGGCATGGAAGTTTAGAGTTCAGGACATGTTCAGAGCACAGTCATGGTCATGGGGCATGAAGATTGGATTATATGATATCATAAATATATATATATATATATATAAATTCCTTGGCACAAAACAAAAATAAAAAGGCACAAAAGGAGGATGGAAATCAGAACTCCTTCCATATCGTTCAGAATAAAGAGTCGAGAAAACTGTCAAACCTGTCATCGTTTACAATGAGAGCCATTTTTGTAGTCTTGGATTTAGATTTTTGGCCAAACGAAAGTTTTCCAAGTGGGACTTATGATTCCTTGCCTTCCGATGGTTTCAATATAAAATCCTGAAGGAAAAAGAGATGAAAGGGAGGGTGCGCGCAGGTTTGGAAAGAGACGCTCCATTTCCTTGTAGAAAAAGTTGTCTGGCCAAGTTACCATTGCTTTTTTTGTATTTTATTTTATTTTTTCAAATGTGTAAGTACGACTTTATTAGATTAATTAAGTAAGGGAGTGGCGGGTCCCGCTGTTCAAATACTTTCCTGCATAATACATCTTGCCTAGCTAATCGTATTCATGTGAGTTCCGGAATTGATTGGAGATTAATACCTAATTTGTTTTTGGTTGGGGGGTGGGGAGGCATAGGTTTGATATTTTTAGAGGAGTAATGCTATGCAATCTCTCCAACTTTTATATACTATATTTTTTAAATTTTTTAAATTTTTTTAAATTTTTTTAAGTTTATTCTTTTTAAATTAATTTAATTCTTCTATTTATTATTTATATATTAAATATTTGATAAAAGAAAAAAATAATAAAAATTAAAAAAAGTATAGTGTGTGTAGCTTGTGTAGATTTTTTCTTTTTAGAGAGTGGAAAATGATGTACCATAGACTTTTTCCTAGCTTGTTATGTTTAATGAGGAGATAATTTCTTTGATTTCCATTCAATTTATCAGGTAAGTCCCATTTAGATTAAAAAAAAAAAAAAAGTCCCATTTAGATAATGAGATGATATAGGATGAGTTGATATGATTTGATTTGTAAGCAGTAGTAAAATTATTAGTTAAAATTAAATAAGATAAGATGAGATATCATTAAGCAACTCAATCAAACAATTTAATATTATCTTATTAATCCACCTTTTTTATACAAAGATGAACTGGTACTCTAAAATTATTAATAGAAGAATACCATCTACAAAGAAAAAATCTTGGGAGTACTTACAAATAATCTACCTCAATAATAATGTGTTTAGTTACTCAAAGTAATTGGTATTAATTGGACATCATGATCGATCCGATTGTTTTTTTATCTTTTTCATCCTCTAAAAAATTTTATAAATCTCAATATATTTGTGTAAGAGAAATTCTATTTGCAATCCTAAGTATAGGATTGTGTGTGCATGTAGTCACATTGATAAATAGAGATAAAAGGAGAAAATGCATCATTTTAAAAATGATATTATTGTAATTTTAAATTTTTTTTAAATAGAACTATACGAGTTTGCATAAATAATCTCCATTTGGGAACTGCATGTAGACTAACTCTTTCAATTTACATATGATATTGGTTGTATGCTCCATGTTTATTTTCTTTTTACATTAATATAGCGTACAGTGGCTAGACTAGTTTATATGCAAGGACAGGATTACACAAACAGTTAGTCTACATACAGTCTCTAAATGAAAACCTTCATACATTTCATGTGAGTGTAGTTAGAATAAGGAATCGATAACCCTTTTCTTATTTGACGTTTTAAGTACCAAGAGTACTTTTGTTTTTGTTTTCTTGGGACAAATTAAATGATTTATACAAGTCCTGTGCAAACTTCTTGAAAAAAAGAAAAATACCCGCTGAGAAAAATTAACTAGCATTCTCAAATTTTTCATAGGACTTGCATGAACCATTGAACCTTGTATCTAGCTAGCATACCCCCTGAATGAAATCCTCTACGAAATATTCATGTGTAAATAGACACGATGAGAGCAAGTTGGCGGTCATTGATCTGCCGTTAATAAATTGTGCAAGCTGTGTTTAGTGTATGGTCGTCGTCCCAAGTAATTTAGGGTTATCTATTTTCTTTCTTGTTCCCTTTTCCATATGATCTCAAACGATCCAATAGATTAAAGGTGGTAGAAACATGAATGACTTATAAGCTGGGGATCAATATCTTATTGGTTATATGCTTGTAAACTAAGTATATCTATACACGCTAATTTGAAAATTGGATTTTGTAAAGAGCATAGCATTTATATAGATCTTTTTCTGATTTGGTTTTATTCAAATCCTGCACTGACTTTGACCTGCTTAAGAATTCTTTCCCCCATTGGGAATTGGATAAATTAAGTTTGATTTAAAAATCAGATGCCCAAAATCATGGTTGATATGGCTAGAATTTGGAATCTACATAACATAAGCCACCAACTCACCAAGCTTCTTTGCAGCTTTGACAATTGGATTGTCACTTGGCCAACCTTAAGTAAAAGGTTATTGCAGGTAGGTTTGGTGCTCATGCTTGTATGTGGAGGTGGTGACCAAAAATTCATGATCATTAAGGAACCTGCATGATCACGCACTCTCCTTGCTGCTTCATTAATCCGAGCTCTCAGTTGTGTTTGTACACGTTTCTAAAGAAGCCACACGTTCTGTATTTCTACTGAACTTGTGCACACTCTTTCTGCTTAGTGAACTCCTGCACTTGACAAGCATTTGTACACGTTACTGATCGATGCCACGCATTATGTATTTCAAATGGTCCAATTCCTATGGAAATACTTTTTGTCTTTTAAACTTCCCAATGATCATTTGCTATTTTCACTCTAAATGAACAATGTCATCAATTCTTGCAGATGGGAGAAGAGGTTCAAGCATTGGGGAAGATTGCAGGGCCCATCGTGATGACAACCTTGCTTATATACTCGAGGTCCGTTATTTCCATGCTCTTCTTGGGTCGTCTTGGAAAAACAGAGCTGGCTGGGGGCGCACTGGCGATTGCCTTTGGGAATATCACAGGCAACTCAATACTCAAGGGCCTGTCCACAGGGATGGAACCAATCTGTTGCCAAGCCTATGGAGCCAAGAGATATTCAGTTCTCAGCCAAATGTTTCAGAAAACTCTGTGTCTCCTCTTACTCGTTTCCATACCCATCTCAGTCCTATGGCTTTTCGTTGACCCCATTTTTCAATGGTTAGGTCAGGACCCAGACATCACAAAAGTCGCAAAGGTTTACATGATTTTCTCCATTCCTGAATTGCTAGCTCAAGCTCACCTCTACCCACTAAGGATCTTCTTAAGAACCCAAGGCTTAACCTCCCCACTAACAATAGCTGCCACTTTTTCAGCCGTCCTTCACCTTCCCATTAACTACTTTCTCGCCACATACATGAAATTAGGGGTCAAAGGTATTGCACTGTCTATTGCTTTTAACACTGTAAACTTAAACTTGGGCTTGATAATATACCTCATTGTCTCTGAAAAACCGCTAAAACCATGGCATGGGGCCACATTTATCTCAGTATTTCAAGGGTGGGGGCCTTTGCTAAGTTTAGCACTGCCTAGTCTTATTTCAGTGTGCTTGGAGTGGTGGTGGTATGAAATAATGTTGTTCTTGTGTGGATTATTGAGTAATCCGCAGGCTAGTTTGGCTGCAATGGGCATCCTTATTCAAACAACAGGCTTGTTATATGTGGTTCCAATCTCTTTAAGTGGTGGTTTAACAACCCGGGTTGGCCATGCTCTGGGCGCTGGTCAACCGTCCCGGGCCCAATGGACAGCCATTATTGGACTTAGTGTGGCCTTTGCTTTTGGACTCTCGGCCCTCACTTTCATGACTGTAGTGAGGTCTGTGTGGGGAAAGTTGTTCACAGACGAGTCTCAGACTCTGGATTTGGTTTCAGCTGCACTTCCAGTTTTGGGGTTATGCGAACTCGGAAACTCTCCCCAAACGGCTGCATGTGGGGTCTTAACAGGCACGGCACGTCCTAAGCTAGGTGCCCGGATAAACTTGTTTGCATTTTACCTCATCGGATTACCCGTGGCTATTCTCATTACTTTCGTGTACAATGTTGGCTTTCTAGGTCTATGGTTTGGGTTGCTATCAGCACAGTTTTCCTGTTTGTTTATGATGGGGTACGCATTGATCCACACAGATTGGAGGTACCAAATTAAAAGGGCTGAGGAACTGACTCTTGCCGTAGAAGAAAGGCCAGATAGGGATGATTTGGAAAGTGACCTACTTATCACTGTTCCCTAAATTCTAAAAATAAATCAAGTCGGTCGATGGACCCATTTTTTGGCAAGAGTATCGAGGATAAACCAGGATATACATAACTGAGTACAAATTGCGTACACCTTGGTCATCGTTATACGCAATCTTGACGTTGAACAGATACAAAAAACTACTTCCATCCATTCATGTGGATCATGATCAAATGCATTGGTAACTCGTTGTCTAGGATATTCATATCTTTTTGCTTCATATTTTTATTTGTCCATCTTTGCAGCAAGATCGGAGACAACAGAAAATGCGTTCCCTCCAATTAAGAAACACGCACTCGTACACGCATGCATGCCTTTTCTGATTTCTTAATTCCCATGCATTATTATACATGATCTCTTTTTCAAATGGTACACTTAATTATATTGCGATTCGCAAGTAGCCAATAATGAGTTTGCGGAGGAAAGAAAAGGAAAGGACGATGCGTTATTTTACTCTCAGTGGCTTAAACTCCATCTCATCCCCACCGGCCACCTCGATCCTTCCGATACATGGATGCCAAACAGGAATACATTACGTACCTTGCTAATGACTATATCTAGATCACTCTAATGTATCAAAATTAGCGCTCGAGAGGATGAGAAGAAATGTAATTAAAATAATTCCAAGCCTGCAAATCATGTCCTTCAGTCCCATGCCGAAATTAATTTCTGTGACTTATAATAACCCTGGGATATTAATGGTCTATCATATTAATGCCTTCGATCGGCAGTCGATAAGAGCCTCGGGGTCATTTTGGAATGAAAGAATTTGGATAATATTGAGGATCATCAGGCATAATTTAATTTCTAGTCACTTGTGATGTGATGAACAATTTGGAAGGAAGGGTGAGTGCCAGTGTAAGAAAGTAAAAACAAGAAGTATAAAAACAGAGAGCTGGGTCTATGGAGAATAAAACTTTTCCTCTGGTATATTATGCTCAATGTAAATTATGTCTGTGGCAAAATAATGGTATATGTACATAAAGGAATCATAACCAACTAACAGAATTAGCCTAGCTGTCCTATTTCTAGCTCGTAATTGTAATAAAAGTAAATGAAAAATATAACAAAGAAATACAACAAATGCAAAAGAATAATTAATGACTTGTAGCTTGACTTGTGTCCTCTAACCCCCCCCGTATATTATGCTCAATATTATAAATTACGTCTGTGGCAAAATAATGATATATGTATAGAAAGGAATCATAACCAACTAATAGAATTGGCCTAGTTGTCCTATTGCTAGCTGGTAATTGTAATAAAAGTAAATGAAAAATATGACAAAGAAATACAACAAATGCAAAAGAATATTTAATGACTTGTAGCTTGACTTGTGAGTGTAACAGATGAGAGGGTAAAGCCTTTGTGAATATGTCGGCTAGCTGAGTTTGAGAGAACACATGAGCTGTAGTGACATATTCGGCTTAAATCTGATCTCAAACCAAGTGACAATCAAGTTCAATATGCTTCGTTCTCTCATGAAACACTGGGTTGGCAGCAATGTGAAGGGCCGCTTGGTTGTCACAAAAAATGAGTGCAGCTTGAGGATGATGGATGCCAAGATCAGTGAGGAAGTAACGAAGCCAGGTTAATTCGGAACATGTGACTGCCATAGACTTGTATTCAGATTCAGCTAAAGATCGAGGGACAACCGTTTGTTTCTTAGATTTCCAAGAAACTAGAGAATCGCCTAAAAAAATACAATAACCCATTGAGGAGCGACGAGTGTTGGGACAATATGCCCAATCTGAATCACAATATACCTTAAGTTGTAATTGAGAAGAAGATGAGAGTAGAATATCTTGACCAGGGGCTGTTTTGATGTATCTGAGGACTTTGTAAGCTACTACCAAATGAGAAGATGTCGGCCTATCCATGAATTGACTTAAGAGTTGGACAGCAAAACAAAGATATGGTCTTGTAATTGTCAAATACTGCAATCTCCCAATTAACCTTCGAAACAAGCTTGGATCAGTTAGAGGAGTGCCCTCATCCTTACTTAGTTTAGAATTCTAATCCATGGAAAGCTTGAGGGGCTTGCAACCAAGCATGCCCGAATTAGCCAAGATATCCAAAACATACTTCCTTTGACATATGTGTATGCCTTGAGAGGATCGAGCAATTTTCAGGCCTAAAAAAGACCTTAAACAACCAAGGTCTTTAATTTTGAACTTGTGATTCAAAAAAAATCGGAGTGAGTCAATGGAGTTTGACAAGTACTAGCAACTACAATATCATCCACATAAACCAATAAAACAGTGTAAGAGGTCTTACCATGTTTAGTGAACAAACTATAATCAGCTTTGGATTGGATGAAACCAAACTCAATGAGAGAGGAAGAGAATTTGGAGTACCACTGCCTAGAGGCTTGTTTAAGTCCATAAAGACTTTTGTGCAACTTACAAACTTGGTTGTGTTTTCCTTTGTCATATCCAGGTGGTTTTTTTTATATAAATTTTCTCGGTTAAGTCACCATTGAGGAAAGCATTGTTTACATAAAATGATGTAAAAACCATCATTTAACTGCTGAAACAGTAAGCAAGCACCTCACGGTGACAAGTTTTGCAACTGGTGAAAATGTTTCGGTATAATCAATACCTTCAAGTTGGGTGTATCCCTTAGCTACTAAACGAGCTTTTAATCTCTCTACAGTACCATTAGATTTAAATTTTACTTTGTAAACATACTTACAATCTATTGCCTCTTTCCCTGCAGAAATATAAGTGACTGTTCAGGTATGGTTTTGTTCCAAAGCTGCAATTTCAACTTCCATAGCTTGGCACCAACCAGGGTCTTTTAAAGCTTGCTTATAAGATGTGGGTTCAGAGTGGATTGAAATGGAGGAAGTGAAAGCTTGAAAAGATGGAGTGAATTTTTTTATAAGAGATGCAATTAGATAAAGAAAAAGACTTACCATGAGAAGCAGCTGGAACCTTGGAACCCGATTGGTGAGGTGAGTTAAGCAACACCTGTTGGCAATGAAAATCTTGTAAGTATTTTGGTGCTATCCTAAGTCTAGTGGACCTTCGAAGGGGGGTAAGTGAAAGCTGGTCATGAGTTGTTTCAATGAAAAGGCCTGGGGAAAGAGATGGGGAATTGTTGTTTGGTGGTAAAATAGAGTTGGCAGACTCATCAAGAGGAGTACCAGCAGTAGATTGAGAGGTTGGAGGAGAAAGATTAGTGGAAAAACAGCGAGCAGGGAAGTGCGAATTGAAAACAGGGGCAGGTTAAGGAAGCTGAGAAGGGATGGATGAAGCTATTTAGAATGGGAAAATATGCTCATAGAAGACAACATCTCGTGATAGGAAAATGAAGTGAGTTTGAAGATCTAAAAGTTTATATCCCTTGGTTCCAAAAAGATAACCAAGGAAAATACATTGGCTACCTTTAGGGTCAAATTTCTTCCTACCACTAGAAATGGTTGTTGCAAAACACAATGATCCAAAAACTCTCATGTGAGCATAAGTTGGTTTAGTATTAAAAAGAAACTCATATGGGGCTTTATTTGCCAAAAGTGGAGTTGGAATTCTGTTAGTGATATAAGTGGCTGTTAAAACACATTCATTCCAGAATTCTAAAGGTAGAGTAACATGAAATCTTATAGCACGGGCTATATTTAATGAATGTTGGTGTTTCCTCTCAACAATACCATTTTGTTGAGGGGTTTCAACACAAGTTTTGTGATAAATGATGCCCTTTTTATTAAAAATATCATTCATTTGAAATTCAACACCATTATCACTTCTTAGAACTTGAATTTTGACACCAAACTGAGATTCAACTAAGTTGTAGAAAGATTTAATACACTTTCTGATTTCAACTTTAGTTCCAAGTAAATATAACCAAGTTCTTCTTGAAAAATCATCCACGATTGTTAAGAAAAATTTAGAACTATCATGAGCAATAGTAGAACTAAGGCCCCAAAAGTCACAATGTATCAACTCAAAAATCCGAGAGGGAGCATGAGAGCTGTTTGAGAATGGAAGATGATAAAGTTTAGCCAAAGGACAAATAGTGCAAGGCTTGTCATTAATATTTGAAATATGGCTTTTTACAGTAGGATCAGAGATCAATTTTAATCGAGATAAAGACAAGTGACCAAGGCGATAATGCCAAAGATCATTACCATGTACAATATGTGTAACAAGATTAGTAATGTTAAAAACTTGAATATCTTGATAAGAATGCTATGAAAGGAAAATGGTTAAAGCTAAAGGAGGGACTGCTGTGCATAGTAAATGGTAGAGGTCATTCCTTAGCTCACCCTTCCCAATCGTTATCCAAGAATGCAAGTCTTGAATAAAAGTAAGCAACAATTGTGAGAGGCAACCAATTTGGTTGTTGAAATTAGATTAAAAGAAACAGATGGTACGCATAGCACATTACTCAAAGTGATTGTGCCAGTTAATTTGATATTACCAATATTAGTAACAGGTGCTGAGCTGCCATTTGGAAGAGTGACTGAGTATGAAACAAGTGAGGTGATGTATGTGAAAAAGGAGGTGTCATGTCTAGAATCCAATTGGAAAATGAAATGCGTGAGTGTGAAGATAAGTAAAATGAACTACCAGACATCTTAGAAGAGGAAGGTGGAAGCAAAGAGGATGGAGAGTCGATGCTCTAGTTTAGAGCTGTAGCAGCAATAGAAGTATCTTTAGGTTGGAGCAAAGCTATAAGTTTCTGGTACTGCAGCTTGGTTAGGCCCACCCTTTCATCACTAGCACCATCCAAGTCAAAATTAATAGAGAGAGTAGCTTGATTAACAAGAACACCAGAGGTTTGAGGTTTGGAGTAGAACTTGTGGCCTGGGGGGTTGCCAAGCAACTTGTAGCATCGTCAACTATATGACCAGACATATTGCAATGGATACAAACAGGTACCTCAGCATTACCAAGTTTAAAACAGCTTTCCACAGAGTGGCCATTGATCTTGCAGTGGGTATAAAAAGATCTTTCTCTTTTCGAATGAGAGTTAGGCTTAGATGTGGGTTTTGAGGTGGGATAAGGTTTTATGGTTGCTAAAGCCATGGATTCAAAAGTGGAAGTGTTGGTGGTCATAAGATGATGACGTTCCTATTGTTGTATAAGGGAAAATACTTTTGTAAAAGGTGGTGAGGGGTCCAATAACATGATCTGGTTACGAACATGAGAGTAAGATTCGCGTAGCCCCATCAGGAATTGAATAACACGAGTGTGTTGGTATCTGTCCAAGAGGACTTTCATTATGCCACAATTACAAATAGGTAATGGGTTGTAGATTGACAACTCATCCCACAGAGTTTTTAATTTTCCATAGTACACACTCACGGAATCATGATCTTGAAGAAGACCTGCAAGAGCTTTCTAGAGTTGAAAGATCCGAGGGCCATTTTGCTGGAAAAACCGATCGTGAAGATCCTTCCATATTTCCTTGGCGTCATCCACAAACACAACACTGGATTTAATAGATGGGCTGACTGAGTTCTGAATCCATGAGACTATCATATCGTTGCAACACTCTCATGCTTCAAGTAAAGGATCGGATGGGTCTGTCGGTTTTAGAAGAGAACTAGTGATGAACCCAAGTTTGTTTTTCGCACATAGAGCCATGTGCATTGCACGAGACCAAGTTTTGTAGTTGTCTATAGTGAGTAAATCCGAAACAAGGGTGATGGCAGGGCTGTCACCATGGTCGAGGCGGAAGGGGTTGGCTAGGTCGCTGAGATTTGAATAGCGGGTGAGGGTGCTTGTGTTAAGGTCTAAATGAGTTTTGAGAGAAGGTGGTAGGGAAGATGGTTTAGGGTTCTCCATGAATACAAGCTCTCAATGGCTCTGTGATACCATGTAAGAAAGTAAAAACAAGAATAAAAATAGAGAGCTGGGTCAATGGAGAAGAAAACTTTTCCTCTGGTATATTATGCTCAATGTAAATTACGTATGTGACAAAAAAATGATATATGTACAGAACGGAATCATAACCAACTAACAGAATTATCTTAGCTGTCCTATTGCGAACTGGTAATTGTAATAAAAGTAAATGAAAAATATAGCAAAGAAATGCAACAAATGCAGAAGAATAATTAACAACTAGTAGCTTGACTTGTGTCCTCTAACAACCAGTGAGAAGTAGAAGTTCGTTCACTCACCGAAGTAAGATCTTTCGAGAGGAAAAAATGATGAAGACCAACAAAAGTTAAATTATGATAAATTGTTTTAAGAGATAAAAGAATTTTCCTTAGTTTTAAGTACATGGAAAACATCATTAAGATGAAATATTAAGAGTAGAGAGTATGGGTTGTCCCCACATGTTTGACACTGATTAGATCAAGACCATTGCCAACACATATATGATCATTGCCCGTATATTAATGTTTCGATATAATTACATTCAGATCTGCATGCTATAATGTTAGACTGTGGGTTGCTCTTAAATTAACACAGTAGTTGTTTTTAGCTGAGTTAGTCGGAGTAGATAAATAGGGCTTAATTATGTAGGATTCCCACTAGTACGGATGATAACAGGTTAGAGCTATATGCCCCCTCTAATTTGTTGCAAACTTAATATGTAGGTCGATTTTAAATTGAAGGTGTGTGATTGAAAAACCACAACCACATCCCTACCTCCATTATATTCTTCAAAGCATCATTTGTTTGTTTGCCGTAGCCATATGAATTTAAAGATCAGTGGTTTTGAGAACAATGATTTTGTTATAGAAAGTATGACTACAATAATACTAGCCTAAGCATCCACCACAATTTGAGGAGACAAAATTAGTGACAGTACTAGCACCTGTAAGGGTTATGTGTATAAGAGAAGGAAACAATTATGTGGGAATACTGGCATGCACCTTGGTCAAGAGAATAGATGTTTGGAAACCCATCTTGCGTAATAATGCAAAGAAGGAAACAGAACCCAGGGGTTTGGTAAGAACAATTGCAAGTTGATGAGTAGATATTACATGCAAAGTCTAAATGAGACCAGCATGGAGTTTATCACGAACGAGATTGCAATCAATTTCAATATGGTTTGTATGCTCATGGAAGATAGGGTAGGTGGCAATGTGAAGCACAACCTTATTATCACAGAAGAGTAAAGTTGGTTGAGGGTGTGGAGTGCGAATTGAAGATCCTGGAATAAATGTCGAATCTAGGTGAGTTCACAAACAACAGCAGCCATAGAGTGATACTATGCTTCAATAGATGGATGAAAAACTGCTTTGTTATTTTTTTGACTTCTAGGAGATGAGAGAGTCTCCTATGAAGATGATGACACAAAACCCATTGACAGAGTCTCCTATGAAGATGATGACACAAAACCCATTGACAAGTTGGTGAGTGTAAAGGTAAGAGGCCCAATTAGCATTGGCAAAGGCCTTAAGATGAAGGCTAGATGTAGCAAAGGCCTTAAGAACATGTTGGGCTGCATTGAGATAAGGTTCACAAGGTGCTTTTAGATATTGACTAAGAGCATGCACAAAAAAAGTGAGGTCTAGACATGTAAGTGTTAAGTAGAGCAAGCAGCCTATCAAACATCTGTAAGTAAAAGGATCAGTAAGTAAAGAATCATAAGTTTTGCTAAGTTTCAAATACTACTCTATGAAAAATGACATAAGCTTGGCACCTAAAAACCAGTATCTTCTAAGATGCCCAAGTCATATTTCCTTCGGCAGAAGGAAATACCCTTTGCAGATCGAACAACTTCTATGCCAAAAAAACTTTAAATGACCAAGATCTTTTAGCTGAAACTCATTATGCAATAAGATTTTAAATGCAGAGATTTATGATTCATCATTGCTAACAATTAATGTCATCAACGTATACTAACAAAGTAATGAAAGACTTTTCTTGAAGTGTAGTAAAAAAGAGAGTAGTGCAGAAATTTTGATTGGGTAAAACCATGCTTAAGTAGAGATGAAGAAACCTTATAGAGTCATTGCCCAGAGACTTGTTTTAATCCATGTTGTGATTTTTGTAACCTACAAACCCGAAACTCCCCTATAGTGCCAAAATCAAGGGGTAAAATCATATACACTTCCTTGGTAACCTCTCCATATAGGAAAGTATTATTACCATCCAATTGAACTAGGCATTAGTCATGAACAACAGCTAGCTAGAGAAAGTAAGCATCAAACTATGACCATTTGGCAACAGGTGAGAATATTTCCAAATAACTTAAGCCTTCTTGTTGCATGTACCCTTAATAACTAAATGGGTTTTGTGTTGTTCAATGGCCCCATCAAATTTACACTTGATGCGATACACCCATTTACATCCTATGGCAAATTTACCAACATGCAATCCCAAAATGAGTAAAAACAAGTGAAGCAAAGTTTTTTATGAATATGTGATAATCGTGAGTAAAAAAGATGGTAAGAAATATCATAAGGTCTATCTGGACAATTGCTGTAAGAAGACTACACATGCATAAAAGAAGAGATCGCCAAATAATAATGATAGTCATGCAAATAATCACAGGATTTGTGAGTAAGAGATAACCTACATAATGGGCATATAGTTTTAGTAGAAGGTTGCGGGTCAGTAGAAGGAGGTTGTGTTTCTGTAGATATGGCACTAGCTAGGTATAGTAGTTAATGAAAAGAGTTCAGTAGAGCCAGATCAGGAATGATAAGAGGTAAAACAACATTAGGAATTTTTGTAGGAGAAGAATGTTGATTATTTGAAAAGGAATGGGATGGGAAAATATGTTCATGAAAAAGAACATCATGCGATATAAAGGTAGCAAGAGTGTCCAAATCAAGGAGTTTATAGCCTTTAACCCTAAAAAGGATAACCAATGAAAGCACAATTTTGAGCTGGGGATCAAATTTGGAATGATAAGAAACTAAAGTTGAGGCAAAGCATAGACATCCAAATTAACACACGTAAATGATTATAAAAAAGGTATTTAATTAAAGAGGAGAGAAAGAAACCTCAATTTTATTAATAAATTCTCATTTTTTTACTTTTAGGTGGAAGAATACCTTTTCTAAAAAAAAAAAAAAAAAACACTTGTGGTTACAAGAATCCAAAACCAAGCCTTTGAAACGTATAACTGATAAAATATGCTAATTACACAAAGTATAGAGTTTTAAAAAAACCTAAAGTAGTAAAATTTATGAAAAATGAAAACTAATTAGAGATATATAATTATCGAAAGCATGTATAGTTAAACTGTTTGCTAAGATACCCACCAAGTGATTAGGCAACTGATCGAGAGGGATAGTGGCTGCAAAATTTAATTGTTTCCATGCAAGATCGAGCACCATGTCTAGTTAAACTGTTTGCTAAGACATTTCTGGCCTTCTTTATAAATATGGACTGTATTGATTGGAAAAGAGGCATGAATCTGCATAATGCCACCCCAAAACTGAGTTTCATTGTGGAACTTCTAGTACACTATGCATGAGAAGAGAATCTGATTCAACAATAAGCTCTAACACACTCTCGTTTGTTTTTTAGGAAATTTATAAATTTATCTCATCTCATCTCATCTCATTTAATAATTATAAATTTTTCAAATTCTCATACAAAATAAAATAAATAATTCAATTTTTTCAAATTTTAAAATAAAATTAATATTAAAAAAATACATTCTAATAATATTCTATTTAATTTTTTATTTTTATTTTAACTCATCTCATCTTATCTTATCTGTAAAAACAAACGGACTGAATTCAATTCTCAATGTTGATGGTTAACAAATGTGTTCGTGCCATTTCCGATCGAGGAAGCAAAAAAAGTCAAGGATAAGAGAACTTGATTGGAATCTTAAAACCCCTCCACATCCAGCCAATTCGGGATTTGGATAGGATTTTAATATTATATAAAATTTAATTAATTATATGGTTGAGTTAGATTTGGATATCCTAAAACTCATATCTAAACTCTAGGGTCTTAAAGTGGGTCACAGCTTTATATATCTATTTCACTTTCACTCTAAATCTAGTATTTGAATAAAAATTGTATGAGATGTAAATATTCGGTTTTGAATGTGCCTTACCTCAATTGTGGTAAACGCTTTGTATAAAGAAATTCTATTTTCAATCCTTACTTGAAGACCGTAAATGCATGCCTTTTATTAAATGAGACAAAACATCATTTTAGTTGGGATGTTTTTATAATTTTAAAAAATTTTAAAAATAAAATTACTTAGACTTACATTATAATCTCTAAATAGAGATTGTACGTACCATTGCTAGTATATATAATAGGAACTGCTACAGCTAACAAGTGTAATTCAAATCTATACATGTAGTAATTCAGAGTACTACAAGTTTGAATGTAGCACAAAGGAGATAAATTAGTACTACTGTTATGCTTGATCCTCATTTTTTAGCAAGAATGTTTATCTGTTGTGGAAGAGATAGACATGACCTGGTCTAATGCATGTGGAAGAGATAGACATCATGATGCATGTGTTTGATATGAGAACTGACCCAAAAGCTAAAAGAGATCGGGAGTAAAAGAAAATAAAGTGGAGAAGGCCAAAGGGGACATGACCTTTTACATGATCCTAATCGTTACTCTAAAGTAAAAGTATATATAATATTATTATAACATATAAAATTAACTAAATCGATCGTGAGTATTAATTAATTGTCCAAACTCCGAAGTGGGAGTGTGGGACGTACTTAGACATGATATTATACTTACTACCATTGAAGTCACCACAATTGGGTGGGTTTGGATCATTAATCCAGCCAGGAACCCGGCTGTTACTGTTGATCATTTGGCTTAATTGTTTCCATTAATTAGTTCAAATCATTTGTTAATATATCGCAGTGAAGTAGTCTATAAATAATGGGATGTGCTACGTCCACCGCTCTCTGCGGGAGCTACCGCTAGGTAAATTTTTTTATTTTTTTATTTTTTTTACATGTATATTTTAATACTTTTAAATATTTAAAAAAATAATAAAAAAAATTCACAATATTATTAAAAAATATTTTCTTAATCACTAAGTAAAAAAATTAAAAATCACAACGGTAGAATAGAGCAGTAGAAATGAGCGGTAAGAGTAGCATTTTTCATAAATAATAGTAAATAATTTATAAATAATAATAAAGTAGTATTTTAAAATATCTGATAATAGTTATGTTCTCAAATAGACTCTAATAAATATTAAAAATTGAGTTTCAACATATTTCGATTTGTATTGGTCTTAATCAAACTTTATAACCCATGCAAACAAACGTTTTGTTCAAGGATAATAATGGTAAAGGCACCGCTGGCTTTTTATGTGTTTTTCTTTTCTTTTTTATATAGGTTTTTTTAACGATTTTAAATATTTTTAAAAAATAAAAAATAAATTCACAATATTATTAAAAAAAATACTTTCTTAATCATGAAGTAAAAAAATATTAAAGAAAAATATTAGTCTTCCCATGGATCTAATAAAAAAATATTAATCATTAAAAAACACTTCATGATTAAGGAATGACACAAGAATTTATTTGTTATATATATATATATGACCAATATTAATGATGTTTATAAATTAAAATTCCAGACATTTATTCTGATATCAGTGTGAAAGGAATGACACAAGAATAATTATTCCAAAATTGAAACTACGAAGTATGTTAAGGATCGATGAAAGAGTAGTAAACCTGAAAATATCCTTCACAATTGTCAAAATTTGAAACTTGACTAAACTTATGACCCCAACAATGAACATATATACATAATCAAAACATCTAAAAGTAGTAGATCATGATCATCATGTTTATGAATAATCAGATATTTATTCTTTTAGTGTGAAAGGAATGACAAGAAAATTATAAGATGCATTTTCCACAAATTAGGTTTACAACAACTTATTTAATTGTTCTTATTCCGTATATTCAACGATAAAATGGTAAACCTGAAAATATCTTTCAAAATCTTCGAAATTGTCAATGTTCGGAAGTTGAATCCTTGACTAAATCAACCTCCCATGACTACAAATTTACAATTCCAACGATAAATAAAATGATTATACGGCACTTACATATTTACGACTTTTTTTTTTTATCCCTAACATTGTCTTGAATGCTAGTTGTCACAATTTTCATATCTAGATAATGACAAAAATGAAAATTACATGAACGGATTCATTAATACTGGAAAAAGAAAAACTTATTACTAAAAATATGTTCAAGAGATGTGCCAGTTTCGTGGTGCATGTCCTATAAAAAAATCAATATTGTAATATTCGATTTATTTTCCTTAAAATTAAATTTATGTTCACAAAGATCGTACATTTTCAACAAGTCAGTTACTAAGAAACAAATGCAAATGGGATCAGTGAAAACATGGGGGGATGAGGCTGAAGCTGAACCCATTAGCCCGTGTCTGATGTCTCGGGACAACGCTTTCAACGTATAAAATTAATTAAATAATCCGTGCATATAATATTCTCTGGCTGGCTACCTTTGTACTTTTGAGACCCCCACCAAAGTGGCGTCCGCATGAGCTACGTTGAATTTGGGACCCATGTTGTGTTAGATTGATACTTCAATTGGGTAGCTTTGTAATATAGAAAGGGTCACGTTTTTTTTTGGCAGTTGAGGAGGTTGAGATGATCACAACAGAGGTTGGGTCTGTCTATCTTCGTTTGCCAACATGTCTTCCACCACTATTCTAAGATAGTAACCCCCCACGAAAGTTCGTCGTTTTGTTTAGTTGTTTCCGAAGCATATCCACCACTATCGGAGAGCCACATATTTATTTAAAATTCTCATGCATTATTGCTGTACACGTGGCTTTACTTATTAAATCATCCCTACTTTTGAGAAGTACTTATACAACATTTTCAATCGCATGTGGATTTTTATCCAATTAATCACCTATTATCTGCGTGGAAATTTTAGCAAACAAAACAATACATTTTGGAAATGTTCGCATTACATGAAAGAGTAATGCTAGTTATTGTGAGGGATAAAATACGTCAGATTCAAGATCAGGTTCAGTCTATTATTAGGAGATAAAATAAGAGAGAAGAAGATGAGATAAGAAGGGATAAGGAGATGAATGTATCAAAAAAAAATAAGAAAAGAATAGACGGTTAAATACGCAAAACAGACTTCCCTCACTACTACTGAGACTTACACGGGATGATGGTCAAATAAAAGCAAGCGGCCAAACGATTCAAATGAGTCTTCTTCTTCGACTTCTGGGAGAGAACTTTAGAGAGAATATATTCTCTAGTAAGTAGATTTCTAGCTTCCATTATAAAGTGAGAAATGAGAGGTTATGAGAGACTGTAAACAAATATATTATAGTGAATTTTTCTTTCTTAAATACTCATAGACGTAGACAATATACCGAATCATAAAAATTTGTATGTTCCTTCCACTCTATTTTCTCCATACTTGTTTTTTATTCATCGTCATGGATGTACATTTCGACATCAAACAATCGCACCAAACTATTACCGAAAGTTTCAAACAACACCATTCGAAGCTCGAATCGTCGTAACATTGAAGTACTATCAAGGTAGGAAGCACTCCATCTCTCAAGGCAAAACTAACTTAAGTATAGAAGGTGTTTTCTGACACTCTAGGCCACCAAACTCCCTTGATACAGATCGGACGTGGAGGCCGATGGGGTGCGAAACACGTGTTTAAGGACCCATTCAATCTTGTCTGCAATAATCCCAAAACTCTGGAATTCTTTCATAACTTCCACCATGAACGAATATGCCAATCAATGATTTTTACATTAACACATTTTTTAAGATAATCGAAGAACGGGCCTCAAATCCATGCATACATAACTTCAAAGTGATTTCATAGAACATATTTTAATATTTTTTTAAAATAAAGATTGCAAACAAATCAAGTTGTTCATAAATAGCTTAAACTCAACTTGAGTTTGATTTGATTAATTCATGAATAAAGCTTGCATATAAATTTTAGCTCGTTTATAAATTACTAGCTAATTCATATAATTAACTCATATAATATCGTATTTTCTATTATAGTATTATTTTTAGCTTTATAATGAGAATATTCAAAATATTCAAAAGGATTATAAAGAACCACATTTCTAGTGCAAGTTATGGCGTTACAAGTGTTTATGACTATAACTCTTGATATACATATGCATGCATACGTAGGTCTTTCCTTCCAAACAACTTTTTTTCTTAATTTTTAAAAGTTAAATTTTTACAATCTTATTTTTAGTATGATCTGTTTTCTTAAAAAAAGATTATAGTATTTCTCTCGTGGCAGTGTTACGAATGTTGCATGCTTTAGTTTAAGACTGTGTTTGGATGCTTGAATGCACTCAGATTATCTTAGTTGTGTTCAAATTTAGACATAGTCAAGCATCCAAACACGCAAAAGTGCATCAACTGAACATAACTCATATCAATCTTTAGAGCATTAGTAGTGACCTAGCTAGCCAAAGTTTGGCCAAAACTTGACTAGAAAATTCACTTTAATAAATTTAGTTAACCACTTTTCAACAACAATAAATAACAAACTCTTCAAATTTATCACTATTATATTAAAATACTAATTTTGGCATTTTCATTTATTATAATTCTAATTGTAATTTGAATATTTATTCGTTATTAAAAAAATAAACATTAATTTTCTAACAATCATATTATTCCAACGGATATAATTTTCTAACTGTTTTTTTTTTACAACGATCATATTCTTCTAACTAATATATTTTTACAATGGTCATATTCTTTCACTATAAAATATAACACCTCCTAATTATTAATTATTGGATGAATTGATGAGGAATGCAATATATATGAAATATTTGATATAGAATGATCCACTTGAAAGAGTTTCAAGAATTTTTTTTTTTTTTTTGATTTTTTTTTTTTAAAAAGGCTAATTAATGGATCCCATTATGAAAAAACACTCGGTCTATTTTTGAGATAACTAGCAAGATTCCACATAAGATCATTTTGAAAGGTCGTGATCTATTATTAAAAGTAAAATCAGCAATTTTTTAAGCAATGAAATTATTTGGCTAGTGAAAAAGGAAAATGTCAAATTTATTGTACATTTATTGACTATGATGTAAGAAGTTTTTAAACAACTTAACTATAATCTGGCCAAGTTTTATTTGGCTAGGCTGTTTCACGATGGAACAAATAAACTGACAATGTGACACGTAAAATGAATTTGTCTCTCTCTCTCTCTCCCTCTCCCGTGACCATTGAAACCACTTCTTCTTCCCCAAACCTCTATTATAAGTGTTGTATAATTATTTTTAAAAAAATAAATAAATATATGACTTACATTTTAAAAAAAAAAAGATTTTTTAATAAGAGCAAATAACATTACACTGAGAAAAAGAAAAATAGCAGGAAATAGACGAGAAAATAAGAGCAGGACTCATCAGTGACGAGAAAAAAATGATCGGAATGTGACAAGTTTCTCAACTGACAGTTAATGCAGAATGACTCATATAGAGTGACATCGAACTCTTGCAAGACACATATCAAATGCATACACTGAAGTGACCTGCATTTAATGCATGCACTTGATGACCTAACAAGAAATGCAAAGGCTACCCAAGAGAGTTCCTACATATACCCCGAAGGTTGCAAGTTACTATCTGTGATCACATGTGTGTTTGTTGTTGAAATCAATTTAAATCTCAAATCAGTCGTTCTTAGGATTTATTATTTTTTTAATTTTTTTTTATAAAAGAGTTTAATTTATTTTATATATTTAAATATACATTTTAACTTATTTATATTTAAATATATTTCAACGAGACTTATAAAATACTACTATTTATAGAGTACCTAAATTATCTGAGAACATTTCAACATCCATATGTAACTTTAGTCTCTATATTTCTATAAATTACAATCCAATATGAGTGTCATTTACTTTGTTATGCATGGATTATGAGATAGTCTCATCTCATCTTCTCAACATCTAAATATCACTCAAATATATATTTTTTAATTTCAAATTTTAACTTTTCATCTAAACATTATTTAATTATTCTAAATTTTCAAACAAAATATAAAAATAATTAAAATTTTTCAAATCTCAAAATAAAAATAATATTAAAAAGTTATATTGTGATAATATTTTAATTTTATAATATTTATATTTAACATTTTATCTTTTATTTTCTAAAATCACATAAAATATTTTATGTCAAATCATTTCATTGTTACTATCAAATTATTTCATTATTATTCACAAATTTCTCATCTCAATATACAAATCCATCGTCTCTATATTTCGTGGAAGGAGTTCCCCCACTAGATCAAGCTGACTATATTTCGTTCTTCTGCATGGCAGAGTTTTTTTTTTTTTTTTTTTTTTAAGTTGAGCTTCTCCTTATCCTGTATTGGATTATTAATATTATTATTGTTTTGGTGGTATTGAAATATTAGTTTTTTAAATTCCACCATCCCCAAACATATGTTCTATATTACATTGATGTCACGTTTGGACAAAGAAACAATTTTACAATTTATCTTTTAATACAAGTTATCAACTACCCGCTTTGATAGTCTTTACTTTCTTTATTTGCTCTCCATACGTACCCTTGTTCGTTCGGAAGCTCGAAGCTTTTAAAGAGGCACGGATAGATGAATTAAGCATGCACGTCACACTCGTCGAAACTCCGTGCCTGGAATAACACTTGTTTATATTATATAGATGAGATAGTTTTAAATGAGTTAAATAAAATATTATTTTTAATATTATTATTATTTTAAGATTTAAAAAAATTATAATGATAAGATAAAATGAGTTGACGTGAGTTTTGAATCCAAACGAGTTGAAAGTATTTCATCTCATCTCATTTCATTATTAAAATTTTCTTAAATTTTTACACAAAATATAATAAATAATTAAAATTTTTTAATTCTTAAAATAATAATAATATTTTATTTAATTTTTAATTTTTATTTTAATTTACCTCTTCCCATTTCGTCTAAACTCTCTATGTCGTAGACGATTACTTTGAAGCAGATATCAGGATATCTATAATTCCAACAACCAACCTCCACCATACAAACTCATGCAATTCATTTTATAGCGTAGCTCTTTGAATAAACGATACTCTTTTTATTTCAGTGATCTTGTCCTTTTTTAAATTAAGTAGAAAAATATTTTGATTATAAAAGAAAAAAAAAAATCTTAAAAGTAAATTCATCTTTTATATATATATATAAATAATACTTTAGATTATAAAATTATTTTTATTATAAAATAAATTTAAAACATCGTATAAAATCATATTAATTTATAAATTTATTTTTATAAAATTTCTTAATTAAATATATTATTTTTAAAAATAATATTAAAGACAATCATAAATTATGTAAATACTGTACACTTATTTTTAAAAAATATAGTCTATAATTAAAAATTAATTTTTTTTTATATAAATATCATATTTATTTATTTATTTTTAAAAGAACATACTATATTTTAACGGTAATTTTAAGAATATTAGAATATTAGCATTGGATTGGTCATTTTATTCTTCAAATTTTAATTAATATGTAATTTTTTCACTTTTAACTAATCATTCAAAACTTGAAGTCTACATTGAATTAGTTATCACACTCTTGATAATAATAAAATATTATTATTTTTTATTATTTATATTTTTTAATTAATTTATATTTTATTTTCATAATCTTCAATAACTTCTAACAAATCATATTTATTTTTATTTTTACAATTTAAAAATCAATAATATAATAATTTCATATGTATATAAATGGTAAAATCTCATATAAATAAAAATTTCATATCTATAATATAATAATCTCAAAAAATATTTTTAGACTTATTATAGTTATTTTTATATTTAAAAAGAAGAATAAATTTATTATAATTTATAATTTGGATGAAAATATTTTAATTAATTTAATATGAAATAAATATAAATGATATTGATTAAATTTAAAAATAAAAAGGTATTTCAATAATCTAATGACAATGTACTCGTACGTTTATTGTTTTTTAAGATTTTGTTTTTATTTATCTTTTCGAGTGATAATGGTGTCGAGTACCACATTTTCGTGAGTGATGGTTGACGTGAAAGATAACGAGTTCCCTTTTCTTTTTTCTTTTTTTAATAATATAGAAGACTTTGGATTTATTTTTTTTTTCCCATTTAAATAATGTTAAGAAATAAGAAGTTGCCACGATTTATAAAAAAAAAAAAAAAAAAAAAAAAAAAAAAAAAAGAGGGAAAAGACAGCCGTCGGCTGCATTTATGATTAATGGAGCTCACTCACACGGATCATATGAATGTCAAAAGATTCACACACCCTAAAAGTCTCAATCAGATGGTGATGGGTGAAATTGGAAAAATCAAAAGAAAATTGGAACACGACAATTAAAGTCTACAGTATTGGTCCCTACGTAGCCCACTCTATAACTGTTTATTCCTATGCATTATGGTCACGTGGCACACCTAGGGGTGTCAATATGTGATACGACCCATTAACTCAACACGAATACGATATAATAAAAGTGGATTAGGGTTTACCCTTAACGGATTTGGATCAAAACGGGTTGACCCGTTAAGACACGATAGCTTAACGGGTTGATAACGGGTCAACCCGTTATGACCCGTTAAGAAAGTTAAAATTACAATTATACCCTTATACCTAAAAAATAAAATTGTTGGGATTTTAATTTCGATATTTTCATTGTTTAAATTGTAATTTTAGACTTGTAGTTAGTTTTATATTTTTTATAGATATTGTGATTTTAACATTTATATAAAATTATGCTAAACTTAACTAGATTAAAGAGGTTAATTTTGGGTTTGTTTCAATCCATTTACATAAATAGGTCAAAACGGGTTGACACGACACGACCCGTTATGTTATTGGGTCGCGTTAGGTTTTGAGATTTTGACACGATAAGCTTAACGGGTCGGGTTAGGGTTGACCTATACAGTATAATATATATGTCTTGACACGACACAAACACGACCTGTTAACACGATTTGACACCCCTAGGCACACCCATGCTAGTTCTTTTAATTTTATTTAATTTTTATTAAAATGATTTTACTTATTATTTATACATAATATATTTATTACAAAAAAATAAAAATAAATAAAATGTAGTATATAAAAACGATAAGCAGAATTATTCTTTTTATTTATAAAACACAAACCGCATTTTCTTCTTCTCGCCTTACAATTTATTTATTTATTTATTTTTAAGTATATATACATATAATATCTTGGGCACTTAAAAAATAAGCTTCACGTTTTTAATTCTGTTTGTTTATCCAAATATTTTGTCGATTTCATCAGCTCAAAAAAGGCAATTAAAGGTTGATCCCAATCTACCATAAATGCATTTGAATACCCGATCCATAAAATTTTTGGAACGTTCAAAACTGTAATCCCAATTTATGAAACATAAAAGTCTAAACTACTAATTTTGTAATTAAAAATAGAAGGAAAACATTGATCGGAGGAAAATTATAATTGACGAGTGTTGGAGGTTTCTTTAATTTAGCGGTAAGGGGTTGTTTGAAATATGTTTGATTTTAAATATTTAATTTTTTCATGTAATTATTATTTTAATCTCCTTTGGATAGTGAATTGAGATGAGATAATTTAAAATAAAAATTAAAAATTAAATAAAATATTATTTTTTAATATTATTATTATTTTAAGATTTAAAAAAATTGAATTATTTAGTATATTTTATGAACTAGATACAATCCCTATTTGAGGACTGCAATGTAAGGCTAAGCTATTTTAACTTTAAAATTTTTTAAAATTATAAAATTATCATTCTTAAAATTATGTTTTTTCTCATTTAATAATGTACTTGTATATGCAGTCCCCACTTGAAGACTGTAAATAGAATTTCTCATATTTTATATGATAATTTGAGAAAATTATAATGATGATATGGGATAAGATAAAATTATTTTTGAATACAAACGAGACCTTAATTATTACAATTTATCAAATTTATAAACAAAACACAATAAACATTTTATCTTTTTAAAATTTCAAAATAAATCTAAGATTAAAAAATTATATATTAATTTTATAATTTTTTTCTTTTATTTTTTTAAACGGAATAAAAAAATATAATTTAAACTATTTTATTATTATTATTATTTATAAATTATTTTATTATTATTTATTAATCTTTTATCTCATATCATCCTGTAAATATTTCCTATCCCCTGTCTTTTAACATGAAAAGAAAACACAAAACAAGTAAAGAGATAAAAATGTGTTATTAAATAGAGCACGAGGAAAATAAAGTGGAGAGAGAGGGCAGGGATCGGGAGCCGAAGAGAGCCGAGCCGAGCCGAGCCGAGAAAGGAAGGATACAGCCATACAGGAAGTGGGGTCGGGTCTTTTTGAGTTTTGTCTCTCTACTCAATACGAGTGCACCATTTCAGCATCCTCGACCAACAACGTCCAAATCGCTGATACTGCGACCTCCAAGACCAATTGCTCTCCACGTGGCCTACTACCATTCGCCAATCACTTTTCTCCAAACATCACTGGCCCCTCACCTTTAAACCCTCGTCGGAACAGATACTCGGAAAAATAAATTTTCGCTTTTCATCGGAGCCCCCCCTGTTCTCTGTGCTGAGAGCTGAGAGAGTGAGAGGGAGAGAGAGAAGGGTTTTTAGGGTTTCTGAAATTATAAGCCTAGTTAAACTTTTGTATATCTGAGAGTTGCCGTTGATGCTTTTACCTATGGTTTCTGGGAAAAATTTTCTCGGGAAAATTTAGCGTCGGCTGTAAGTTGCTTTTATCTTATCTTTCTTTCCTTTTTCAGGGTTTCTTTTCTTAAACAAAGCTTATAACTCAAGCAAAGTTCTTGGGAGTTTGAAACGGAGGCTACTTTTTAAGGAGAATTAGTCGGTGAGAAACTTAAGAGTCTGTCTATGAAGACTATTCTTTTTTGCTCTTAAATATAAATGGCCATGAAGTTGTATTGGTGGTGGTGCTAGTACCACTGAATGGTTCGTTTGGAACAGGAAGTTACAAGATTAGGAGGAATCGAGTTTGGTTCGGCTTTTTTAATATATGCTTTGGAAATTGAAAGGAATAGTGGATGAAAGCTGACCTCTTCAAACTCGGATGATGTTAACTGTGTAAATACATGTATTTTGAGGGGATTGAAATGAGAAATTCGGGTGTAGTTTGAGGTTGCAACCATGAGTTGCAGCATAAAGAACAGTGGAGGCGAAGAGGGGGAATATGAATCGAAATCGGTCACGCAGAATGGGTCGGTAACGGCGGAACAGTTTACCATCGATGAGAATCTGCTAGTTGATCCGAAATTGCTTTTTATCGGGACGAAAATCGGTGAGGGAGCCCATGGAAAAGTTTATGAAGGAAGGTCAGTGCAAACTTACGCGAAATTGTCTTGTGTTTGTTATCTTACATTGTTTCTGTGGCAGCCTGGGAATCTAATGTGTATTTTGTTTGTCTCAACTTAATTAATTTTATGTTAATCTTTTTTCTTAACACTGCTGCCAGGAAGTTTATGTGAGCTCATCTTAATACAGGTTTTTATGGCACTGTAGTTCGTATGTAACAGGATCTGAGGATAAAAGCTTAGTTAGCTTAAGTTGATGATTAGTATTGCGCATGTGTTGTCTGGATTTTTAGGAAACTGGTCAATCTTAGTTTTACTTCATTTGGCTGGTATCTATCATCTACAGACTTACGATTCCTCTGAAAAGAATTATAAGGTTTACTACATGTATTTGCATGAATGTAACTGTCAATCTTTTTGTGTATATAAACATTACCTTTTTGTTCCAATGTCATTGAATGAGCTGTAAACATTTTTCTTTAGCACTGGTTCTTTCTACAGGAAAAGTTTGTCTGGCAGTTATTGTCCTCCTTACCGTGGTCTAGAATAATATCTTTCAGGTATGGTGATCGAATTGTGGCCATTAAAGTCCTCAATCGTGGGAGCACTTTTGAAGAGAGAGCTGCCCTCGAAAGTCGTTTTGCGCGGGAAGTTAATATGATGTCGCGTGTTAAACACGAGAATTTAGTCAAGGTAAGTGTTTCCAATAAAACATGTCTGCAATTTACTGATATTCTTTTTACTGGTAGGTATATGCATATTTATATCTAGTTCATTTCTTGGAAGTATTTTCCTTTTATGCATACGTGACTAACTGTTTTTCATGTATTTCTATCTGGTTCTTCTCACTTTGCATAGCTCATTTCTGGCTTTTGCAGTTTATTGGAGCTTGTCAGGACCCTTTAATGGTGATAGTGACAGAGTTGTTACCTGGAATGTCACTCCGGAAGTATTTAAATAGTATTCGTCCTAACATATTAGACCTCTATGTGGCTATAAATTTTTCCCTTGATGTTGCTCGAGCCATGGAATGTCTTCATGCCAATGGGATAATACATAGAGATCTGAAACCAGGTACTTCCCAATAATATGGTGTAATACACAATGGAATTATTTCTTAATGTATGTTTTCTTCCTGTTCCTATGTCTCTTTCATTTTCCCACATAAAACTCATACCAATCATATAAAGCTAATGATTAATGAGTACAAAGCTATTCCTGTTTTCCTTGATTGTTATTTAATCAATCCTCTGTTATATTGGAACTGGCTAATGATAGATGCATGGTACTGACTTGTTTATTGTTTGTACATTCATCCATTCTATCCGATATGGTTGTTATACTGATACTTTTAAAACTACAAAAAAAAATTATTTTATCAATCCTCTGTGCTGTGCATTATGCAATTCATCCTTGGACTTGGCTCTAGTTAATTTAAGTTGGGTTTTTAATTATATTGGATTGTTCTCTTCATTTGTTACAGTGGTTACACTTCGTCGATTCAACCTTTGTTATCTCAAAAATTAATATTCGTTGATGTAGAAAGCATGCTTGTATTGCTAGATGTAAATTTATTTAGTTGCTTTTAAGTTAGAGTTCCCGATTATTCTTATTGAAATGCAAATTAAATCCAGTCATGTTTGAGTTATAATTTGTGGATTAGTCATTCTTTATAGTTCCCTATGTAACCAACCTTATTCTTTTTACCTACTAACAGCTATATGTTTTAAAAATAATTATTGCAGATAATTTGTTGCTTACTGCAAGTCAGAAGTCTTTGAAGCTTGCAGATTTTGGTCTTGCAAGAGAAGAATCTGTGACAGAGATGATGACTGCAGAAACTGGGACATACCGCTGGATGGCTCCTGAGGTTTCTCTCTTGTTAAACACATTTTTATTTTGCCCTTGATTATACTATGTATGAGGTAAATGGATAAAGGAGTCTTTGCTGGAAGGTGGGCAATTGATCATTAAGATGGAGAGATATTCACGATTGTCAAGGCTAAATCACGTAAACAAAAACATGTATGCATTTAAACAAACAATCAACACACATGCATTGCAGAGCTGGGGCAAGTCAGCTAGGACTTATATTTTCAATCGAACTAGTTTGTGATAATTACCTTGGAGAATTGGTGGCATTAGTTTGGCCGATGTCATTTGGAGTGTGATGAATTAGTAAATTGGATTTAACTGTGATTAATGATACCTCAGTAATACGTCATTTTTTGGCCGTTAGTCTCAATCCATGGTCCATGTGGTTCCCTATCTTCTGGAGTATTATTTTCTAAACCTAGTATCTGATTATAGCTTATGGTAATTTTTGCATACGTACTGAAGGAATGTAGATCCATATGGATAAATGTTTTTTTTTTTTTGATAAAAAAGGAGTAACCATGTACACTGATGTATACAAGAACCATATGGATAAATGTAAATGCATATACATCTGCAAGTCAACTCCATGTAAGTCACTTGTCAACCATTATCACAAGCTGTCATCAATCAAGGGCACATGTTAAATTCGTAAATAAGTTCTTGTTTTTGTAGTTTCATATTTCTGGTCTCTGCTTTGTGAAGCTCAACGACACTGGTTGACATTATTTTTTATGTGAGGGCTGACTTGTGTGGGGAATAAGAAGTGTGGTTTGATGGTTTAGACCATTTTCTTCATTTATTGATATTATCATCCACATTTGTCTTAATTTTATCTTTCCTTTGGCTTAGCAGATGTCAGTATTAACTGCAACAGTTTATTTAACTTTGAGTTAACCCTTATTATATATTTTTCCATTGCCCTTTGATTTTTTTTTTTTGTTATTTGCGTGACCCCATGAGCCATAAGCTTTGGTTCGACACATCGCATTCAAGCAGAAACTTGCTGACAATCTTCCCTTGGGATTTGACAAGTGTCAATTGAGTTTTTCTGTTGAATGGTTGGAGAGAACTTCCTTATTTTTAGTACTGCTCTTCATCAAGACTGCAGGAGTTTTATGGATTTGCTTACATTGCATAGCACCCTTCCTACCAATCATTGGAATCTTATACAATCTATTCATGTCTTTGCAGTTGTACAGCACTGTGACATTGCGTCAGGGAGAGAAGAAACATTACAACAACAAAGTTGACGTCTACAGTTTTGGAATTGTTTTATGGGAGTTACTAACCAACCGCATGCCATTTGAAGGCATGTCCAATTTGCAGGCTGCTTATGCTGCTGCTTTCAAGGTGCAAAAAGTGTCATTTATTTAATTTGCTTTTGTTGCATTTGGTCATCATGTTATATTTGCTGTCCCGTTGATATTGCATGACTTGCTTCAGAGCCGATGCTACTTTATCAAATGCAGGTTGAGAATAAACCATGCCTCTGTTCACGTTTGTAACATGCTTGTGCATAATGAATGCTAAAATCAACATCCTTTAGTTAGTGACTAGATTATTGTGAATTTGAGAATGCAGCAAGAGAGGCCTAGTCTTCCAGAGGATCTCTCTCCTGATCTTGCCTTCATCATACAGTCATGTTGGGTTGAGGACCCTAACCTGAGGCCAAGCTTTAGCCAGATCATCCGCATGCTTAATGCATTTCTCTTCACACTCTCACCCCCCGCATCATCCTTACCGGACTCTGATACCCAGGCAGCAGCGACTAGTAATGGTACCATGACTGAATTTTCTGGACGTGCGAGAGGAAAGTTTGCTTTTCTTCGCCAGCTCTTTTCTGCCAAGAGGACCAAGAACTCACAATGAGCGGGTAAAATTTTCAATTTTGAATATTTTCTTTTTGTTCCAACCCAAGAAATGGCATGCGACAGTGCGTATATATCATCCCAAGTGAATTGTGGTTAATTAACTAGATGTGATGACTATTAAACGATGAAGATATTGAAACAGATTGATGTTGATGGGGAAACTCATTGGGAAAATAAAAAAAAAAAGTGACGGGAAGACTTGGCAATGTCTAGTTGATGCCGATCTGATGTAAAGGAGACCAATGTGTAGGGCATATTCTGTTAATAGATGCTACTCTCATTGAAGATGCTTACTAATGAAGCAGCCTAGGGTTTTCATTTTTTGGTAGGTGATGAAATTTCTTAGTCTGGCCAGATTTTTCTGCATTGACTCCCATCTCTTGCGTACCCAAATCCAGAATGTGCTCAAATGTGCTTTGTATTCACGTAACCAATCCCCCGATTCCCCCCGCTTTCTTGTTCTAACTTTGGTGAAGGCAGATCAAGCATGCAACTGTTATCAGTTCAATCTAGACCATGATGATGAGTCTCGTTTTTTCTATCTTTTTCGCGGGCCAAGATTGGTTCTCTGTTTAACCGTACAAGTATTATCACTTCAATCCGGACGTACAATCTACAAGCCTTTACATCATAATGTAAAGTAGACACCAAAATTCGAATTTCAATTTGGATATAGTCTCCAAGTTGTTATCTTCATTCATTAAGTTTTTCCACCCAAGTGGCAGAGTAGTGTTCTTTGAATTAGCACCAGAAGTATGGAAGTAGAACTTTTGCTGGTCGCCAGATATCATAGGATCCTCTATTCTTAAAGAGAAATTTACATTGATCTAATGATACTAATTTGATTAAGCTTTTAACTCTTAGGATTATAATATTCTAATTTTCTTTTTAGCAGCTTCATTTATCTATCTATGTTTAATGATTTAACTTATAAAAAAAAAATCAATGTTTAATGATTTAACACCATGCTCATATATAGTATCAAGATATTTTAATCTAGCTTATAGGTCACCCCCTTCATGACTTGAACTCGTGACGTGGTTCTTGCTCTGATATTAATTGTTAAAGATTCAACTATTAATTCAAAAGTCTTAGGATTGTTATATACTAATTTGGTTGAGCGTTTAACCCTCAAGATCATAACAGTCTCCTAACACCATATTTGGTAACGACAATTGAAGAAACTATGGTTCGTTTAGGGAGTGAGATGAGATGAGAATTTTGTGAATAATACTAACATATTTTGTAAATAGTAATGAAATAGTTTGAGTTGAGTATTTTTTGAATTTTGGAAAATGAGAGAGAAAAAGTTGAATAAAAAATATTATAAAGTTAAAATATTATTATAATATTATTTTATAATATTATTTTTGTTTGGAGATTTGAAAAAGTTGAATTGTTTTTGTTTTTTGTTTGAAAGTTTAGAAAAATTATATTGATTAATTTGAAAAAGTCATAATGATTAGTTTTAAAATTTTATATTTAAATTATGTTTGAGAAGGAAATGAGATGAGATGATATTAGAATTTTGAGACGAGATCTATTTCCAAACAAGTACTAAACACCCATCTTATTCTAATGTTTGCCTTTAATTTTTTATTAGGAAGTCTATTTTCTAATCAAGCAGTGGAGATGGCCATACTAGCGCGTCATAAATGATATAATTTTTTAGCAACGCATAATTTTATGCACGATATTATATGTATTGAGTGACAGTTTTATTTTATTAATATTTTTTTTAATTTAAATTTTAAATTTCAGATTTTAAAATTTTTATTATTTTCAATAGCTGACACATTAGTATGTATGATTATGTAAGTAAAACTGGAAATATAGATATCATTTTTCATAATTTTTTTTATAACTGGTAATTAATTATGAGAATTGAGAAATATTTAGTCCACACATTATATAAAATTTACAAACTAACATGGTTTAATAAGATTCATTATATTATAAGTTCATTATTTTGTAAAATAAATTTTAACATATTATAGTAAGCTACGTTACCGCGTAAGATTTTTTATCTAATATTTGTACGAGATTAGTTGAGATGGTTTATGAATAATAGAATAAAATATTATTAAAATATTATTTTTTAATATTATTATTATTTTAGAATTTAAAAAAGTGGAATTGTTTATTATATTTTGTGTGAGAATTTAAGAAAGTTATAATGATGAGATAAGATGAATTGATGTGAGTTTTCAATTCAAACGGTGGGGCCTTAATACTTCTCGTAGGCTAATCATACCAAAGATATGATCTACTAACAATTATTCCCGTTCTAAGAAGAATTTAACCATTTTTTGAATGAAAATAATAAATTTTCCAATTAAAACTTCATTTTTATTAATGAAAGGAATGAGAAATTTGGAAACCCAGGTGTGAATTCTCAGCCAGTACAACTTTTTTTTGTTTTGACTTCTGACTTTGACGATTTCTAAAAGGACCATTTAAAGGATTTCATAAAATAATAACATTCTCGCACCCCTTAACGACTGGATTAAATTTACACATCCATGTCCTTATTAATTATGACTCAACGGTCAGGATATCAGACAAGTGTACACGCAAAGAACAGCAGGTTTTCGTAAGGGGAAAAAATAGACCCAAGTCAGTGCTCCTCAATTCAATGATTTATAATATGGCCAAAATAAAATTCTATGATTTATAAGACAGAATAAGTGCCGTTCAATTAAAAAAAAAAAAAAAAAGTAAATAAATATAAAATCTACTAAAAAATATTAATTTTTTAATAATAAATTTTATTTTTTACACTACACGATTATCTACAACGTTACTATATTTCTAAATAACCAAACAAATCACGAAAGAGAATAAAAATTGGATATTTATAGAAGTTTATATAGAGAGGTCATACTGAACGTAATGTTAGGATAACCGGAACGAGATTTTTTCGGATTTATTCATATTTTAATTCATCTCAACTCATCGCTACAATTTTTTTAAATTTTAATATAAAATATAACAAATAATTCAACTTTTTTAAATTTTAAAATAATAATAATATTAAAAAATAATATTCTAATAATATTTTATCATTTCAACTTAACACACTTCAACATTTAAACACAACCCCACGTCCAAACAATGACAATATTTACGTGTATTAATCTAAAGATCGGTAGAAGAAAGAGAGACCCTGGGAGAGAGAAAGAGACTTTGTAGAGAGAGAAAGTAGGAGACTTTGCAGAGCGAGATTGCATACGCAGTAGAGAGAGGGGCGGGTGTTTGATCATTACTGGATTCAAGATCTAGAGGAGATCGCCATCGATAATTGCTTCGAGTCTTCATAGGGTCAAATTATTGGTAGAGCTAGAGAGGAGAGGGAATGAGAAGCGTTTGATCATTCGTTTTACTTGGATTCGGGAATGAAAACCAAAACACTTCAATTTCTTTTGGGTTTTCATGATTAAGTTCAATTAGTCAATCAGGGAACTGGGTCTTTTATTTGGGTCTATTTCGCGAACTGGGTCTGCTTCTGATCAAAGAAAAAGTCAATTTTCTGATGAGAAAATGGTGGACAATGCAGCAGCCTTGCAAACTGCTGTAAACTCTGTACAGGCATTAGGGAGAGGCTTCGATGTGAACTATGATACGAGGTTGCTCTACTGTAAAGGAGCGGCTGGGTCGAGGGTTGTTGCAGTTGACGAAGAACACACTTGGGATCTTCCGCTGTACGATGATATAGTTGTTTCCAATGTTCCCAGGGACATCAAGAACTCTCAGCAATCCCCTGGTCGCCAGATTTCTGGGGTTTGCAGTTTCCATGAGGTATGAATTTGTGTATCCTTCACTCTCTGTTTAGTTCATATATTTAATACCTTCGTCAAAATCTTGGATGTTAAGTCTTTTCGCCAATATTGGTCTTTTATTGTTCGTTTGCATTGTATCTTGTTTGGGGATTTATTGGCAACGTCATGCAAGATTAAGGTTTAGGATTTAAATCGGGATTGAGTTAGAGTCTTAGGCATAGTAGATCGACCGTGAATTGGAGAAGTTGCTGCAGTACATAATACCCTATGACGAGGGTGTGCAAGAAATCCGTTCATAGTTACCTATTAAGCAAGGAGGAATTTTCAACACCAGCTTTCCCAATTTGAGTATCCTGGGTAATTGCATCTAACAAGGGAATTTTTATTTATTTCTTCCCAATACTTGTGTTAAATTAGCGATATTTTTTTATACGCTGATAAATACTCGTCGGACTTTTATCATCCGATTTTTCAATTATTTTTTAGCTTACCACAAAGAAACTGGAGAAAGACTTGCGCCTAATTGAGAATTTTACAATCCTCCAAAAAGAAACAGACAATTTTACAGTACTTTTTTTTAGTATCACTTATAAAACTCATCTTCAAAATATTCATCTAATTACACAGGGTCCAAACAAGAGAGTCACCTATTTAGAAAAAGAAAAAGATACAAGAAAATCAGTATGAGTTAGCCCATTGACAGTCATTAGAGGCTGTCCAGAGGAAAAGAGTATTAAAACATTAGTTTTGAGCTCCTCCAGAATATGATTATGATCCCTCAAAGTTTGTATTGTTTTGTTCAGTCCAAATATACAATATTACGCAAACATGAACCATCTTCCACATTGTTTCAATCTATGGGCTTCCTAATTCTCTTCGAGAGTAAACAAGGTCAACTACTCTTCTGGGCATTACCCAAGCCAAACTGATTTGTTTGAAGAAGTCATTCCAGAAAGCACTTGCCATCTCACTAGCATTCATCTTAATTTGGCAACATGATACTCTGGTAGATATTACTTATCAAAATGATTTTTTTTTTATAAGTAATAAAATTTTATTCATCAAATGCAGTAGACGAAGCCCATATACACAGAAAGAATACAAATGATACACCTAATTACATTCTAAGATTAGGAAATGAAAACAAAAACTCGTGAACAGTCCCTCCATTAAGTAAAATAGCTGAAACCCATTGAATATTACTTATCAAAATGGTAGTCTGATGGATATAAAAATGACGGACTTTTCCTAGCAGTTTTTTTTAATTGCGGCAAAAGAAGAAAATTTTGCTCTAGAGATCAAAATCAATGGACCGTATCGTTGTTATCCCATCATATAAATTCTTAATCCTTAAAATCTCCTCGGCTCACTGTGCACTCATCTTAGCATTTTCACCAGCCAGAACATCAAGCTATCCCCTTGAGAATTTATTAAAAGGACATACTTAAAAGGGAATGACATGGACTTATTTAGGTCTAGTTGTATTGTAAGTGTTGATAGGGATTATTTTTATAAGAAAATTGAAAAACGAGGGATGCAACATGAGGACTTCCCAGGAGTTCACCCATCCTAATACTACTCTCACCCAAGCATGCTTAACTGCAGAGTTCTGAGTTTTTTTAAGGGACAGCTTGCTTGGGCTTGTGATGGTGCGTGAGCTTGGGCTCAGTCTCCCATTTTCTTGTTTTTGTTGTGTGTTTAGCGTCTGGGTTCTTTTTTTTTTTTTTTTTTGGGGCAACTCAACCAAGTCCAAGTTGAAGTGAAATGGAAGATAGGAGGGAGTATTTAAACTTGGGTCATGCTTGATATTGATTGCATCCGGGCTAAGCTCGATGGCACCAATGCTGCCCTCTTGGCTTGGAAGGAGTTGTCACTTGAACTTCAACGTCCCAAAGCATGGCTTGTTTCATTTATGCCTGTAGCGTTATCATTCGACTTTATTAGTTCTTTTGGACACCCATGTTAGTTTTTATGGTAATTATTTCAATCATATCTTTAGTATCCTCTGATCTTTGGTTTTTCTGCCCGACCACTTGTGCCAAGGGACGAGAATGAATGACTATAACTTAATAATGGTTAAAAAAAGCGAGTTTTGGGAGCCTTTGAAGTGGAGAGCATAAAAGGCATACTAAAAGGGAGCCTTTGAACTGAATCCAATGATTTTGAGAGTTCTAGATCGAAAGTCGGAACATCAGCTCTGATGTTTAAGTGGTACTAAGGTGTTTGTCATAATCTGTAAGGCATTGATAAGCACATTGCCAATGGTGAATGGGGCTGTTTATAGAGAAAGAAAGGATGAAATGCAGAATAGATGGTGTAAATATATTCTGAAAGTTAAAAGTGCATTTTGTACCGATTGTTAATGCTTTGAATGACAGTTGTTGTAACATACTTTTATCTCGAATAACTGCAGATGGTGGAGTATTTTAATCAAAAGGCTAATCTATCTGGAAGTTTTCCTCTAGGTAGTTTTAATTCTGCATTTAGTTTCACTGGTTCAAAGAATATGGATGTTGTTGCCACAAAGACCCTGTCAATGGATGGCTTTTATATTCCACTTGCCAAGGTTCAGCTTATGAAAACCCCATTGGTGTTGCAAGAAAATGTCAAGCAGGCGGTTCCAACTTTTTGGGACCCACCGTCCTTGGCGAGGTATGAATGTTGATATTTTTATAAGGCAAATAATGATTTCCTAGCTCTCAATTGCTCCTAATTAGTATTTCTGTTTTTGACAGCTTTATTGAAAATTTTGGGACGCATGTCATTACATCTGTAACTATTGGCGGTAAAGATGTCATTTATGTTAAGCAGCATAAATCTTCCCCTTTGTCAACCATGGAGATTAAAAAGTATATTCAGGATATTGGAAACCAGAGGTTTTCTGACATGGAAAGCTATACAAGTTCAGGTCAAATGAAAGTGAAGGATAAGGTTAGTTCCATGGAATATCTTCTTCTTCTTCTTCTTCTTCTTCTTCTTCTTCTTCTTTTTTCCTTCATTTGCATTGGCTTTTAAGGAACTAATGACCTCTTTGGTAACTCTTTTGTTTAATTATCATTACAATATTTTATTTTGCAGGGTGTTGATCCTGGCTTGTTCAACAGCCAAGGAATATATCCTCAACCCTCTGCTGCACCATATCTTACTGGGAAAGAAGTAAGTTGAAACTTCAATTATTTATTTATAGACTCACCAGCGCTCTTGATACACCTTTTTCCTTTTCCTATTTTTTTTTTTTTTTAAGTATTTGTGTTCTTTTCAATGAGCTTGTTCATAGGAGCTTTCATTTTCCTTTACACATTTGCATGAAATGCACTCATATCTTCTTCTTTTCCTTTTTTTATAAAAAAGATACTCTGCTAATGAATATTGCCCTAATTTTTGTAATTTTGAGATATTTTGGTGCTGGAGATTGGATAATAATATTTGCATGGGTGGCAGAGCCCAAGTTTTTGTTCACGGTCAGGAAATGTAATTTGTTTCTCATTAGTCCTTGAATCACTAACTGTACTTGAACTCATGATTTTATGGAACCTTAACTGAGTCAGGATGTGACAGTCATCTTCCGAAGGAGGGGAGGAGATGATTTGGAACAAAACCATACCCGATGGGCAAGAACTGTCCGGTCTTCCCCAGATGTCATTGAGATGAGTTTTTCCCCTATAACAGCTCTCCTTGATGGAGTGGCAGGAAAGGAGCATCTAACTCGTGCTATTGGTCTCTATCTCGAATGTAAGGCACCCTGAGCTTCATGATTGATGAGCTGGAGTTGTTTAATCTCATTTGCTCAACAAAGATTTCTCACAAGTGTTTTTTTTTTTTTTTTTAAATTCCTTTTGGATAATTGTGCACAGATAAGCCTCAGGTTGAAGAATTGAGATATTTTCTAGAGTTTCAGATTCCTAGGATATGGGCCCCTGTACATGATAGGATTGCTGGCCACCAAAGAAAGGAACCTGTTTGCCCATCTTTGCAATTTAGCATAATGGGGCAAAAACTTTATGTTAGCCAAGAGCAGGTATGAACTTTGGCAATTTATGACAAAACATTAGTCTCACATTTTTTGGAAGGCTTGGAAAATACTTTGTCTGTCTGTAATAGGCATTCCAACTCACAACTCCTGATTCAGTGGATTTAAGCAATTTTTGCCTTCATGTAAATGCAGATATCAGTTGGGCGTAGGCCAGTAACAGGCTTGCGATTATTTCTAGAAGGAAACAAGCAGAATCGCTTATATATCCATCTTCAACACATGGCATCTCTTCCAAAGATCCTTCAGCCATACTGGGACACCCATGTGGCTATTGGTGCTCCCAAGTGGCAGGGACCTGAGGAGCAAGATAGTCGATGGTTTGAACCAGTAAAATGGAAAAAGTTCTCTCATGTGAGTACTGCACTGGTTGAGAATCCTGAAACCTTCATAGGCGACCTCGCAGGTGTCTACATTGTCACTGGAGCTCAGCTTGGTGTGTGGGATTTTGGGTCGAGAAATGTCTTGTACATGAAACTTCTGTATTCTAGGTTGCCGGGCTGTACAGTACGAAGATCCTTGTGGGACCATGCTCCAAATGATAAGTCAAAGAAAGTTGTGTCCACGGATAGTAATGGTAATACGGATGACTCAAGTTCAGGTTCAAGGGGAAACTTGGCTGGAAACAAGTTGGTTAAATTTGTTGATACATCTGAGATGAGCAAAGGGCCTGAAGATCCTCCAGGTCATTGGTTGGTTACTGGTGGAAAGCTTGGTGTGGAGAAAGGGAAAATTGTCTTGAGAGTCAAATACTCCTTGCTAAATTACTGAGTTATCTATATGGTTTTGTATGAATGATGTGCAGTGCTGCTGGCTTTTGTTAGGTACAACAAATGCTATTTTTGATGCGTATATAATTGTGTTCATCATGCATTTTACTTTTGCAGTGCAAGACCGACCGAGTCGAATGGGGATCTGACAGGACAGGATGTGTTTTTAGGTGGTTTTGTAAATTCACTTTTGGTGGCTGGAATCTGTAGAACACTTCAATCTCTCTATTCCCCGAAGGACCAAGAAATTTTTGGTAGTCAAACCTAAAGAGGGTGCCATTTTTTCTTCCCCCCTACAGAAGAGTTTCTTTCTTTATAATGTTTCCGTTTTAGCCAAGTTACCGGCTCCAGAAATTTTCCAAATTCCGAACAGGACAAGTTGAAATAAAAAAACAAAGGGATCTCCATCTTTTTTAGTTATGGGTCCTTGTTTTTTCTTTTTTTCTTTTTTATATATAGAAACGGTTTGTACACGTACGTCATGAACATTAATTTTGATCCCTTCATCAGTGTACGCCCCCCCATGCATGCATTCCATTCGTGCATGTATCGGATATCTTGATTTTTGTATTCTTCCCTTTTCGAGTAATAAATATGTATTAGTATTGAGGAATGCTACATACAGTTATGAGTATGCAATCGTTTTGAAAAAAAGTGAGGTGTATTATTAAAAAATTAATTTTTTTTTTATATGGATATCGTATTTATTTATTTTTTTTAAATAATTGCGCCACACGCTTGCACACTTACGATTGTAAATAATTCGACAATAAGTCAAGTCTGCAGTTAAGTTGTTTTGAGGATGTTTTTCTTTCTCTTTGGATGTTGTGGAATTGCGGATGGGGTTATCGTTCCAATTTATGGAATGCTTTCGTTCAAACTTCTCGTTTCCCTATTAGGACGCCATCGTTCTTTTAGGAAACTGGACCATCCCTCTCACACTTAAATATAGCATAAACAGAGGAGTAGGAGGAGGGGAAGAGGAAGAAGAAGATTGCATCCTAATAATTGTAATATAATTCAATTCGAGTAATGGTATACCACACTCTCATCTTATTTTAATCATACTAAGTGATATGTAGCATATTCATTACCATTAGATGATAAAAAAGTATACAATAAATTATCATTTAATAATGATAAATGTGTCATATCATATTTAGTGAGATGGAAATAAGATGGTAGTATGGTATATAGAATTTTCCAATTCAAAATTCAGGTGGATGAAATTGAAGATACTTATTTAACTCAACACTCAGTTTCAACCAAGCTACAGATTTTTATTTTTATGTTATAAACAAGCCTAGCATGAGCCAGGCTTTTTGTCCCCTCGGCATTAACTTACCAATTATATGTGTACTCTCTCTTCGGTACTCTTTAAACAAGTTTTCATCAACATTCAGTTTCGCAGGGGTACCTGGTTTCCTTCGAAGGTCTGTCCGAATTCCCAACCGGACGGCGCAACATCGTAGCTAGTGACGGTCCTGCCATCACTGGTGGTGACCTCGAAGGAGAGGCTCTGGCCATTGAGGTATGAATTGCTCTGCCAATTCTGGCCCCAATTTCTTGACATGGTTTTCCATCCTGTCTTCGACCCCTTGATTGACACCGTCCGGACATCGCCAGCACCCCCAACATTTGTTATCAGTACCAAGTTGAAGTAAGAATGGCCATTGATGGTGAACCTTATGCCTCCTTTCTTCACACACGGGATCCTGATCACAAAGCATACACATTCATCCATATTTATTTGAGGTCGTTGCTTAATTTGAAACAAAAAGTTCAAGAATTTATATAATATGATCGATTTACCTTCTGAAGACTACGGGCACGATTCCAGCTCGATACTTAGCAATGCGCAAGAAAGCAGGCTCTGCCAAATCGAAGTGTTGTAGAGGGGGGTTGCACCAGCCACCATTGTCGTTAGAGAGAGCATAGTTAGGAGGGCAAAAGTTGGTGGCAGTGACGGTGATGGTGCCGGGGAGGCACCATTTGGGGTCGTCATTGCATCTCAATTGGTAACAAGCTCCGCAGCTGAAGCCATTGTTGAATAGAACAGTGCTTAGAGCTGCAGTGCTAATCCCATATCCTTGGCTGTACAAGTTGCCATATCCGCATGCTCCCCCTGCATTGACACAACTACTTTATATATAAGATACTCGTACCACGCCATGTATATTGATATATATAAAATCATGACAAGCTTTAGGCATACGTACCCATTGTGCCAGAAGCGTCACTGCCGCCGTAAAACGTAGCGTGGGCGCTGTGCCAGCCACCGTAGTCTCCATAAACGCCATGAAGACGTAAGTTGAATAGAAACATGATGAGTTGGAAGAGAAAAAAATGCATTGCTATGGCGGCCATAATCGCGAGTGTTTGCTTCTGTAGGTGAGTCTGTGTATGTATGTGGGGATCTAATTCGATCGGTGAAGAGAGAGCTACTTATAATAGTAGCGCTCATGATAAAAAGAAGAAGAGAGGAAGCTAATTTATAGTACCAGTGAATTAGAGTTAGAGTGGGGAGGTGATGATGAGAGGGATCGAAGAAGATTGATCAAAAGCAATTAATTAATTTAAGTTTAATACAGACCATGAATGCAAGGTACTGGAGCTTGATCTAATACACGTTTAAGCTGCTGCAGCTAGCTAGCTAGCCGATCGACCAAACTGCCAATGAGGTGCGTTAATGAATATTTAATTATTCAGGTTCTCCTTCTATAGCTAGCTAGCTTGCATGTACTATTATTAGGTGAGTTTAATATATATTCATTCATGAATATTGCCAGCTTAAGCTTGTACGTATATATACATATATAAAACTATCATGTCTGCATATTGTAAAATCAGTATTAATATGTGGACTTAATTAATCGTCTAATTTTTGCGATGACTGTTTATATATATTGCTTTTATATGATTAATTACAACATCTCTTCTTATTAAAATTTTAAATTTAAATATATAATATATTTATCTTTAAATTAAATATATTTTGAATATATATATATGTATAAATATATTCTTATTTAATTTCTCTTTTTGAAGAAAATAATCATGGTCAAAATGGGATCTCCTCATCTTCTTTTTTTTTTTTTTTTTTTCCTTTTCAAAGCCGCGTGCATATATAAATATATCATTATTACTTGAGCAAAAATATTAATTATTTACCTATTATAAATTGAGATGGCGGCCTGCAAAATCATGATCTGTACGTGCAATATATATAATATTAGGTTTGAGTCTTCACTTTAATTGGTCAAGTCCATAATCCCTTCAAACATGAGCATATGATCCCCCATCCCCCAAACCTAAAAAAGCTAGTTATCCGTGAATTTGACCTGCAATTTGAATTATTTGTCACACAAGCAGACAATGTCATGAAACGTCATGCATTTTGCCTTGGTTAATGAAATGTTAAGCCCTGCGTACGTACATTGTGTTAAGCTACTACAAGATCAGTTGAATAGCTCCAGCTCATCATCATAGAGATTAGAAGATAATGTTCTGTTATCATATAATTCAAAGTCTCAACAACCTCAGTCCACATCCTTATCTTAACTGCTTGTGTATTTTTAAATATTTGAATTCAAACTTGTATTTCTGATTTCTACAAATCTTCATAGATTTTATAGTAACTACAATTGTAACAAACTCTTCTATATTAATAAGCTGCCAAGTCCCTATTTCTTGAATAGTCTTACACATTGTAATAGGAATGACATATACGTACAAATGAGTTCAAACCCATGGGCTTAGTTAATTATTTGTATCAAACGTGAAAATAAAGATTCAGAAAGTGTCTTGTCTCGTCTCGTCTCATTATTATAATTTTTTTAAATTTTTACATAAAATATAATAAATAATTCTTCTTTTTCAAATCTCAATTCAATATTTTTAAATCTCAAAATAATAATAATATTAAAAAATAATATTCTAATAATATTTTTTTAACTACTTTTATTTTTCATCTAAAATTATTTTATTTCATCTCTAAATCCAAACCAACTCTTAAAATTACTGTCGAGACGTACAAACGCCATAACAAAATAAAAAAAAAAGTCACCATTAATTTGCAAATAAAATGGATCGAAGACTGATCATCTGTTGATCTCAATTGATCAGAAAGCTATATATTATTTCAACTCTTGAAGAAAAATAAAATATATTAGAAGATCATCTAGAATTGATCATATATGCACGATTAATTAATGAGCCACCAAGATTATCAGTCTTTAATCCATATATTAATACGCTGCGCCTTAATTTGGAAAATTTTATATATGAATTACTACTAATGCATTAATAAATTAATATATATTTGATGCATATTCAAATTAGGATAAATATCCAACGATCGGGTGGTCAAATTAACCTAGATGATGATCAGGACTTTGAAATTAGAGTCACGAGAGATGGCAAAGATATATATCATGTTACACCTGTACATAGACACGAGATTTTACTCACGTGTCCACTGTTCGTTGGAAAGTTATTCATATGTAGGAGTCATTGATTGGGTGGCCGTTGACATGCTGGCCGGCCAAATATGGATGTCCAGTTGGGAAGGTGGCTACGTGTCGAAGATGCTAGCTGCTACGTACGTACGTACGTACGTGCTTCACGGGATATTATGTGTACGTGTTAATGATCTTCCCAACCAGATTGTTCTTATCTTAGACTTTCAATGGTCAATCTTTCACACGTACATATATATCTATACTACAAGTGAAATGATTTTTAATCCCATTTTCGTCTCAAAAATATTTTTGAGAAGAAAAAAATTTACCTTTAAGTTGTCTTTAAAAACCCGTTTCAAAAGGCTTTTTTTACACAAATTTGATTTTTGTCTCAAAAAATTACTTTTAAGGATGAAGTTGGAAAGTATCAGTCGTAAGCATTTAATCGAGAATTTTTTTTTCTGAGACGAAACATTTTCATTCTAAAAATCCATTCGAATGGAAATCTTTTCGTTCGAACAACTCTCATCAATTCGAATAGTACAAAAACTTGATTTGAACGACTGAATATATTTGATCATGTTCGAACGCACAGAGTGGGTCTATTCAAACATACAAATTGTTGTCCGAATACAATTAATATGAACGATAGCTGCCAGTTCAAAGATAAAACGACTGTTCGAACGGAAGTCCGTTCTAAGGCTAGGTTCTACAATTCGAACAGATTGGATTTTTCTGAGGTTGTTTGAATGGTTTTATTTTTCAATTCAAACCCAAGGGAACAAGAATTACCGTTTGAACTGAGTATTTTCGATTCAAATGGTACTCATGATGCATAATTGATTTTAATTAAAAATACGATTCTAATATTAAATAATATAATTTAAACATTACATTTGTTCAAATGTTCTGAGACAAAATAATAAAAAGAAAATTGAAGAAAAATAAGTTTTAGGATTGTGGTAGTGGCATAGAGTTTTGGGGCATCATTGATTGCCACTATTCAAACATTTTTTGGGATTGAAGCTCCAGATTCTTTTGCATGTTTTCTTCTAATCTCACCTCTAAATTCGCTACTTGATTTAATTTGGTTAGTAACTTTTTTTCCTTGGACCTCAAATGTTCTATCTCAAGCATTGCTTCCTCTAATTCTTGAGTTTTGTTATTCAATCTGACTTGAGAAGAGGATGATGATGTTGATAATGGTTTCACACAACGTCCTAAGCCCCTCAAATATCCAGAACGTGATCCAAAAATTTGAGAAAAGATCTGAACATCGGTGACAAATAATTCATCAGATGGATCTGCAGCAATTTCCATAAGTGATATCATCTTGTCCTACAAAAAAAATATTAAAGTTAGTATAAGTAATAAAAATATTATTAAAAAATTTAAACTTACATAATTTGCTTCCGCTTCGGGACTGGCCCAAACACCATTACGATTTTTATCTGTTTTAGCATACAATTGAGTCATATTATAGTCTGTAGGACTTTCTTCTTGTTGCAAAAGGGAATTCTATATTAGAATTTAAATCAGAAAAGAATATAGGTTAATATCTAACAGGGGCTAGTATAACTTATCATTTTTTTAGATAAACGATGAAAAGATCGAGAACCCGTAAGGGTGCTACCCGCCCCTTACGGGGGGAGGGCACCGCTTCCCCTCACCCCGCCCCCATGGGGCAGGGGGTGGGGTTTTCACCGCTGCCCCGGGGCTACGGGTGCAGGGCAGATTCATAATCCTCCCCGCCTCTTTTCACTTAAAAAAAATTACTATATTTATTTGATTTAAAAGTTATTTATAAGTGTAAAAGTAATTAAAAATACATTTCTAGATCCAAATTATAAATTTAAATCTTGTAAATATGACTATAATTTAAAAACTATATAACTTTTAAATTTGTTAGTACATATTTTGTGTAAATTGTAATGTATTAGTTTTTAAACTATATAGTTTTAAAATTTGTCAATGCATATTTTGTGAACAAGTCTTACAAATTGTAATATATATTTATATATACACAATTTGTAAAATATAAATATATATTTATGTTTATATATATATATATATATATATATATAAATGGGGGAGGGGTTGGGCCCTTCTCGCCACCTGCTAGGGGCCCTAGATGAGGAGCGGGGTTGCCCACCTGGCCATGCGTCAGGGGGGGGGGAGCGGAAGCTAGGCGGGGCCCACTGCCCACCCCTAAGAACCTGCATAATAGTGTTTCGTTAAATTTGATTTATTTACTTTGTTCGCAATACTCCGTTGCTAGAAAAAACATTATGTTTATATCTTTAATACATCAATCATTTATTATAAAAAAAGATAGCCACGAAATTATCTAATAAGCAGGATTTTCAAACATATTCCAAACCTTCTCTCATTCGTTTGGTGGCATTGTTTGGAATGAATTTTGACGCACCTTTGTTACAATACTAAACTTCTGATAGTGTGCATGACATCGACCTTTGTGCCTCCGAAATGCATTGGACATTAACTCATCAACCGTTAGTCAATCCTCTCGCCGGCCAAAATTAAGTACAAACTCGTCCTTCAAAAAATTATAAACAATTAGCATAAATACAAACTAATATTAAATTAACATGTTATACTTAATTTTTTGTTAAGTAACTTATTGTCAGACAACAATTTTTGTTGTGGTCTTTCACATCTTGGAAAACTTTAGCCACAGAGGATGTAGCCATTAATGCATATGTGCGAGTAAGGGTACAAACACAAGAAGCAAGACAAGCTGCCGAATTTCCAGAACCACCGGTGTAATCATCAGAAATATCAACTTTAATTTTTTTCGTTTTCCTTACTTTCTATATGCAGACACCCTTTGGAGTGCCTCGACCTCGACGCTGACTTACAACAACTATATATACGTATAGTAATTAAACCACATTTTAATTAAATACTAATATATTGAAAATGTATATTACTTAAATCGAGTAATAAATGTAGAGTTTAATTTGGTAAAATACCTTCTTCTGAGTTAGGTGATTTTGGCCCACCATTCATGGCAGGTGAACCAATTGGGGAGTCAGTAATGAATGGAAATGGCACATGAGTTGCTTTGCGTTTGGGAGACATATCCGTTTGAAACTGTAATAAATTATTATTCTAAAAAATGTTACGTAGATTTATAACAATGATACTTACACAAACAGGACATCCTGTGTATTTTTATTACAAACAGGACAAGCCACTCCAACCAGACAAGTTTTCGTATGTTGAGAAATCATTTATTGTCCACGGCACTGCAGCATGCATCTTGAACTCCCGCGACGAGGCCGCATCAGATGTACTAACACCCTGATCCCACAACTCTTTCAACTCTGCAATCAATAGCTGCAGATATACGCCTATTTCATTCTCTGGTGACCCTGGCCCTGATATCAGTAGAGTCATCATAAATACGGATCCTTCGTGCACTTCCAAGGTGGCAAATTATATGGCATTAAGATGACATGCCAAGTACTATGGAAAGTGCTCATGTTGCCAAATAGATTAAAATCATCAGTTGCTAAACCAATACGTACATTGCGAGGTTCTTCGGCAAACCATGGGTATTCGACATCAAATTTCTTTCATTGCAAAGAATTTGCAGGATGCGAAAGAAAGTTTTCATTTCGGACTCTTTTTGTGATGCTAAAACATATCTTTTGCAGTCAACCAGGACGTAAACAATCTTTGAAGTCGAAGAATTAACGAAAAATGTCTTAACACTTTTTGGGGTACATTACGCTTATCAGATGTCCATCTTGACTCATGACACATTGGACATGAATCAAATTTTGCATATTGCTGCCAAAAGAGAATACAACATTCTTACAAGCGTGAATGATATTATAATAAAACACATAATTTTTCTGTTCAAATGAGACTATACCGTTTGAACATATGTGTGTTTAGTTCGAGAGTAAAGCACTCCTTTTAGTCGAAGGAGTAGGAAGCGCCAATGATGATGGATTGCTATGCAGGTTAGGAGAATTGCTATGCCAGTACAGGGTATACTTAACTTAGTGGTTAGCTTTCAGATTGTAATTATGGTTAGTTCGAATAGAATATTTTTTGTTCGAATGGGTTGTTTCTTTAATATAATATAATTACAATTTTATTTATACTTTATTTATATTTGTTATGGTTTATGATCAACAGTGATCTAATGGCAACTAGTGGAAGAAAATGTGGGAGAGAAGCCGACCAACCTAGCGGAGAAGCTAGTGCTCAGCCGCGAAGACCGATATTGGTTGAACAGGAGATCATTCTATATGACTTCCGTGATATTGCTTGGGATGGACAGAGCATATACTCCATCATCACCTACCGATGATGAGCAGCGATCTGTCAGCAGAGGGGTGTTGCCTATCCGGACATGGTCGATGAGTTTTACCGTACCATGGGTGAGATGGAGGCTAATACGGATACCTTCACCTTTACGTTCGGGGAGTGAGTATTATTATCTCACCCTTTGTTATTTCTGATTTTATTGGTATCCCGTGCGTGATTGGTAAATACCCTGCACCGGTTGTGCTAGATGTAGGGACAGATGGTGAGGGTGATAGTGAGGACCATGCTCCAGTAGATGATGGTCACACAGACGATGAGGTTCTTCAGATGATGATGGATGCTTCGGCTCCTCCATATGATGGCAGGAAGGTCATCAGGTAAGTAGACTTTACAACATTTTTTAGAATGCTAAATTTAATTATTTCCATTAACGTCGATTTGAGGAAACACAAGACAGATTTCAACATCGAGCGAGCTAGATTTATGTTACAAATAGCTCGAGGAGAGCCGATTGATCTGCAATTATATTTCTTCCTCCATATTCGATATGGGTCACATTATTCTAGTGGAGGCAGTCTACCATTTGTATTGATGGTCTCTAATCTCCTAGTCCAATTGGGGGTTAATGTGCAAATGACTGAGAAGAGGCAACCACAAATCTAGCCTCTAGCAAGATGACATTCAGCAGGAGTGAGGGTCACTTGCAGAAGACTCGAGCTAATATTCCAGCAGCACAAGATAGTGGCACAACGAGTGATCCATCTTCTACTCTTATTGGTGTTCAAAGACAGTCTGCTAGGGCTACTTTGGATGAGTTACGATCTCTGCTCGAAGAGGATTTTGAGCTACTTACCAGATAGATAGTTTTAGTTTTTATTTGACTTTTTTATGATGTATCAAACATTATACTTTTGGGATGTAATTAGTGTATTATTTTTATTTTTGGTGTTTGCTGGCTTGTTTATTGTCAAAAATATTTTTTTCTTATTTTGCTAAAATAATATATATTTAACTAAAAATCTTATTTAACACAAAAGAACTCAATAAAATATTTTTAAATTAATTACATAAAATTAATTTATGAATATGAAATACTTTAATTCACCATAAATAATACTTATATAATATATCTATATTTCTTATATTTTGAAAATGATAACTAATAAGTTAAAAAAAATTATTTATTTTTAAGGTATTTTGGATCCCTTTCAATAAATTATTATAATTAAACAATCTCGTTCGTACGCATATTTTAGCATTGGAACTAAGTTCATACCGTTTGAACCGAACACTTCCATTCAAACAATATTGAATCAAATTCCTGCCAATTTTTTTTATAATTTCCCATCAAAGAAGTCATTCGAATGAATAAATGTCATGTTTGAATTAGTTCGAACAAAATTTTTTTATGTTCGAACTATCTTGCAATCATCCCACCAGATTTTCTCACCAAAAAACTTTCGTTCAAACATAAAATTTATGTTCGAACTGTTTTGAACTTCCCCCGGCTAAATTATATGTAATTTTCCGCCAATATTATTATTCGAATAGAGAATAAACCATTCGAAGAGACGTTAAGTCTCTGTTCGAACATATGTTTACCTGTTCGAATGTATTTCTATTTTTGGGACGATATATTTCGTCACAGAAGATCTAGTTCAAACGGATACTTATCCGTTCGAACGCCTTGAGAACCTCATCCATGTTTTGAGACAAAATTTAAATTTCGTCCCGAATAAGTACTTTTAGGGACGAAATTAAATCTGTCCTTAAAAAATTTCATCTCTAAAAATGAAATTTGTTGTAGTGATTCTCTGCTCGATAATCTGGGTCATAAATTAAAGGCATTTGCATATATAATATATATATTACTATTATTATTATGGTTATTGCTGATTGATTGGTTACTGTTCATTTGCACAAGTTTAGGTTTATTAATTATATAGAAAGTAATAATATTCAAAGAGCGCCATTGATCGTTTAGAAAAAACTCTCTTCTTTCTCTCTAAACTCTCCCAAACTTATATCTAACGAAGGGGGTGGGAGCTTTGGCTCCTCCCCCTGCCCCTCTTTTACCTTTCGCCTCCCTTCTCATCTGTCCATTTTATTTTCTGTATAGTGTTTTTTGGTTTCATTTTTGTAATTTTAGGCAAAATAAGGGAGGATCGCCGTTCGGGTCTGTCCAGCCGTCGCCCTTCAACACGCGCCCCACCTGGATGATGCCCAACTGCCGATCTTCAAGACCACTGAATCCGGCATCCATCAGAGTGGAGCGTAGCTCGTACGCGCGGGAGGAAGTTCCTGATCTCATCTGCACGTGGCCATCACGCGCCATTGAGGAGCCTTCTGCTAACGCCACACTCGGCTTCTCCAGAATCCCTGACTCTAAGACTTCCAAGATTGACCATTGGCTTTCCTCCCAGAGTAACTAGTGTTCTGCACGTGCCACTGCCGACGCTTTGTGCACTGTTCATCCGTTTCATTTCAGTATTTATGTTTTTCTATTTTTCTGTTGTTTCGTTTTTTCATTTTGACCTGAGTGAGGTGTTGAGCCTTTGGATCAGACGCAATCTAGGGCAAGAGCAGTTCGAGAGAGGCGAGCGATGCTAGGACCGGTGGTCATATGGCCAGTGCTTGTGCATAGGTGCCTCCTGCGCAGAGGAGGTTGTTTGTCTGTGAGTGAGATGGGTACTCGTGCTGTCGGGGCTCAAGATGTCGATGCTTGCAGTGGACGTGACGTCCGGGTTCATACCGATGCTTGTGGCTCTATAGTTGTTAATGTGTTTTATTTGTAGTTTTATTTGTCGTTTTAGTTATTAATAAAATAGAAAGAGGCTATTGAATTTGGTATCCATAGTAGTGTCTCATACTCTTCCTCCCTAGGAAGATAGAGGGGGCCTTTAAGTTTTGTTTTATAGAGCGCTTTCTCTGTTAAGAGAGAGTTTTTTAGAAATTAAGACAATATCTGCCACAAACGAATTTGTGTGTGGAGAAGTTCCAGAACTGATGCGTAGTTTAGCTTATAATCTAAATTTTTCATGTATTGATAAGTCAATGTTCATTAATAAAATGAGTATGTTTCTATAAAACAAATACAAAAAAAAAAAAAAAACAAAAACAAAAACAAAAATGGAGCGCCATTGATCACATGGGTGTGTCGACTCCAAGTTACCGCCAATAAACTAATTAGTGCAACGTACTAAACGTGGTTTGAGCTTGGCCCCCATGCGTAAACGTACTCATGTACTCTCCTACCAATCTATATATGAGGTTTGAATTCATGAAGTAAAACACCGCAGAAGTGGCAGCAGCCAATATATACGCATATTATATATGGTGCTCTACTGGCCACTCAGTTGGGCTTTAGTACTGATGGTTCACACATCTATTCCTACCATGTGCACCTTTGCTTAAGCTTGTGGCAAAAACCTGGCTAATCAATTCGCCAATGACCAGGGAGAGAGTACTTTGTTCCTAATTGGGTACAGATATTGTGTATGGGCACGGCTATGGGTCCCAAATTCGGGACCCATTTTGTGTCCCGAATAGGTTTTTTATTTTTATTTTTTTATTTTTTTTATGTATTTTTTTAATCATCATAAACATTTTTTAAAAAAATAAAAAAATCACAACATCATTAAAAAAAATTTTTTTAATCATTCAATTAAAAAAAATTACATTCAGGACACACTTTGGTTGTGTTTGGATGTTGAAGTGAGTCGAGTTGAGTTGAATTGAGATAATAAAATATTGTTAGAATATTATTTTTTAATATTATTATTATTTTGAGATTTGAAAAAAATTGAATTATTTATTATATTTTATGTTAAAATTTAAAAAAATTATAATAATAAATTGAGATGAATTAATAAACCAAACGAAACCTTTGAGTCCCGAATTCGGGACCTAAAGTATTTTCCTGTGTATATCTCTGTCTGAGTTGTAAAAATATTTGAGTCGTGATGATGCATGCCATTACATGCACGCACGATCGGTCTTGTCAACTTTTGCAGCAATTGAATGAACATACGCCACAAAAGCTTAACGCAGCGCTGAAAACATGGAGGACGTGCTAAAAAAGGGTTAATGTTGTTAGGTGCTGGTGGAGTTAGTCAATCTACAGTCGTTAAATGGAAACTGTTCATATAAATCTATATAATTATATTTAAAAAAAAATTATAATTATAATAATATCTTTTATATATTTTTTTGTTTACCTTTATTCATTAATAAAATTACACACAGTCCTTCACTTACGATTGAAAATAGATTTTCTCGGTGTTGGTGACCCGATGGGTGGATATCATATCTGTGTACACAGAAGCTCAATCCAAATTGAAAACCCACTAGGCCCTTGCCCAGGAAGGAATGGGCTCAGCCTATAATATGCATCTTCCAGGCCCAGTACATGAGACAAAACCAACGTGAATTAAAAAAGTGTACGTAATGACACTGACACAATATGAAAGGTGTCTGATGATGCGTGCACCGCTCCTCCAGGGGTGCATTTCATCTACCTTCCTCAAATCAAAATTAGAGCGGTACTCTGTCGGTGGAGTAGTACTGTTCATTTATATGGTTAGTTATTTTTTAATTATTTTTTATATTTTTAAATATTTTTTAAAAATACAAAAAAAATATTAATACAGTTAAAATTACTTTCTTAATTATTAAGTTAAAAAAATAAATAAATAAATTCCTCAACGCTATACTGCAGCGGTCATCTTTAAACAGCATAGTAGCTTTTCTCATCTAATTAATGAACGGGGGCTCCAGAAAATACGGCAATCTTTGAAATTAGGAGGCTCCATCTCTCATCTGACACGACTGCCGGTGGCACCCATACTGCTGAAATTTGCAACCCTGACCCAACCTCCTCATTAAATGCATGCACCAGTTACGCCATTGCCTCCACAACAAATAATGCCTCTCGGTCTGATCCTCCCCGTGACACGTATACAATAAGCAAGACTCTGTTTGGATGTGAAGTTGAATTTATAAGATGAATTGAATTTTTTTTATAAATAATGAGTTAAAATAATAGAATAAATTTTGTAGAGTTTATTTAAAATGAATTTATATGTGTTTAGATATAAAGATAACTTTAAATGTATTAATGAGAAATTGAAAAATGTTATAGACCTCTCATATAAAAGATCAGGTGTTAAATTGAAAAAGATTGTAATTATTACGTATAAAAAAATTTTAAATTTAAATAAATTTAGTGATTTGAATCTAATACATGATCTAAGTTTAATGGGAGGCCCATAATTAATCTCTCTTCATAATACATGATCCAGAGAGATTAAATTAAATCAATTTAATCTAAGTTCCAAACCGTCATTAATTAATCTCTCTTCATCACCCATTTAAACGGAAATTAAACGTGAAAACGATAGATGTATATATTATATATAGGGTTAATTATACTTTATTTTTTTGAACTTTCGAGAGGATAACGTGTAATTAACTCATATGTATATTCATTCTTTATTTAAGATTATTTTAAATATATTTATAAGAAGTTAAAAAATATTATGGATTCTTTATCTAAAGAACAGCTATTGAGTTGAAAAAGATTGTAGGTACTACGTGTAAAAAAATTTTGAATTAAGATAAATTTAGTGATTTGAAAAATAGATATTTAGATATTATATTCATCTTAAAATTAGATTGAATTAAATTAATCTAAATTTAATCTAAGTTCCAAATTGTCATTAATTAATCTCTCTTCATCACCCATTTAAACAGGAATTTAACGTGAAAAAGATAGATATATATTATATATAGGGTTAATTATACTTTATTTCCTTAAACTTTCATTCAATTCACAATATAATTCTTAAACTATTAATTACATCAAAATAGACTCTTGAATTTTTAAAATTTCACAATCCTTCATTCCGTCTACCAACAACATTAAATCTAACGAAAATTTACAGTACATATATAATTTTCATCTAATTTATTATAATTAACCATATAAAATATAAAATAATATATGCTATCAATTAATAGTAAATCATTAATCATTAATCATATATAAAATTATTTTATACTTAAGTGGTAAGCAAGTATATATGAATAATTTATATACATAATGAAATTATTTGATATTCATTAATTATATATAAATTAATAAAAAAATATTTAATAATTTATTATTTATTGATAATATATATTATTTTATATTTTATATAATCAAATATAATAAATTAGATAAAAATTATATCTTTATAATAAATATTATATACATAAACAATATGTATAATAAATTTTCGTTAGATTTAATATTGTAGGTAGATAAAATGGAGATTGAAAAGTTTTAAAAATTTAATGATCTATTTTGATGCCATTAGTAATTTTAAAAGGGTAATATAAATTGAATAAAAATGATAAAGTGCAATTAATCCTTTTATGTATATATTCATCCAATCGATTGAATATTCTGGTTGTACTTTAAGATTTTTATATCAACTTTAGAATTTTAAGTGAAACTGATAAAGTGGAGAATTGGTCATATATATATATATATAATTTATTGAACAATTTGTTCAAAAAGCGTCAATATCTTACGACTCATGTTACGTTTATCTCTCTCTCGTACTTTAAACCTAAAAAGAAAAACTTTAAAAAATATATAAATATGCTGACTATAGATTATCACCATAAAATATTATATTATATATTGCTGAGAAAAGGCATGGGATTGCATTCAATGAACCACAGTCCAAATTGTCCCGATCGAGATGGCATGCATATATGCATTGAAATGAGTTATTTGCCAGAAATGGTACCGGCCATTTAAATTACTGATAACCTAACATTTAATAAATTAATAGGCGTGTTGATCATGCATGCACGATCCTCTCGACATCAGTCATATCAGCATCTAACCATTACTACTACATAGAGAGCTGGCTGGCTAGCTGCTCGATCTATGAACAAGTTGAGTATCTTTGTGAGATGAGATTTGCTCATTCGAAAAGCAAAAGATATGGAATAAAAACTGTAGATGATTGGTGTATGAAAACGTCGCTTATGTAAAAAAAAGGAGGAGGAGAGGTCTACGCATCTGTCGCATCGATTGTCACTTCTGGTTAGAAATTGCATGGAACACTGCGTCTATCTGCAACCTGTTGTCATCATTATTACTGAGAAAAACGAAAGGACGATGCTACAGCTCCGCTGGAACTATGCCACATGTTTTTATATGTTTTAATTTTTTTTTTTAACTTTATAATTAAAAAAATATTTTTTAATAATATTATAAATTTTTTTATTTTTAAAAATTATTAAAAAAATTTATAAAAAAATAACTTAAAAAAAATTTATAAAAACACATGTAGAGCTCCCGCTGAATAAGAAAATCCAAAAGCTCCCAAAAATAGGCATATAGCAAAGACCAAGATTCACCTCAACTTTTCGTAATCCAATATTCACCTTAATTTAGTTAAAACTCTCCCTATCTTCTTTTATTTCAGAGACTCACCAGCTTTCTACGTAGTCTGAAAATATCGTATGAAAAAGCATCAGTACTAGAAATGAACATTTCGTATGAGATGATCAAAAGAATCGGGAATAAAATTCCGATATAAAAAACAAACTGAAAGAATGCCATATATATGACAATTAGGCACCCCAGCAAATAAATAATCCATAAAAAAGAAAAGGTTTAATAGAGTGCAACATGAGTTTCTATCTAATTAGTATAATGGGCTAGCTCCCTATTTTAAACGAGTAATGCTATATATTATATTATTATTTTATTTTAATCATATTAAATAATATACAATACTTTAAGACCATGTCAAGTGCCCAACACGTGACAATTAAGAGGTCATGTTTAGGATAGATACTTGCCCTATATGGGCAGATTTGATCATGCATGGGTAGGTGCTAGTTACAGCAAATACCGCTGGCTACAGTTAACGTTAATGGCCCATGGCTGGAAAATTCGTCTGTTACGGCTTCCTTTGTCCAGTTTTTGTGATAGAGTACTGTAGATCTCCACTCTAAGATCGTAGATATTATTTTTCTGTTTTATATCCTATTAAAATTTTACTATGAAAAAAACTATTATGCCCATTTAAGTGTACCGTCCTAATTGACCGCTGGTCAAAAATGTTTTTTTTTTTACTTAATAATTAAATAAGTGATTTTACGTGTATTGATATTTTTTAAAAATATTTAAATGTATTAAAAGAAAATTACTAAACAGTACGCCTACCAATAAGAGTAGAGCGATATAGTAACTCCACCCTTTTACTACATACATGTATCCTTTTGCAAAATGAATAGACAAATATTAATTTATTAAATTTTACTTAGAATAATATTATCAATTTGTTTTTCAAACAGAATATATCTAATAAATGTTTAGTAGAATTTAAGTCAAACTTCAGTTTTAAGATCTCATTTGAAATTTAGATGAATTAAGAAATTGAGCCTAATTTTAAATTGAATTTAATATTTAAATATTAAATTTAATCTCAAATCATTAAATTTATCTCAATTCAAAATTTTTTTATATAAAATTTATATTTTTTTAATTTCTTATAAATATATTTCATAAAATTCACTCAATCATAATTAATCATAATATATCGACATTGAAAACCTTAACGGAGAAGGAAGGAATTAGTTCACATGCATTGCCAGCCCAAGATAAGTGCAGGCAGCCTAACATTTTGTCACAACTCGTTGCCTAGCCGTACCCAGCTTGGTTTGAACGGAATTTACAAGAGCCGACGTTGCCACTTTTAATCATTTATTGGAGGGCCCTCCCTCGTTTATCTAGCCAATACCTACCTACTCGATTGCCACAATTTTCATTTAAGAGGGAAACAGTTTCTCGAAGAAAAGTCTTTCTCATCAATTATTATTTTATATTATATATCTTATAAAAAAATATCCTTACATCTTATAAAATAAATATAAATATAAAATATAAAAATAAATAGTCATCTATACATAATATTCATTTTTTACAAAAATAAATAATTTTTTTTAATTATTATTTATTATCTCAAACTCTACCTCTTATATATCAATTATTTTTTTTAAGAGACCCTTGACAGAGAAGTCGGAGAGAGAGAGGGGTCGAGGAGAGGTTGATGAGAGAGAGAAATAGAAGAGAGAAAGCTTGGGGAGAGAGAGAACTTGAAAAGAGAGAGAGGCCAATAAGATTTTTATGAAAATTATTTTATCTCATTATTATAATTTTTTTAAAATTTTTTAAAAAATTATAATAAATAATTTATTTTTTAAAAATTTTAAAATAATAATAATATTAAAAATAATATTTTAAAAATATTTTATTTTATTTTTAATTTTTATTTAAAATCAGTTTATTTCATTTTACTATTCAAACCGTCCCTGAATCGTCTCACCCTCCCTATGTATAATTGAAGAGTGGCGCTAGGGCCACCGCTCCCAGCTACTGCTGGAGCTACCGTTAATGTAATTGTGAGTTTTATTTTTTTTGTATTTTCTTTTATGTATTTTTTTAATACATTTAAATATTTTTAAAAAAATAAAAAAATTCATAATATTATTAAAAAATACTTACTTAATCATTAAGTAAAAAAAAATAAAAAAAAAACGGTAAAAACATTGATAAAAGGCATTGGTAAGAGTAGAATTATTCATAATTGAAAGTTGAGAGGAGCTGCCAGCGTCGTCCTTGACTCCTTGACCCAGGACAACCCCGCACCGACACGAGCCAGTACGTACCCCTAATGGGACAAAGTGTCCTGTATAGAAAGTTTTGATTCATCTTGAGTTTTTTGGCGCTTGCGAAACTACATTAATCTATGGGGTCATGGCCCCCAACATTTATTTATAATTCCATGCATATAGAAAATGTCCCCTTAAAATATTTCTAATTTTCATATAATCTTTAAAATTTTCTAAATTTCTAATATGCATAAAAATGCATCTCTCCAAATTTTTCATGTAATCCCAAAGTTTTGTATAACTTTTATATATTATCTATTTTTAAGATTATGGCTGAAAAATACAAAGCACATGAAGAATATTTTGGTTTTTGCACAGTAAAACTAATATTGCATTGATTTTAATTTTATACAAATTGCAGTGTATAAGAATAATGAAATATACAATCAAAAGAATAATTATGAATATTTTTTTTATCATGTATAACTAGATACAAATCTAAGTATTAATGCAACACGTCAATGGATGAATATTTTCTTGTGAGTCTTGATTTGCAGTGAGGTCCTTTGATTTAGGGATGTTGTGATCTTGTTGCCACAGCTGGAGCTGGAGTGTTGATCTACATATCTGTTAACATTCCCCAGCAAGCTAATGGGTGAGAGACACACATTTAGCTTGTCTCTATGTAGCAGAAATCAAGCAGAAGTTAGGCCTTTAGTGAACATGTCTGCAATTTGTTAAGCAGTGGGAATATATTGAATTGAGATATCTGTACTACTTGTAACGGATAAAGTGGTAATCAACCTAGTATGAGAATGGAGGACAAGATTTGATGCCAAAGAAAGAGTTCCAAGGTTCTCACGCCAAATAGTATGAATGGTGCCAAGATGAATTTTGAAATCATGAAGTAGCATGTGAAGCCAAAATAACTCAATTGTGGCAAGGGCAAGAGATTTGTTTTCAGCGTCAGTGCTGGACTTGGAGACAACTGGCTGCTTTTTTGCACTCCAGCTAATGAGACAAGGTTCGAGAAAAATATCATAGCCTGCCCAATCCGAGTCACTATATGCATTCGGTTTGAGAGAGTCTTTACCAAAAAATAACCATTGAATGATAAAACCTTTGAGGTAACGAAAGACTCTCTTCGCTACTATCCAATGTGTAGTGGTACGATTGTGCAAAAATTGGCACAGTTGGTTCACTGTGAAGGCTATGTCAAGCCTTGTCAATGTACAATATTGTAGTTCTCCAACTAAGTGGTGATATTCAGTTGAATTCTCTAAAGTGTCACCATCATATTGAGACAGCTTGGTGCTTGCAAGAATTGGACTCTTGGTAGGTTTGACTCTAATCATTTTGGCACGATTATGAATCTTAATAATGTATTTGGCTTGTGAAAGGTGAATTCCAACATCATTTCTATGCACATGAATAACCAAGAAGAAACTTAAGGGCCTAAGATCCTTCGTGACAAATGTTTACTTCAAAGAAGAAATTAAGAAAGTGATAGATAGCATGCTATTTCTAGTCATAATGATATCATCTACATAAATAAGAAAGAATATATGAATGTTGGACTTCTAAAAAATAAAAAAAGAGTAGTCAACATTTGATTCAATGAACCCAAGACTCATTAGTGTGCCTGCCAGCTTGTTTGACCAAGCTCTGGGTGCTTGTTTAAGGCTATATATGACCTTATTAAGCTTGCAAACATGTTGTGGGAATTGCTTGTTGATAAAGCCGGTAGGTTGCTCCATGTATACTTCATCTTTACGGGATACATGGAGGAAGGCATTGGATACATTCAATTGTCTTATTGGCTAGTTAAAGTGGACTGCAAGAGCCAATATTGTTCTAATGGTTAAGGTTTTGACTACCGGATTGAACGTTTCAGTGAAGTATATGTCATCCTTCTGCTCAAAACCCTTGGCCACTAATCTTGCGTTGAATCTATCCACACTTCTATCACTTGAAAAACCCACTTGTTCATGATGATGTTTTGTTGATTGGTCTAGGACACAAGGTCCATATTTGATTGGCCTGAAGTGCTCCAAACTCTTCTTCTATAGCTTGGTACCATTGATGAGATTTTGCTACGTGTGAGAATTGTGTTGGTACAGGAGGTAAGGAAGTGGAATGAAAAACTTGTAGAGGATGCTTGGTAGAGTAGTACATGTGGCATTATGAGAAGTCTTTGATTTTTTTAGAGCCATCTTGAGATATGGTAACCATAGAATGTAAAGGTTGGGCAGAGACTTAATTGGATTCAGGAATTGTGTTGTGTGGTTCACTGTCTTCAGTTGCAATGACAGGTGAATTTGAGCTGGTTTCTTGATCATTCCTATGGTTTATCATTAAGAGAAGTGGGAGAAGGTGAAGCTTCCACATTTGAATCAACCAAAGAAACATTAGAATGAATATGCATTTTTGAGTCCTGAGGTAAAGGACTTACTACCTATGAAGTGCAAGTTGTTGGAGGGCCAGTATCTTTTGCAGAGGGAAATGCTTGAGAGGAGGTCCAATCTTGAGCTGGAAATAAATGTTCATCGAAAACATGTCTGCTCATGATTATTTTGCGAAACACAAGATCAATACATCTATAACCTTTGTAATTTGAAGCATAGCCAAGAAAAATGCACCTTTTGGATCTGTAAAACAGCTTGTTCTGATTGTAGGGATGAATAAGAGGAAAACGTGAACACCTAAAGACTTTAAGAAGAGTGTAGTCAGATTGTTTTTGAAGTAACTTGGCATATTGAGATTGATTTTACAATATTGTTGTGGGTAACCTATTAATGAGGTAGACAGTAGTGTTAAAAGCATCAACCCAATATTTTGAGGGGAGTTTTGATTGAGCTTGGAGAGCTAATCCATTCTCTACTATATGTCTGTGTTTTCTTTCTCCTAAGCCATTTTGCTGAGGAGTATAAGACATGATAACCTTCTCATGATGCCATTAGATTCAAGGAATTTAGTGAACTAATTTGAAGTGAGTTCACCTCCTCTGTCTGATTGGAATGTTTTAATTTTGGTGGCTAGCACATTTTTAGCCATACATTTGAATTTAATGAAGCATTCAAATGTTTCAGCTTTTGAGTGCAAGTGGTATATCCAAGTGAATTGAGAGAAATTGTCTCTGAATGTCCCATAGTATTTGTAGCTATTATTAGAAATAATAGGTGAACACTCCAAATATCAGAATGTATTATTTCAAGAGGTTCGGAGGTTACATTATCTAATTCAGAAAATGGAAGAGAATTTAGCCTTGACTAGTTGACAAGATTCATAAAAGGAATTGTGTTGATTAGACTGAGTAACAAGAAGTGGAGCAAAACTCTTTATTCTATAAAAAAACAAGGGAAGAGGGATGTCCTAATCTCTTATGCCAAGTGGCTGAATATGTTGTGAATCCAATGAAAACTTTGATTTTCTTGACTTTGTTTGTTGACTTGGATAGGTAGATTAGATAGAATCCATCTTTACTTTGTCCTTATAAAAGAATCTGGCCGTGCATTTGTCATTCACATAATAGAAGGAGTTGGTCAAAAGGAACCAACAAGAGTTGTCAGCACAAAATCTTTAGATGGATAATAAATTTGCAGCAGTAGAAGGACAATGAAGGATGCTATTCAATTTAAATGATTTATTAGAGTTATGAAGCACAGTGGAACCTCTGTTGGCAATAGACAAACCTGTACCATTACCTACTACCACCTCTTCATCACCTTTGTATGGTTCTTGAAGGGACAAGTTTTCCAAAGCAGTTGTTAAATGGTTGTTGGCATCGTTATTTGCATACCAAAGCTGCTCTTGAGTTTCTTTTGTTGCACAGTTGGTTCTAGCTGCCACGGCAGCAAGCTAAGCTGGTGGATGTTTGACTTGATAGGCAAAATTCATATGTTGATAGCAATCCAAGGCTTGATGACAAACTTTTCCACAAATTTGGGAGGGGGCCTGATTGGTTGAATCAACATGAAAGAGATTCTTGGAGGAGTTGTTGCTGTCTGACTTTTTTGGTTGTGTTTAAAGTGATTTTTGTTCTGTCCTGAAGGTTTCCGTTTGGAATGAGAACCAGAAAGGTCTCTGAGTCAGTGTTGAAAGGTTGATGATTTCCCAGTAGAGCCTCGAATTTGAGAAGTTCCGCTTGAAAATCTTGAAATGACATGAAGAACTCTCGGGTGGCAAAATTGAATGAGGTTATGAATGCTATGTATGCAAGATTGAGTCCACCAAGAATGCAGGAGATTAGATCATCATCTTCTACTGGCTTTCCCATAGTCGTTAGTTGATGAGACCAAGATATTCAGAACAGGTCCACGAACCTTGCTACAATGTTTGAAGTTGACGTTTTAGGTAAACAACTCTAGATCTTGATTGAGATGCAAACCTAGAAGCCAAATATGTCCACACTTGTTTTGAAGTATTCAATCCATAGGAGGACAAAATGCTGTCAGAAAGTGTGGTAGTAAACCAGCCAAGGAATTACTGGTCTATCTTCTGCCACAGTGTAACTTGAGTTGATTATAGTGGTTATTTTTCCAGATTCATCAAAAAGGAACTGGGATGGGCATGGTTTTGAGCCATCGACTACACGCATAAGTTCATGGCTTCTGAGAATGGGCAGGAACTAGGGGTGTAAACTCAAACCGGAAACCCGGAAAACCGGATCGGTTTTACCAGTTTTGAACCGGTCCGGTCCGGAACCGGTTTTTAAAACTTAAAAACCAGCCGGTTCCAGTTCGGTTCCAGTTCCGGGATTTTTTGGACCGGACCGGACCGGTTGATTAAAAAGAATAAAAAAGAATATTTTTATATATAAATTTTATATAAAATATTTTATATATATTAAATATTAATATATATAAGTTTTATATATAATGTATAATTATAAATTTTTATGTGAAATTTTATATATAACATATATATTCATATATGAAATAATTTCTTATTATAATTTATAAATTATTACATAAAATGTTAATACTAAATCACTAAAAGTTTATAACTAATACTAATATATAACTTATAACTATACCAATAGTCTAATATTAATACTATTTTATAGTCTAATATATTAATAAAAGTATAAAACAATTTTTTTTAAATCAATTTTTTTTTTTATAAACAAATTTTTAATGACAAATTATGAAATTTACATTTTAAAAAAACCGAAAACCAGACCGGACCGGACCGGAAACCAGTAAAACCGAAAGTACCGGTTTAGGAGGATAACCGGTGCGTAATCGGTTTTGAAAAATACAAAACCGGTACATACCTGTTCGGTCCTAGATTTTATCCAAAACTGGATCGGACCGGACCGGTTACACCCCTAGCAGGAACTGTGATACCCAATTCAAATAATTTGATCCATCTAATTTGGTGGAAATGTGGTGTGTAATGCTAGGCAGGATCAGAGAAGCTATCCTAGGACAACTCTGATATCAAGAAGAATACAAAGCACACTATGAATATTTTGGTCTCTGCACAATAGAACCAGTATTGCATTGATTCTAATTTATACAAAGTGTAGTGTACAAGAATAAAGAAATATAAAATCAAGAGAATAACTACAAATATTTTTTTTTATCATGTACAACTAGATACAAATCAAGTATTAATGCAGCAAATCAATCATTGGATATTTCCTTGTGAGTCTTGATCTGCAATGAGGTCCTTTGATTCAGGGATGCTATGATCTTGTTGCCATAGTTGGAGTTGGGGTGTTGATTTGCATATCTGTTAACAGTGGCTCTACCAAAATTAAATTAAAACTAAGTTTATGAGAAATAATAAATATATATTAATATGGATCCCAAATTTTTTTATTATGCGTTACTAGACGTCTTAATATAAAATCCAAAATAAAAATATATAAGAAAAATCATTTAAGGTTGATGATTTCTATGAAAATAGTTTAAAAGGTTTATCTTCTAGACTTCACTAAGCAAGAACAAATTTATTTAAAGTCTCAATTGTAGCATTATATGCTTCATTTGATACGAAAATGTTTAGATTTTACATGAAACTTGGTAAATTCTACCTTACATACTAGATGAATGAAATATGACATTCTAAAATATCAGTTGATAGTTTCTATGAAAAAAATAAGTTTTAAATATTTTATTACAAAAATAATAATAGATGAATATCATTTGATGAACATTGTCGTCAGAAGTCTAAAATAAATATTAAGTTGTGTTTAAAATTTTATTTCTACATGATGTATGTAGTAAATTATTCTTGTGATTTTTGTGAAATTAAGATTAAGATTTATCTCTTTTTATTTTACATAAACGTATTATACGGTAGAAAAGTTTGCCTCCTAAAAAAAAATAGCCTTGGATAAAATAGCTTGGGAACAACAATTTTGAATAAAATAGCCTTGGAATTTGAATTTGTTCTCGAATTTTGATAGAGGATATAAAAATTTAAAGCTGTTCAAGGATGCATGTAAAGTTAAAGTTATGATCCTAGCTATTAAATATGCATGTTGTATATATGGTTTGCAAATCTAATATTATTCTTTTTTAACAGTACGGTAGAATTTATAATTATAATCATGATGTAGATTTTTTAATGTGAAGTGCTTAAGCCTGTCATCATTATACCAAAAATAAATGAAAAAACTGAATCTAGTATATAAAGAAGTATGACTAAATTATGAATAAATATCTTACCTAACTTGATTAAAAAAAAAAAAAAACTTGCCTAACTTGTATGTGTGAAATCCTAATGAATCAATATATTAATACATTGGGTAATTATATTTAACATTGTGGGAATTCCATCTCAATGAAATTTCTTTAATTTCTTCTTTATAAGGAGCCCACATTAATTTTTCTAGCATATGTAAGTTGGGAAGAAACATTTTGCATTAAAAGTTATAAATATTTTTTTTTCAAGTTCGATATATATATATATATATATATATATTGTCTTGTTTACAATATATTGTTGTTCATGGATTCATGTAAGTTTAAAGCTTATTCCTAATAATTATGTCCTATATATGGTTTACAAATCTAATATTTCTTATATATTGGGGTGGCAATAACAATATTTATCAACTTTTAAATTTGTTAATTCTCAATTTTTTTTTTTTTTTTATAACAGTTAGGGCCAGTTTGGATTTGGATTCAAACTTATCTCAATTTATCTTATTTAATCATTATAACTTTATAAAATTTCAACACAAAATATAATAAACAATTCAACTTTTCCAAATCGCAAAATAATAATAATCTTAAAAAATAATATTTTATTCAACTTTCATTTCAACTCAATTCAATTCAGTTCAATATCCAAACGCAATCTTAATAAACAGTATCAATCACCGAGATGAGAATATATTAATTATGCATATATTTTCTGTTGATCCAAATTTAAAATAAATATTTTATGTGCAATTATTTTTATATATTTTATTAATATAATCGGTTGTATCAATTTTTTTTAATATAAAATAAATTTTTTAACCAATCGTATCGAAAAAATTAGTAAAAAATATACAAAAATAACTAAATTTAAAATATTGTTAAACCAAATTTAGATGAATAGAGATAGAGAAATACATAGACGCAGGGCGGATTCCAAATACTGATAACCGAGAAAATTGAGAATATATATGTTTACCCGGCCGATGCATTTAGGTATATAATTTTATGAGCTCTTATAATTTGTCAAGTCATGCATTGCATTTAAGGAGCTCAACAAGAATTTAAAACGTTCTAATGGGAACGCACAAAGAGTCAAAGAAAAGCACTGAATGGTCCCAACTACCATCTGATCCCCTCCTCCAATACCACACGTACATTTGGGCCCATTCATACGGAAACACTCTGACCGAATTTATTTGAATTATGCTACACAGAATTTACATATTTTTATATATTGTTTAAAAATATATAATTTTATTTTTTTATTTTTATACTTCATATTTTTTTTATTTTAAAATATAAAATATAAAGATAAATAAAATTATATATTTTTAAATGGTGTACAGAGTTTATATATAGAATTTTTTAATTTATTTTATTCCATCAAATTCTTCTTATTATTATTTTAAATTTTTATATAAAATATAATAAATAATTTAATTTTTTTAAATTTTAAAATAATATTAATATTAAAATCATTTACAAGAAACTTTTCAATTTCTTATAATGAAAAATGTCAAGTTGCTTCCCTCTCATTTTTATTGAAGGTATATTTTATTTTTATTTTTTTAATAATTAAGAAAATGATTATTTATAGAATTTTTTTAAAAATATTTAAAAATGTATAAAAAATATTTAAATCTATATATATAATTGTACGGGCAAACTCATAGAGGTGAGCAAGCTGCCAAACACGCTTGTAAAAAAGATAGCAATAAAAAGAAAACAAAAGTTTTCACCCTCGTGTAACTCACCCTTTTACATTAAAAAAAAAAAAAAAAAAACCCCTGCATAAGGCCTTTACCTGTTAGCTATACTCCTCTATATAAACAACACAGCTGTGTAACCAAAACTCACTCGAGCATTCAAAATCTCTACAAGCTTCATCACCTCTCTTTAAATTCCTCTCCTTCGAGTGACTTAACCGTCGACAATATGGCTGGCTCCTTGGTCCTTAAGCTCTCAGGTATGGTGCTTCTGTGCATGGTGGTGGCTGCACCCGTTGCAGAGGCGGTCATAACATGTGGGCAGGTGGCTAGCAGCGTGGGGAGTTGCATTGGATACCTCAGGGGTACGGTTAGTACAGTCCCTCCAAGCTGCTGTAATGGGGTCAGGAGCCTCAACAAAGCGGCCGCTACAACACCTGACCGCCAGGCCGCCTGTGAGTGCCTGAAAAAGACCGCTGGTTCCATCCCCGGACTCAACCCTGGTCTTACTGCTGGCCTCCCTGGCAAATGTGGTGTCAGCATCCCTTACAAGATCAGCACCTCCACTAACTGCAAAACGTAAGCCGCCTGGCAAATGTCGCGAATCTAACATTTTGTTTAACTAAATTGTTAATCCGATCGGTATCTTTTTTACCTTCCGCTATGATAGTGTATGCTGTAGCAGTGCAGTACTAACTGTTTTTAATTACCTTCCCACGTACAGAAATTGAAAGGCAGAGTTCTGATCCACAAGAACATCATGTCTACAGTTTACTGATGTTTAGTTTTGTTTCTAATTTGGTTGTTTGTTTTTGTGTTGCAGTGTGAAATGAGGCCGACGGAGAAGAAATTTTTCAGCCACAGGATATAACTAAAGTAGCTAGCTAGCTATCTATCTATCTATCTATCTATCTTGCTTGGGATAAATAAAAAAAAGGGCGTTTGGGCCATGTGAAGGCTCCTCATGAGGGAGCCTCGTATTCATATATGTACTGAGTCCTGTTGCTGTTTTATCGATTACGGACGCTACGTGCTGCTTCATTTTCTGTAATAAATAAATATATATCTATGTATTAAACAATATCCTGTGTCTACATCTTGCTTTCTTATTTCTCTCTCTTTTTTATTTGTCATCGCTCGATCAAAATAATTATGTGTTATTTTCTTGATCTCCTTTTCCGGTTTGCAAGTTGCAACCCATCGCCCTAAATCTCTCTTCCACTATTTATTATTTCGAAAGAGAAATAATTGTTATAGTCGTGTGTGAGTGATAAAGATTGCATAATATTTTAAAAAAATAAATAAATACTCAGTTATATAAAATAAATATATTTTTTTTTTTGAAATGAGTGTATAACATCACATTCTATACTGTTTTACTAAAGTAGAAAAGGGCAATGCGATGTTGCTCCCACGCGTTTTTGTACCCACTGGCAGTATGTGAGCGGTGATTACTGTGCTTGCTAGACTTTGTTGTCGGTGATGACATACATCATGTGTTACAGCGAGCTTACCCATATAATTAATACAATTAATGTCACGAATATAGGATTTGAAATTGAAACTGCAGCTAGCTATATATATATATATATTTGAAGGACCTAAATATGAAAATAAAAATATATATTCGGGGATCTAACATCACTTCAAAAATAAAAGTTTTTAACCTAATTAACTTCTTCTAGAAGAACTCCTATGCGAAGTCTTTATATCCTGTTCTGATTTTTCCTTTTTTTTTTTTTTTTTTCACCCAAAACTAGCATTAATATAATTTCTGAGTCTTGTACATAAATTTATTGGTCGGAAAGGTCGGCATTAATATCAATGTCTGCCATCAATTTCGAAAGTTACTATCGGTTTGAGCGTTGCTGTTTTATCTCAAAAGAAAGGTAGAAGAGGAGTTTTTTTTTTTTTTTTTTCCTTCCTTGACAAATTGAAAGATGGCAACCACAATCTATTTTCACCGACTCATTTTATAATCGTATTTTAAATTATGAATGGCATTTTAATAAAATAACTAAAAAATCAATTATAAAAATAACATCATTTTATTACAAATATTATTTCCATTTAAAACATAATTATAAAAAAATTATATATATAATTATAAAAAATATTTTAATCACAAATAGATTCTATAAAAATAAACTCACAAACAGATTATATGACAACAGATCCTATTTTAGCTTGATTTAATATGTTAAATTATAAAATTATTTTTATCCATATATTAGATCTAACGTATTATATAAAATCTTATTGTGTTCTACTTTTATAAAATTTTTTTGTAGGTGTAACACTTCTCCAAGTTCCTATTCTTACAAATTTCCTATAACTATTAGAAAAACAAAAACTCTTCACAACCTCCTAACACTCTACACTCCACATTAATTTTAATTTTTTTTATCAAATATTTATTATATAAATAATGAATAGAAAATTTAAATTAATTTAAAAAGAATAAACTCAAAAAAAATTTAAAAAAAATATTAAAAATTTAAAAAATTTAAAAAAATATGAAGTATAGAATGTGGTGAAAGTTGTGTAGTAAAGCTCATTTCTGCTTTAATTTTATATGATTAAATTTTAAATAAATAATGTTATGTTGAGAAGTTGTAATTGAGGTGTAGATGAGTTGGCGGACTATCACTTCTCTAACTATTACTATTCTTACAAACTTCCTTTCTGCTTTCCTATTTGTAAAAAATCTACTCAACCTCATACTATTCATACAACCTCCACACTCCACATTATTTTTAATTTTTATTATTTTTTTCTTTTATTAAATATTTATTATATAAATAATGAATAAAAAATTTAAAAAGAATAAACTCAAAAAAATATTTAAAAAAATATTAAAAATTTAAAAAAGTGTGGAGTGTGGAGTGTGGTGGAGATTGTGTAGCAAAGCTCTCCTATTTGTGGCTGTCAAAACAAGGTAAAACTTATCAGACCCACGAAATGGATATTAATACCGACTTTTCCATATAAATAGAATCTCAACTTTTTATTTGATTTATTGAAGACAAGATAGAAGTTAGAAAAGAGAGAGAATATGAAAAGTTGAAATGAAAAGTGCTTTTAAGATTGAAAGATGAATAGATTCAAGTCGAAAAAAATACTTTCAAAAATTTTGAAAAATTTGTTTAACCTTCAATTTCCCACACCGGCCACGACGATAAATCCTCATAGCCGGCTACTTTCGAAGGAGCCATTGGTCTGTCACTACTACTCAAGTGGAGTTGGAATAGATGATATGCATGATATGCGACCCCTAATTCAGAAGACATGATCTTGCTTGGCTCTCAATTGCCGTGACATTGTCAATGTCAACTCTGAGCGAATCTTGGAGCATGTTGGTTTGTATATTGCAATGTTTTGACGGAGTTAAGGCTCACTTTCGGTTGCCCAATCTAAGACATCTTGCATTTCCTGGACATGGCCTCGTCCAAATTGCTCCCCTCCCCAACACTTGGAGGACTATGTTGTCGTGCTGTGTGATTTGACGACAAGCCTTAGGGGTCGCGGGAGAGGAAAGTCCAAACCTTACCGTTCGTGAATTCTTTTTTGTCCACTGTGTCAGACAACATGATGGGAATCAATGCAGCTTTCGTCTTTGAACGAGGTACATGGTTATGCGTTTGGAGCCTTGTTATTTTCATGTTAAAAATTGGAAAAAGAAATATTTCTTTGCCTCCAGCATTGGATGAGAGTACCTTATGAGTGAGGCTGGTTGTTGTGAGCTTCCAGTTAGGGCCTCGTGGCGCAGTGTTTTGAACGGCTTTAACTCCAACGTCACTCTCTCTAGAAGGGAAAAAGAACCTTTGAGTGTTTTTTATTCATGGGTTGAAGATAACCTGAATGCCTTGTGGTCCGATGCAATCATCACCCGAAAGAACATAGACCATTTCTTGGTGCCATAGGATTGGTCACGAGCCATTGGCCGTTAGGCCCTTGGTTCAAAGGGACCAAGACCTTCTCATGGGCGAAAAAGGTCTACCCCATTCTCCGACAAACCCTAAAGGGAAGGAGCCATGTAGCGAGGGTGTTGGGGCTCGTGGTGGGTCATGCACCTGCTACAATCCCCCTAGTCCAAAGAGGGGTTTTGGATGTCCCTGATCGCCCAATGTCTCTTTGTCTCGTGCTCATAGAGAAACTCAAAGCTCCCCCCCTCCCCCCGCACTGGCACTCCTTGGCTGCCTTATTGAGATCCTTGACCTAGGGGTGGAAGACATAGACTTGGTGTTAGACCCTTCAGTTTTCCACACAATTACATAAGTCTTCCAGGGCTTTTCCCTCGAGGCCTTGTTTGAAAGGTTTGAGTTGTCATCATATTCCTTGGCAGCGGGTGACTCTATGGATGTATTGGATGTTGGTGGGGAAGAGCATCTCCTAATTGTTAGCGAGGTTGTGGTTGAGGATGTTGAGGTGCTATTGATTTGCCCTAGTCAGCACAAGCTACAGTTTCCAAGAGAGTACCAAATTTCCCAGGGGGCAGATTCCCTCTCGTCGTTTCCCATAGGGTGGGATTTTTTGTAGCATCCTTGCCCATCCGTGTTTCCTAGTCCGATATGCCTCTTGGTTAGGAAACTCCATTGGCTCCCTTTCCCAAAGGGCCTTCCTCGCCCAACCTTGCTCTTGACGTGGAAATGCAAGCTAATGACGAACATTGGGAGAATAAACTCGTGACTCCTTTGCCGATCTCGGGGACATTCCCTATGCCTCCTTCTCCAGTTACTTCTTCGACAACTCTTGCAGAATAGATGAGCCATACTTTACTTGGCACAACCATAAGGGAGTCTAGTCCTTGCCTGTAATCGCCTCTCTTTTCCCCGTTTGACCTTCTACATCTAGCTCGCCCACGGGAAATTGTTTAGATCCTTCAGTTGGCTAGATTGTTCAAAAACTCGAGCACTTTCTTTCGCCAGTATGTAACCTCACACAGGTTTGTACCATTTCTTTCTTTGTGTCGTTATCTAATCTGTGTCCATTCATCATAGGGATTAGCTTTTTGGCCCATTGGATTGCTCATTGCCAACCTAACTTTGAGGAGCAACTGTGGTTCTCACACTCCTTCAAGGAGGGAGCTCACCAAGTTGTTTTAGAGGTGATGGAGGTGAAGGAACAATGGGAGGATGCATACTCCCGACTGGGTTCTCACTTGTGTGTCCAAGAGGTTGAGATTGTCATCCTGAGTGTTGAGGTTTCTGGCCTGCAGTGTGCTTTGGAGGTAGAGAGATCCTCCTTAGAGGGGGCACTGAGTGAATTGGCCTAGGTGCGAGAGTGTGAGCAGGAGGTCAACCATGCATCCATGATTTTGGAGCATGGGTTAGACGCCGAACTTGATCGTGGTGATAGACAGGAGGTTGATTTATAAGAGTCGAGAGGCGAGAGGGCTTGGTGAATGGCGTGAGATGTGCTTGATTGTTGTTTGGGTGAAGGCTAACCCACATCGTGTGTTAGTTGTTGGCCTTTGATCGCCCATTGCGACTCAATCGCATGCACGTTGCTAACACTTGACTTGGTGAGGGGCAAGAGATGTACTCGACTGCTGCTTGGGCGAAAGCTAACCCCGATAGCATGCATGTTGTAAGCATTTAATCGTCGAGTGTGAGTGTTAGCATTGATCACATATGCGTTGCTAACACTTGGCTTAGTGAGTGGAGGGAGATCTGCTCAACCGTTACTTAGGCAAGCCTAACCCCAATCGCGTGCGCATTTTTAGCTTGTGATCGTTGGGTGCAAGTGTTAGTCTTAATCGCATGCATGTTGTTAACGCTCGACTGTGTGATTGGCATGAGATGTGGTCGACCGCAATTTGGGAGAAGGCTAGCCTCGATAGTTTGCATGTTGTTGGCCTTTGACCGTAGCTGCAAGTGTAAGCCTCGATCGCATGATCGTTGCTAACACTTGACTTGGTGAGGGGCAAGAGATGTACTCGACTGCTGCTTGGGCGAAAGCTAACCCCGATAGCATGCATGTTGTAAGCATTTAATCGTCGAGTGTGAGTGTTAGCATTGATCACATATGCGTTGCTAACACTTGGCTTAGTGAGTGGAGGGAGATCTGCTCAACCGTTACTTAGGCAAGCCTAACCCCAATCGCGTGCGCATTTTTAGCTTGTGATCGTTGGGTGCAAGTGTTAGTCTTAATCGCATGCATGTTGTTAACGCTCGACTGTGTGATTGGCATGAGATGTGGTCGACCGCAATTTGGGAGAAGGCTAGCCTCGATAGTTTGCATGTTGTTGGCCTTTGACTGTAGCTGCAAGTGTAAGCCTCGATCGCATGATCGTTGCTAACACTTGGCTTTGTGAGTGGTAAAAGATGTGCTAGACCGCTACTTAACCCTAGTCGCATATGCACTGTTAGCATTTGATCATCGGGTGGGAGTGCTAGTCTCGATCGCATGGGCGTTGCTAACGCTTGGTTTGGTGAGTGTTGGGAGATGTGCTTGACCATTGCTTATGCGAAAGCTAACCCAAACCGCATGGGCACTATTAGCCTTTGATTGCTAGTTGTGAGTATTAGTTCCGATTGCATGCGCCTTACAATGCTCGGCTTGATAAGTGGCGGGAGATGTGCTCAATCGTTGCTTATGCGAAGGCTAACCCCGATCGCATCCACGTTGTTAACCTTTGATCTCCGAGTGGAAGTATTAGTCTCAATCACATGCGCCTTACTAACACTCAGTTTAATGGTCCAAGGGACAACCTAGTTGTCTTAGAAAGTGGCACATAGTAAGTATCTGTACAAAATATTGCAAACTCATAGGGGATGTTACTTTATTTCATGTTCGTATTACATGGAATCTTCTAAACAAAATATCTTTTTAAATGTTCTGCGTTCAATGGGTGATGCAGTCTCTTCTTGCTCATATCCACCAAATGGTACGAGCCCGGTATGTTTCTTGCTACCACCACGTGTGGTCTTTCCCATTTGGGTCAGAGCTTTCCTTCCTCTTATTTCTTGGTCATCGTTCCTACCCTAGGTCCTCGAATGGCTAGAGCTTGAATTTTTTTTTTGAAGTACTGCACGATTCTTTTCTTATAGGCTGCGACCTTAGTTTCGCCTCGTCCCTTATTTCTTCCAGCAGGTCAAGTTTCTCTTTAAGCTTTTGGTGCTTATTTCTTTGTAATAAAGCTAGACCTCATGACTTGGCACACCAATTTTTATTGGTATCATCGCCTCACTTCCATAGGTCATTGCAAATAGTGTTTCCCTAGTTGGTGCCATTACGATGGTTCTGTAAGCCCACTCAGGCTCCGTTTTAGTTTACTAGTCTCTTTTTTACATGCTGAATGCGGTCTTGTTCGTTGCCTCCACTTGATCGTTAGCTTAGGGGTGGCTGGGAGATGAGTATTTAACTTTGATCACTAGTTTGGTGTATCAGTCTTTGTACTAATAATAGTCAAACTACCTTTTGTTGTTTGATACCAGTGCTCGGTTTTGGTATGTTAACGTTCTTGGCACGATTCTATCATTAATGTCATCTATCCAGCACAAACATCTAGCTTAAATTTACCTTCACAAACACGAATCTCCTTGTGATGTGGTTTGTTCACCGTCTATGTTTAAGACACCTCTATATTTTGTGGACGGATCCCGATAATATAAGTATATGATAGCTATCTTTTATTCTGGATGCATACAATGCATTTAACGTAACTACCTTTAGTCACCTACTGTCATGTGAGCCTCGTATGTGCATGGCCTTTAGTCACGCACGACTAATTTCTCATCTATCTGAATATATTTGGGCCAACCAACTACCCCAGAGGCCATTGTACCAAGCACGTCTCCAATCACATGACTTATGCAAAAAAGGGCGAAACTGTTGTGCACAAGTGTCATGTGTGATTTCAGTTGTACCCAATCGCCATGAAGATTCGCTTAGCCATTAGGTGAGCACCAAGCTCCTCCCACCTTCGACGAGTCCTCCATCCCTTTGTATATGGCAGCTTTAAGTGAGGTGACATGCTTTGCTTTAGGAAACCAAAACAGGACATTGTAGGAACTCTGCAATTGCACCGGCTATGCCTCTGCTTCCCACATATGCCCATGCGGTCTTACGTCACCTAAAGTCTCCTTCTGTTGTGTCCTGCCTTCCTCTAATCGATGCTACAAACCTTTCAAGCCAATATGCCTCTTGACCCATTGCGCATTGCCAGTTGCACTGAAGCCATCCTAGCCACGTATATCCACTACACCACCCCCACTGTAGTTCTCTTCGTCTGTAGTTCACAATCCACCCTTCAACACTGTAGTTGCACCGCCAAGCTATCCTCCGAAAGACTCTCGCCCTTCCTCTTTTGATGAAGCTCTTTGTCTCCCTCTCCATGCGGTAATACTCTCTCTCTCTCTCTCTCTCTCTCTCTCTCTCTATCTCTATCTCTATCTCTATATGTACCTCTCCCTCATGCAAACGTGCATGTTAAGGGTGGTCGCACTTTTTGGGTTCGCAAGGTTAGTATACTCGTAGTTTGCTATTTTTTTTTACAAGCTGACTAACTAGTGGATATGCATGAGTCATGCAACTAGGGTTGAAGTGCTTAATGGACCAAGTAGGGGTTTGGACATGTGTGGGTCATGTAAGTTACACGTCAAATTTGAGTTATAGGACATATTTGTGGGTGGACGTAAATTATAGAGTTGATGTTATTTTAAGGTTTAAATTTAATAAAGCTAGGATGGGCCATTGGGACAGTGAAAATATGAGGATTTTAGGTTTTTAGGACATATAGATTATTTTAGTATTTCAGGTTTTAATTATAAAGTATGTGTTTGATTAGAAATTGACGCAGGTTACATGCTTTTTTTTTATAGTAATTAGCTTTGGCCCAAACATATTAGATTAATGCTACGAGATAAATAGCATGATAACACATTTCCATATATATACGATAAATGACATGTTTTTTGTAAAAACAATATTAGGTATATATAACTTTCATTGGAACGGGTGCCCCTTTTTACATACCAAGTTATGATATGATGAAAGTGAATTTCAATGTCATGTTTATGTTTTACATGCAGTATGATATGTTTTCATCTATACTAACGATAAGCTTTGTCATTATGTGCCCCGCACGCATCATGGTAAGAAAGATAAAAATAATTAGGAAAGAAGTTTTAAGAATGATCATAAGAGATGCATAGTAACAATGCAATTCTTGGTTCTAACCATGGTATATCTTAGTATGCTATGATAAGTTAAGCAGTTCTCCTTATGTACATAGACAGTGGAATTGGTACATAACCCAACTCATAGGTTTTATGCATTGTACTGTTGCATCTTTATGTCTGTAAAAATACTAGGTATGCACGCTTTCAAGAAAGCTCTATGTTGACTCATTATATCTTTCATTCTAGTTTTTCACTATTGTTTTACATCTTTCATTAAATTAGTACCATTTAAAAGTAGTAAGTTCAATTAAAGGCTGTAATTAATACTATTTTTGGTTAAAATACAAATCAGATGCACCCTTGGATTTTTATGTTGGTGTCTATTTAGTCATTTCACTTTTAATTGTGATAATAAAACCTTATGTTAATATAATATTTGATCCAAAACGTGTAGTATGCATATAGCGATCTTCGAAAATATGATCATCAACTAGTAAGAAACGAAATCTATATAATATTCTTCACCAACTCTATTTGTAGTTTTCGTTCTAGCCATCTTAGTCAATCCTCTAGGCATTTCATCTTTCTGATAATAAACATATTTGTAACAACTATAATATGTTGCAACAATAATCTATCATTAAAAATAGATTACATAATGGCAACAAATGTGCAAATTATTGTGGAGATAGCACCAACGATCGTAAATTCAATTTGTTACGATAACATTTCATTGTAAAATGTGGCAACTTGCAATGAGAAAATAATTCAATTGTTGGGATGCATGTAGAGACTGAGTTTGGAGCAGAAAATCGAGAAATGTAGTGTTTGCTTGATCCACGCTCGACATGCACTCGAGCGAAACTCAACTCGTGAATTTGCTCGACAATGGGCTCGAGCGAAGCTCAACCCATGAGTTCACTTAAGTCCCGTGCAACTGTGAGCTCGAGTGAGACAAAGATCCTAGTGTTCTCTCGAGTCCCGCTCAAGCTAATGTTGATTTGGCTGTTCGCTCAATGAGCGCTCGACCCTCCATTCGAGCGAATAATGCATATTTTTTCAGATTAGGGTTTCCAATGCCGTTTTCTATATATATATATATGTTATATTTGACTTGTTTTGTACGAATTTCAGTATTTTGAGAGAGAACAATCATCTAGTGAGTGCATATTGTGTCTGGGAGAAAAAATTCCTAGAGAATGTGCGTTGAGATTGAGTGATTGTAATCTTCTCTGATTAATAAGATTTTTGCATTTCTGTGGACGTAGGCAAATGCCGAACCAAGTATATTGTACGTCACGTGCTTGATTGTGATTACTTTTAGTTTATTTACCATCGTTGGTGTGTGTGTTTTGCACAACATTACACAACATCATTTGTATTGACTTTTGCCAATGTGGTATTTGTGACTATGGACCAACGACCATTCGTCGTTGCAAGTAGTTTTTTACTACAAAAAATAGGCTACTTGTAACGATTTTTTTTTCTCGTAGAAAAGGCTCAATATTGTAAAGTGTGCAATGGAAAATGGATGGAAGAAATATAAACAATATTACAATGGAAAAATGGTTAGGGGTGGAGGTGGATGGGAGCTAAACATGTAGACCAATACTAGGAGAATACTCAGGAAAATAAAGATATTGTTCAAAAATCAAATCAATGAAAAAGAAAATTGCTAGGAAATTGATTTCACCTAATTCCTCACTATACTTTGCTCATCTAACTAATTGAATTTAATTCTCTCTGTTTGTTAGCAAATCTCCACAAACATAAAGCCTCTTTCGATAGTTAATTAGAAATTATTCTTGTTCATCATTTTACACAAGAGTATGCAAATTAATAAAGCAAGAAAGCAATAAGACCAATGATTGTAATACTACATAGGTTCATATAAGTCTTTCGATCTATGTATTTACTTGTGCTGAAATATCCAAGATCTATCATATAATTCTTTCTTTCGACAGCAAATCACATGATTAAAATCATCCAATTAATGGCCAGTTAATTAGAAGCAATAAGCTCAGAATAAATCAGAAAAATATAGAAGAGAATTACCTCAAATTAGAATAGAAAAGCAAGCATAGTTCGGAACTAGATTACATCGTTTTCCTAAAATAAAAAAAAAAATTAGTTCATGCTAAAAACTAAATTCAACATAAACGAATTCACCATAATTTTTATGAGAGGAATAATGGAAGGAAATGAACACTAGAAAAAATACTCCTCGCAGTCCTAGCCTTCCAAGTCGCAAGTTGCAACGTCCAAAACGTGCAATATCAGTAGTGTAGAATATACATCATCGTTGTGAATAGGTATATAAGTGGTTTGGTTTGGTCAGATTTTGGACAAATTTTGAAACCAAATCGAGATAGATTGATTTTAAAAATTTAAGAAACAATACGAATTGATTCATTATCGAAACCGAAACTTTCTATTTTTAGATTTCGGTCTGATTTTTTTCTATTTACCATTTACACGTGTGGCATTGCATAAGTTTAGACTTGAGAGCCGGTTCTTCTAATGCTTGTTAAGTTTACCGTTTATACGTGTGACATTACATATAATTTCATGTTATATTAATTTTATGTTATACGATTAAAATTTATATCTTACATCAAATGTTATATTAAAAATTATAATATTAATTTTATGTTAGATTAAGTGTTATATTAAAATTTTATAAGATTAATTTTATGTTATATATATCAAATGTTATATTATTTTATATTATAAGATTAATAAACATGAATAATAAAATTAAAATTTCATGTTATATTAACTAAGAATTTAACATATAATGTATATAATATAATATAAAAAATATTTTATTTATTGTATAAAAAATTAAAATACACATATATATATACCAGTCCGGTTTGGTTCAAACCAATTTTCAAAATATGAAAATCGGTATTGAATCGGGTTTTAGTTCTTGAGAATGGGTACCAGACTAGACTGCTTATGAACTATATCGAACCCACTTGTTCAGTTGGTTAAACCGGTTTTGCGATTTTGTTTACTTCCCCCCTAGTTGTGAAGAATGTATCCTCTAAATTACATGTAGAAAGACAAATTTATTTGATTTAGTAACATTTATGAAAAGGTTAAATTTATTACAAATTGAATATGCAACAACAAAATTGACACTCGTGTAAGTGCAAGGGATGATATTTGTATTTTCCCCATTGCTTGTTAAAATAAATACTAAAATAGTTTTCATAATTTGGTACATATATAGATTAGCCTCCATATTTTAATTTGGAATATTTTGATCAAATCAGTACTTTGTTTATTGATAGGTAACAATACATCAAAATTCCATAAATATCAGCACTAATGACTGCATTGAATTGTCCCAACTACCAACTGATACCTTCCATCTCCATCACATGTACACTTGGCATCTCTTCAGACATCCCACCAATTCTATATAAACACCATACGCGTGTAGCCCAAAGTAAGTCACTCAAGCATTCAAAATCGCCTAAAGCTGCATCACCTCTCTCTAAATTCCTCTCCTTCCGAGTGATTTAATCGTCGACATGGCTGGCTCCTTGGTCCTTAAGCTCTCAGGCATGGTGCTGCTGTGTATGGTGGTGGCTGCACCAGTTGCAGAGGCGGTCATAACATGTGGGCAGGTGGCTAGCAGCGTGGGGAGTTGCATTGGCTACCTCAGGGGTACGGTTCCTACAGTCCCTCCAAGCTGCTGCAATGGGGTCAAGAGCCTCAACAAAGCGGCCGCTACCACAGCTGACCGCCAGGCCGCCTGTGAGTGCCTGAAAAAGACCTCTGGTTCCATCCCCGGACTCAACCCTGGTCTTGCTGCTGGCCTCCCAGGCAAATGTGGTGTCAGTGTTCCTTACAAGATCAGCACCTCCACTAACTGCAAAGCGTAAGCCCCTTGGCCTCCTAATTATATTTGGTCGTATTGCACCTCCACAATATGCACCTCTACGACTGTATTTTAGATGAGCGGTGCTAGTACTATGCCGTTTGGGCATGGCTGCTCATTGTGCCGCCTAGCTAGTGCGATTTCTCCTTTCATTTTTTAACATTTTATTTCAAATATGTTTTAAATATATTTAAAAAATAAAAAAATATCAATATATTAAAAATTATTTTCTTGATTATTAATTAAAAAAAACGAAAAAATAAAATAAAATACAGTCAAAATGAGAGACAAATTTAGACGACATATATAATAGCATTTCTCTTTTTAAATATTTTCAAATTATTTTATTATTATTTATTATAATTCATAAATTATATTATTGGTATTAAAAAAACATTTCTACAGTTGACTAATGTTTAGTTTTGTAATTTCTTTGGTTGTTTGTTTTTGTGTTGCAGTGTGAAATGAGGCCGACGGAGAAGAAAATTTTCAGCCACAGGATATAATTAAAGTAGCTAGCTAGCTTGATGTGAAATAAATAAATAAAAATGGGTGTTTGGTCCATGCAGTGATGGGGGCTCCTCACGAGGGAGCCTCGTATTTATGTAAGAGTGCTGTTGCTGTTGTATCGATTACGATATGTGCTGTGTTATTTTGTGTAATAAATATATCGAAAGTACGTACTAAACAAGAGCCTCCGTATACCTACTTGCTTTATATATAATTTCTTCTTCTCTTTCTTTTATAATTTTTATATATATCATCCCTCCAACAAAATGGTATCCTTGCTTGATCGATGATCTCCTTTTTCATATCAAGCTATATATATATATATAAATCCACGTACATGATATATATTTGAATCCGAATTTTTTCAAATATATTGTGGGATGATCTGGTTGAGACTCTGAAGGGTAACTGCTCTTTGATCAACACAATATTATGTGAGATGAAGATCACTGTGCGCAGTTTTGTTTGTGTACGTACGTATAGGGCAGTGTTATACGTACATATGTGAGACATACTTCTTTAGTCGGTACTATATATGGCGCATTAATGAACATATAATTAATAATGGAGCTGCACTCTTTGGCCACCAAAGGACACTGTACCTTATCATATATAGCAACCTTTATGTATTATTATTGTACCTGCACAGATCGACAGACATCTTATAAAGTTTTCAGCAATCCCACGTTTGCGAATTAAATTTCAGTACTTGTGAAAGAAGATACAATCTTCTGTGTGTAATATATCAGCAGTGAGTGACGTGTAATATACGTTTTTCTAGTGATTAATATCTATAAAATATAAAAAATAATATGTTTTTTTAAATAAAATTAATTAGTCAATAATTTAATATATAGGAGTAGAAAAATAAATTTTAACAAACATCATAATGATAATAAAATGTTACAGTAATATAAAAATTAAAAGATTTTGGATATTCCAGCAATAATTTTCTTAACAAAATATATGAATTGTAGAATTTAACCACACTATTCAATGACTGAGAGAGTACTAAAAAAATCATTTTATCTAAATGATTTTAATTAATTAAAAATATTGTGAGATTTAAATTATATTAAAAATTTTAATTATTTATATAATTTTATTCTTTTAAAAATATTTAACAACATTCTATTTTTTATTTAATGATAAAATATTAGTATTTTATAATAGTATTTTAACAAAATTATATTATTATTTAGTACCAATAAAATCAAAAAGAAAGAAGAGAATATCTATAAATGCGATAGAAACAGAGCAAGGAGAGTGAGAGAGAAGAGAAAATATTAACGAGGGCGAGAGAAACAAAGGATGGAGAGAGAAGTTAACGTGAACAGTAATTACTATTTATTACTGTTTACGTTATACATACTTTTAAGATATAAGAAGACGTACTCTCCACCTCAATTTAAAAGAACTAGGTTTTTAATTTTGATAACAAAACCTTCTCTTACAATTTTTTTGTTAATTAGCTCTGAAAAGATCATAAAATGTACGTAGCATTGCCATGCACATGATCTTAGAACGCATCATCAAGATGTAAGAAACGGCATCTATATATACAAAACTTCGCCGTCTTAATTTACAAAAAGGTACTCATTTCTTGTGTTGTTGTAGTCAATATTAACGTCTGTCGGCGCCTCCAAAGTCGATGGATACTAATTTATCTCTCCCGCCAACATGCGCCTCATGAATGAAAGGACCAAAGCATGCATGCTGTTCATGAGGCGGGGTATCAACTACCTCCATTGACAATAGCTTTCAGAAAAAGGTCGAGTCAAGCCTTTGTCTAAGAAATAAACTGAAGAAACATAAACGTCTATGTTACAATGGCATAATGGCTAGGGATACTGGAGGTGGATGGTAACTGAAAATGGCCATTTTCCCACTAGTGATTTTGTTGAAATTAATCCATATTTTTGTCCAAAATAATTTTTTCCCACCATTTTAAGTCGTAATTGACTCCTCAGAAAGACGCGACAACTTATAGTACTTAAAGTTACAAGTGAAATATATGTAAGAAATACTCTTATTTTCGATATTTTTTCTTTGCAAAAAGTGCAAACTTTCATGGCAAAAAGTGTGCCAACCATAGTTAATTGGGGTAAGAAATACTTATCTACCGCGGTGAAAAATGTGGGAAATACACATTTGCGACCAAAAAAATATTTCTGAGGATTTATGATTGCCGGAAATAGTCTTTTATGAAAAAAAAAATACTAGTATAACAGTATCCCAAACTCACAATGAAAAAACGAAACAAAACAAAATAATGAAGAAACACACAATCAGTGGCACTAAAGTCACTAATTGTTCAAGAAACAAAACAATCGGTGACCTTGCACCCTATAGTATCATCCATAAAAAATTAATCTTTGAACCTATTTGCATGTCACCTTTATAGACTTCAATTATATAGTGATGCCAAGATATATTTGGGAGAAATGAATCTGTTATAGAGACTATTATATATAGAGAAACTGAGTTCTTAACTTACTAGGATAGGTTAAAACTTAAAAATCCAACTTTGGTTTTATGTATAACTTAAAATTTACATAATGAAGAAACTTAAAGGCTATGGCTTACTCACAATAGATTCTGATACTCTGTGTAAAATAGTTCCAGAAAACCCTGCTCAGTAGCTTCTTGTTTGTCTACAAGGATTTCACAGGTCTATGCAAAAGTATATGTTTAATTAAATCCAAACAATCCCAAGAATTCATTTCGGAAGTATATGCAACACCCAACACAAAATACACATACTAATCCATAGTCCATTAAACTCCACATAAAACAAATCAACACAACCCCATACTTTAGAATTTTCATGATTCACTTACAACTCTATTTCAATTCACACTTAGCAACCATTCACAACACTCCACTTCACACTCACCTAAATTATAAAACCTACTAATCATGTATACTGCCCATGTACATCATTCCAACACCAAATAACCAAATAAATCTAATAGCCCATAAAAGGGAGAGAAAGAGAGAGAGCTATACAAATCTATGGCTACCAAAAGAAAAAAGGAAACAATACAAAGTTCATGACATGTTTTCTCAAAGCCAAACGAATTTCGGGTGAAGCAGTTGTTGCATAGAAGTTGTTTGTTTCAAGGCTTCATTCTTCAATGGCGCTGCTTCTTTTTTTGGCTGCTCTTTGCAAGAACACAACTGAAGAAATAAAACAATCTTGTAAGAATCATGTGTAAACAGAAAACAGCCACTTCAGATAGTAAAATAAACAAATATATATGCATATAACAGCAAATTCGGATTTAGATAGCTATTTAATCTTTTTATCTTCTTGCCAGAGGTTTTATGATTTATCCTTGGGCTATTAGCCTACAAGGATTACAAGTCTAGAAGCAGCAAGGCCTGTTTGTTTGACTGAATAAGCTTCCATTGTTCTTAAAATTGTTGTAGCTGAGAGGCTTAAACTTGTTTCATGAACCGATGCTCTAGTGTTTATCACACCACCATCTATCTATCAAACTCAATTCTTGGGAGCATGTTATTATTCACACCTACTTTAAGACTCCCATCACTATAAAAGCATAAAATTTGGGATGAAATAAATTACCCAAAACTATAATATTATTCCAAAATTAGGGAATGAATTAAAGATTAGAAAAAGAGAGGAAACAAGAAAAAGAATATAAAAGAGAAATGTCTGCGAAACAAAAGAGGCTAAACTGGTGGAAGGGATCAAACTCACCGACTTCAAGTATATTAAAGACTTTGTGGTGGGAAAGACACCATTGAGCTCACAACAAGATCAATTAAAATCCTAAAGGAGCATTACTAACAACTACTACTAACACAATTAACATGCAGTTGCAATTTCCTGGACAAGACAACAATCTAACCAAACCTGTATAACGATTTAAAAAATTCATGACACAAAAACCAAGTGGTTCCATCAAAATTTATCCTGCAAAGTACAATATATATAGCAAGTGCCCAGCCATTATAGCAACATGGAAGAAAGATTGCTATCTATAGGCTGCTCGCACCCACTAACTAGTATTAAACAACTAATATTAAAAAGAAACAGAAAACGTGTTACAGCTTCCAAGGCATCATATATCTTCAAGTCCAACACTACTCTCTCACATATTTGAGGGTAAAAAAAAAGAAAATGAACAAGAAATAAATTATTAGTGTGATTTATGAGAGTGGTTGAAAATAGAAATAGAAGCATACCTTTCTTGGAGGAAAGCCAGAGCAGAGTTAACATCGGGAATTAAATGAGGATATTTGGGATGACTCTAGAGTTAGCCCTTATACCAATCCTATTAAAATTAATAGAAATAGGAAATTACTTTGGGGCAAGGTAAGTGGCTTGACATTGATTGTGAAATACTTGTAATTGCAGAGTATTGCATGAATTTCACTTGGGCAGAGCCACCTTGTTTTGGCTTATTAAATCTGTTCATGCAAAAATGAACACTAAAGAAAAGCATGAGAATTAAACTATCAATAAATAAAGAACTCGCACCCCAATTATAATGTTTAACATAAATGTAGAACTTTGTCAAATTGTACAAGGTTAAACATTCATTAACATAAATGCAGTCTTAGCTATTTTTCCAGTCTTAAAAATAAAAATAATTTCCATTAGATTTTTTTTATAAAATGTTTACAACAATTGATCTAGTAGGGCTAGGTGAACAACAATCATTTCCAAATTGTCAAATTATGTGAATTATGTATAATTTCTTAACATAAATAAAATAATGGCCTTTTAGATATTCAAAGAAGTTTTTTAATCAAGGTAAACGAAGTCAAACAAAAAAAACACTAGGAAAATGGATGAATTTCCAAACGACAAATCAACCAAGCACAAACTGCTGAAGAATTACTTTCATGGCTTATAAAAGCGAAGTTCTAAGCAACTTACCCCGCTGCTCAAAAAACACTGGAAAAATGCATGGAAGTGCTCTTCTACCTTTAATTATAAGCCCGAAATTAGGTCTTAGAAATCACTAAAAAATAGTTTTCAAAGTGATTTTATTGCTATGAAATAGGAGAAACACTTCCTCAAAGGCATTCTAACCAAACCCTTTTTAAACCCTAAAATGAAGCCCATTCGATTAAAGTTTAATAGGTCCACGAATTTTTGCCACCTTGGTAAAGTTTCTCGAGGAAGTTTCCACCCACCCAAGATTGACCACCCACTGCTCAAGACAGCCTTCAAATAGTTCTTGATAGAAAAGTAAAGGCCACCTCACCACAAGCACCTACATGGCACTTCAAGCAGCCCATACCATGGGCAACTTCTCCCTATTTCTGGCCAAGAATTCCATCACTCAACTGTCACTCAAGGCCTTACTCTACCCTTCAGTTTTTTCTAAGAAAAGTGCATACCATTCCCCTTCTCATTTCATCTCTTCTCCCACATGTTTTCTAGATAGGAACTTAGAAGCTCTTTTGAGCAGTTTTCTGAGCCTTTTTTGTTGTAGTTTTTGAAATCATTGTAAATATTTTGTCACGATAATAGTTTCATGAGAGTTGTAAATCAACTTAAGGGATTCTTAGGAAATGAGATGAGATGAAAATTTTGTGAATAATATTATGATAGTTTGTGAATAGTAGTGAGATAGTTTGAGTTATGTATTTATTAGATTTTGAGAAATGAGAGAAAAAAGTTGAATAAAGAATATTATAAGTTAAAATATTGTTAGAATATAATTTTTATTTTTCGTATTTGAAAAAATTGAATTGATTTTTTTTTTTTTGTTTAAAAGTTTAGAAAAATTGTAATGATTAGTTTAAAAGTGTTTGTATTTGAATGATGTTTGGAAAAGAGATAAGATGAGATGAGATTAGATGAAATGAAAATTGTTTCCAAACATTCCCTTAATCTCAGCCAACAAATTAATGAAACCTTAAGCCTGTAGAGTACTAGGAAACTTTGGTAAATCAATATTGAAGCATAGGTCTTCATGTTGTTCCTCTCGAGCACGGTGCTCTTGAAATACAACAAGATTGTGATACAGTGTCTCGAAACTAGAGTCTCAATCATGGTCATCCATAGGATCCTCCAAGTTCTGCACCTCTGGACGCTGGGTTAATTCTGTTATTTGTCTCTACAAATCTGTAATCACGTCCTATAAGTTACGATCATGGTGAATGGCTTCCTCATTCAGGGCCTACTCATACTGATCATGAACTTTACCACCAGTCATGAAAATTGTAAAGTTCTCATACCAACTAACGCCAGATATAATTATGATTATTTTGATGGTTAGTTAATCAACATAAATTAGGGTTTAGGACTTAGAAAAGATGGAAAATATATAGAAGAATCTGTAAAAGATTGATTAAATATAAGATTTGCAATTATTTCGTGAAGCCCATTACTCAATCTTAAATAGTTTTAAAATTCGAAATTATGAGAATTCTCACAATAAGAAAAAATCTAAATTATTACATAAAAATTAAATACATAAGTAAACAAGAATCCTGTCAAAAAATTGACCAAAATTGAGATCAGAATTGCTTTCAAAACTTGGAATGAAGTATTTTCTAAGATAATAAAAATGGACGTAAATAGATTATTTGGGGAATAAACAACTGATATTGCTCCAGCCTAAACAAGATATTAAGCTTTTCTTTTTCATATTTATGTAAGTTTACCTTCTTAAAGTAGTTCAGTATAATCAACGTAGAATCTAAACTCGGGTAACCGGTATCAATTGATCTGGTTTACATCATTTTCACAAACTCTTGAGAATTCTAGTTTGTTCGGATTGAGTTGATAGTGCAGCTAACTAGATAAGAAACCGTACGTTATCATCCAAAACTTGCGGTTCGAATGGTTTATTAGAATCAATAATAATTGCACTTATATGGACAACGGGTATCAAACGGTACCTTAAAACTTAACGCTGAAAAACTCCTTCCTTCGTTGATCAGCTTTGTAATTTGTGAAATCATATGATTTATTGCCACCAAATGGCGTACGTACGTAGGACCAATCCGCCACCCACAAATGTCTAATGTCATGCAGTTACTACCAGCTCGTCACATCCATCTGCGGCCGGATTAGTAATTATTGGTACATGCATGATCATGCTATGTCACCCTCATATTTGTTACGTATCGAAAGATGACCTGCCATTGCGGACTCCATCACTATCCATACTTTTTGAAAGGGAAAAAAAAAAATTGTTATTAATCCTAAATCTAGAGTAAAAGATATATATATATATATACATAAAAAAGATTTCATAAAATTTATAATTATCAGAGGAAATTTCGTAAACAACATTAAGAATTTAATAAGAACTAATTTTATGTGTATATTTCTCTCTTACTCTAAACCGGCGCTAAAAAACTCGAGAGGATCTCAATGCAGCTGCCTATATGTTTTGGTTGTCAATTAATTAACCAACCATGTTGAGCACATAATCATCCTTGGACTTTGTACTCTCTCAATTATTTCCTTACAATTAGGATGTATTTTGGTATGGAAAATCGATGTTTTTGAAGTATGGATCACATAGTCTCCGATCTTATTATAAATCATTATGTCATTAAAATTATATATATAATGATAATGTATCTGTGTCTTTAGACTATGTAATAATTATTATTTTAATTTAATAAAAATAATGGCTACAACACTCACCAAGCATAAAAATTTACACCAACAATATAAAAAAAATATTGTCCTTTCCCTTTTGTTTGAATGGGCCAAGCAGCCGACTGTATTGTGGATGGGCTTATATTGATAGTTGGGCAACTTCGGTCCCCCTCTTTAACAAATTTAATTTTTGGGGGAATAAAACATCCAACGAAAAAAAGGACGATCCTTAAAAAAATAAAAAGAAGGAAAGAAAGAAAGAAAGAGAACAAGGATTTGTTTATTTTTAGAGATGAGATGAGATTAAAGTTAAAAAATTGAATAAAGTATTGTTAGAATATATTTTTTAATATTATTTTTATTTTAAAATTTAAAAAAATTAAATTGTTTATTTTATTTTATATTGAAAGTTAAGAAAGTTGTAATTATTAGATGAGATGAGATGTTTTCTGAAAACAAATAAGGCCGGCTTTGTTTTATAAAAGAAACGATTTTATTTCATCTTATTATTATAATTTTTAAATTTAAAAAAATAATAATAATATTAAAAAATAATATTTTAATAATATTTTATTTAACTTTTTAACTTTTAAATAAAATATCTCAATTCATATCATTAACCTAAACATAACCTAAATCTCGGCCACGCTGTAGTACTGTTCGTGACATGCCAGGATGGGAAGGGTCCATTTCAGGGTGGCTCCATCCCCCATCCACTTAGGCGGTTTTTAAAGTTGAAAGAAATCGAGGAGTAAAAAAATTAAAAATAACATCTATTAATTAATTAGGAGGGAGGAGGGAGAGAGGATCGGATCAAATCAAAACCTTCTGGCGATTTCATTTCATTTCATATATATATATATATATATATATAATAGTTTCAAATACCAGTAATGCTAACTGCACAGGATAAATACACTCAAAGATAAAACGAAAAAAGGTCGATTTTTTCACTGTATTCACGTGCCTCAATCACTTTCCTTCATATAAATATATATATATATATATATATATATAAAATATCCCTAAACTGAAAAACAAAAGTTGAAAATAGTTTTCTCTTCTTTTTCTTTCTTAGTATACAATCATTGCATTTTTTCTTTCCCCTTTCTCGTTTCTTCTTTGTTTAGTATTCAATCATATCATCCAGATACCCGAAAAATAATGCACTTTTTCAAACAGAGTAGCACTGCTTTCTGAAAAGCAAGCTTTAATACACTTGTCTGTAGTACCTGCACTGACAAAACATTTCCCGAGAAGCTGATCTTTTCTGAAACATGCAGTGTAATGGTGACTACATATTGGTATGGATCTCACATGCGAGCAGTAATTTCTACTTGGGAATTAAACATGCTTTTTTCAGGTTCTCTACTAGACATTTCCATCGATCGCTTTAATTCACATCTAGTACTAGAGACCAGCATTTATCGCACCCAACCGAATTCCACCAAAACACAGTAATTATTCCCAACTACCAAACCTGAAACGCATTACACTTCGACAAAACACCACCCTGCATATGCATTATATAAACACCAACCTTAGGAGCGCTTCTTACAATACTCAGAGTCGGTAGCCAACATCCATCTTAAAGCTAGCTTGGGATTGTAATTCTTTGCTGCTCGCATTAAACAATATTTTTCATGATGGCTAGCTTTGTTAATGTCTTTAAATTGGGTTTGTTGCTGGCGGTGGTGTGCATGGTGGTAGGTGCACCAAAGGGCACAGAAGCAGCGATAACATGTGGGCAGGTGGTGAATTACCTGACCCCATGCATTTCTTATGTAGCAAATGGTGGGAGTGTGCCGACTACGTGCTGCAGTGGGATCAAGTCCCTCTTCGGCCTGGCTCGCACCACAGGTGACCGTCAGGGCGTTTGCAATTGTCTAAAGCAAGCTGTCAACGGAGTTTCATACACTCCTTACAATCTTAATCTCGCAGCTGGACTTCCCAAGAAATGTGGCGTCAATATTCCTTACAAGATCAGCCCCTCTGTAGATTGCAAAAGGTACTGCGACTCTCTCGATCGATCTCTCCCCTCTCTAGATCTCAAATTCATCATGTCCATATGCCTAATACTACTACTGTATTACTATGAGATATATCTTATTTCATGGAATGTTGCTAACGTTCTTTCTGTTGCCCTTGCTTTATTATAACCTCGATGCAGCGTGAAGTGATCTGCAGATTGATAAGAGGCATCGTAGAAATCAAGTTGGGTCAGCGTGAGAATAAATATCGGTGCCTTTTGTTCACCTGGGGATTTACAAGCTGACTTGCTTAATTTTCATGTTTCTATGTACTCGTAATTTCATCGACTAGAAATGGGTCTTGTTTATTTATATATATATATATATATATGTGCTAAGCGTCGGTCTTCTTGAGTTAGGCTGCTACTATGTACGCACTTTGCTTACGGAGGATATTATATATTCATGGTATAGGCCAGACCACGTTTCTGATCCAACCTCTCTGCAAGCAAACAACCAACAAATTAAATGGATCTTACATTAATTCAAGCTGCTTACTGCATAGGACGAACACACGACAAGTGTGTAATTAATATGGGGAAAATAGTATATATTTATCTTGCAATATCACTCCGATATTACCGTATGATATGATTCATCAACTTTATATTGAGTTTGTTATTTTAAATTAAAATGAGTACTTGATTTAATGGTTGACGAGCAGTACCACATCAACGCATGAGTACAATGATAAAGATAGAATAAGAATGCGAACATAGCATAAATATTCATATATATATATATATATATGGGCGATTAAAAGATGGATTGACTTCAAATTGTGATTAAATTAATTGTGCTCCTAAAAGCAAACACCTTCTAGGTTTACCATATATTCACATTAACCTGGGATTGACAAATGGAACGACATCATCAAAGAATACAAACTAGTCATCATATATACCTGGTTCTCAAAATTTATGCATGGAAGATCAAATCACACTTACATATATAGTCAGCATGTATGATCTTCTCAGCACAATAACGAAATCTATAAATTTCTCTTTCAGCCTGTAAGAAATAGGTCAGAAAGATGGAGAAGAAAAATTATTCCATTAAGTACGTTATTTCAAACCACTACGTACCCATGAGTACGAGACAAAGTACCATTACTCTCTAGGTCTAGATCACCTTGGTCCCTGCATGGTACTCTCTCAAGTGACGACTATAGAAGTATCCCATGTTCTCCAGCCATAACAAAGATCTTATGGGCCCCAAAATAAGAGAAATTGGAGACTGGGAGTAAAAGATATTCAATATATACCAACTTATAATTCAAGCAGAAAATGTGATTACAGTGAATCAAAGAATTGGGAGAAGGAAAACCAACTTGCATGGGGAAGAAAAGCTCACCACGATTTCTCTGAAAGGAAACAAGTGTGATTAATATTGCAAGTGAATCGCATGGTTCTTGGAGTGGCTAGTCTGCAGCACACTTGTCCGGGTCAATCCTGTGAAGAAGACATATAGATCGAGATCTATGTCTTCTTCACATAATTGACCTGAACCAGAGATACCAGATCTAGATATAGTATGTTGGCCACATCAAAGAAGCATGGTCACTACCCTAGTGAGATCACATAAAATATTCCTTGCTCAATGAAGTCTAGAGGATAAAACCTCTCAACTATTATTCATATAGATCATCAATTTTAAATGATTTTTCTTGTGTTTTCACTTTAAATTCCATATTAATTCTATATTAAGAAACCTAAACTTAGTTTGGGATCAATGTTAATAGTTTATTATTTCTCTTAAACTTAATTTTAATTTAAGTTTTGTGGGTCTACATCCTTGAAATTAAATAATATATAGAAATTATACAAAATTCAGGAGCTATAGGAAAAAACTGGACAAATATTTCTATGTATATTGAAATTGTAAAAGATTTTAGAGAGAATATAGAAATTATAATTTTTTTAGGGGGGGCGCGGGGAGCAATTTCTATATACATAGAGTGTATAAAATTTAGGGACTATTTTGAATTTCCAAAAAAAAATTGGCTATGTAGAACCGCCACTAGTGTTGACTTGCCAAAGCCACTCGCATTATTACGATTTGATATTTAAATTTTTTGTCTTTCTTCTTGTATATTGTAGGCAGCTGTATAGGATTATTGCTAAAGATATTTTTCTTGTATGTTAACCCATGATTTATGTGATCCACGGCCTGTTGGCACAATTGTATGTAAATCTTGTACGCATTCTGCAGAAATAACAGAGCATTATACTCACAACTTTGTCCCATGTTCTTTACTTTTGACATGGTATCAGAGAGTCACACGAATCCTGTAATTTTTTCCCTTTCCATTATGTCTACCAGCAACTTTGCTTCGGGACAATCCAATCCCACAAATGATGTTTCCTCTCCATATTTCTTGTACTCGACAGATCATCCTAGTGCGGTCTTATAAGTCTCTACTCCTCTCAATGGAGAAAACTATCCTACATGAAAAAGAGTCATGAAGATGGCACTAAACGCCAAAAATAAATTTGGCTTTGTTGATGGCACCCTTAGCAAAACCTTCCACGGCAGAAGAAATCAAATGGTGGGAACGTTGCAATGACATGATTCTCTCTTGGCTTCTAACGTCCATTGACAGCTCTATTGTCAACAATATCATCTACTGCAATGATCCTCGAGAGGTATGGCTTGACCTTGAAGCTCTGTTTTCTCAAAGCAACAATCCCTGTATTTTTAAATTGAAGAGTGATATGTGCACCTTAGCTCAAGAAATTATTTCATTTTTCTGTCTATTATAATACCAATGAAAGCATATTGGGATGAACTAAATGCTTTGGCCAAACTTCCTATTTGTTCCTGTGGTGCGCACTCATGAAGGAGCTCCAACATCTTTGAGACACACAACAGATTTTTCAATTCTTAATGGGTCAAAATGATTCTTATGCATCTATACGGAGCCAAATTCTTGCTATGGACCCTCTTCCCGTGTTGCCGAGATTTATTCCATCATTCATCAACAAGAAAAGCAACGGATGTTGCATATTCCATCAGCCAGTACTGCTGAAAAATGTTGTTATGATAGTAAATCGGTCCAACTCCAACTCTCGCTCATCTGAATCCAAAGGACATGGTCGTGGATGACCCAAGTGTGATCATTGCGGAGCACTTGGCCATTGGAAAGAGACCTGTTACAAACTGGTTGGATATCCACCCAACTGGGATCACTCTCGCAGCAATCGTCACGGCAATGGCAAATCAACTCAATCCACTGCTCACCATGCAACCAGCAGCTACACTAGTTCCTCCAACAACACACCGTACGTCCGCTACTAACGGAAAGTTTGGATAGTAAGTTGAAATGAGATGAATTGAGGTGAAAGTCGAAAGTTGAATAAAATATTATTAGAATATAATTTTTTAATATTATTATTTTTTTAAGATTTAAAAAAACTGAATTACTTATTATATTTTATGCGAGAATTTGAAGAAGTTGTAATAAATAGATGAAAAAAATTAAGATGAGTTGGGAGATTTTTGTATTCAAACCAGGCCTAAGAGTTCTATCCCTAGCCTCTCCGCTGAGCAGTATCGCCAATTGGTGGAACTTATTTCTCTTGCGACGTTACCATTAGCCAATTTTGTTGGTAATATTTCTTTTACCTCTATTCATTCTTCCCCATCATTTGAATGGGTCATTGACATCGGTGCATCCGACCACATGTCTTTCCATTTTTCCACAATTGTTGAATCCCAACCTGTGACTCAAGCATGCCGTATCAAACTCCCGACAAGTGAAATTGTTCCCATCAGTACTCGTATTGGCACTGTCCATTTATCCCACAGACTGAAGCTAGATGATATCCTTTATGTTCTTGATTTTCAATTTAATCTCATCTCCTCTCCATTAGTAAAGTAACTCATGCTTTGAATTGTGTGCTCTCTTTTTCTCTTCTTTTTGTCTTTATCAGAACCTGTCCACGAGGAGGTTGACTTGAATGGGGCGAGGTTCATGATGGCCTTTTCTATTGCAAACCCTTTCGTCACTCCATATATGCAGCTCTTCCTTCCCATCGTGCATGTGATCCTTTTTTATGGCATCACCGTTTAAGTCATCCGTCTACATCTTGCTTAAACAATACTATCAATATCTCTAGTTCCAATTTTTATTGTAATGTATGCATTCGAGCAAAACAAACCTCGACTACCTTTTCAAATCAATTCCAATAAAATCTCTACTATTTTTAATAGAATTTATTGTGACATTTGGGGTGGATATCCAACTCCCTCTACCTCTGGTTTCCATTATTTTATAACCGTTGTTGATGATTATTCTTGTAACACTTGGGGTATATCTCATGCTCTTTAAATCCGAAACTTTCACATGTCTTCAACATTTTTGGTCTTTAGCTCGAAATCAATTTTAATGTTCCATTAATCATATCCGTACAAACAATGCTAATGAATTTATATCCCACCAGTTGTGGAATGAAAGCATCGCCATCTTCTTAATCTTACTTAATTTTTACGTTTCCAAGCCCACCTCACTTATCTTTTTTAGGGAGAATGTGTTTTCATAGCTACATATATTATCAATCGGATTCTCACCCCAAGCTTGACAACAAATCACCACATGAGCTCCTTTTCAACTCACCACCCACTTACGACCATCTCCGTGTGTTTGGTTGTATTTACTATACCCAAACCTTACATTCATGTCTTGAAAAATTTTCTCCGCGTGCACTCAAATGTGTTTTGCTTGGGTATCCTCATGGTTACAAAGCCTACAAAGTCTATGATCTCGCTACCAAAAAAATCTTTGTTTCTCGCGATGTTACATTCGTTGAAACAAAATTTGCCTTCCAACATCTTACATCTTCTTCACCATCCAACATTGCTCTCCCCTCCTTCATTTCTAATGAAATTCCTACCTTTTTATCAACCCCAAAAACTTTATTCCCTTCCTCTCCACCCCCACCCCCACCCTCAGTTGTTGCCACTCCCACAACTTGTTCTCTTCCTCCACCCCCCACATCACGGCCTCATTGTCATGTCACTCAACCAGCCTATTTAAATAATTATGTGTGTCCTACAAAACCAAGTGCGTCCGTTGCTGCGTCCTCTTCTGACTCCTCCATGGTAGGTACAACTCATTCCCTCACTAATTTTTTTTCTTAAGATCATTTTTCTTCCAAACATATGTCTTTCCTCTTAGATTTATCTCAACACCATGATCCCACAACTTATTCTCAAGCTGTCTGCCATTCTCATTGGTGTGAAGCCATGGCCTCTGAACATCTAGCCCTAGAATTCAATAATACTTGGACTCTTCAACCCCTTCCACTAGACAAAAAACTTATTGGTTACAAATGGATCTTCAAAAGCTAGCTCATGGTTTATGGTTCCATTGAAAGGCATAAGACTCGCTTAGTTGCTAAGGGATATACTCCGATTGAAGGGCTTGACTATCATGATACTTTCGCCCCTACTTGTTGTTGTACATTGTGACCTTGCTATTATAGTTGCTCGCCATTGGTCATTACATCTACCTGATGTTCACAATGCTTTTTTCCATGAGTATCTTGATGGTTTACATGCAACTTCCTCCTGGGTATCCTAAACAGGTGAAGATACGTGTTAGTTGGTTGAATAAATCTTTCTATGGACTCAAATAGGCTTCACGGAATTGGTTTTTCAAATTTTCTTCAGTTATTCTCCAACCTGGATTTCGCCAATCTCAGGCTAACCACTCTTTAGTTACACTATCCATTGGTTTCTCATTACCTATAATTCTTATTTATGTTGATGACATTCTCCTAGCAGGTAATGATGCCACCTCCATCTGCAAGCTCAAAGATTATCTTGCTTACCATTCCCATCTCAAAGACCTTGGCCCCTTGAAATATTTTTTGGCATTGAGATTGCACGGTCACCTAATGACATCTTTGTCAACCAATGAAAATATGTCTCGGATATGCTCACTAACAGTGGCCATCTTGGAGCACGATGTACTACATTACCATGGAATTAACAGAATCTCAAGCTCATTGACACTGATGGCACCCTCTTTATTGATATAAACGGCTATCGTCTTCTCGTAGGCCAGTTAGTCTATCTCACGATCACTAGGCCCAACATCGTATACTTTGTCAACATCCTAAGTCAATTCATGAATCAGGCACACCAACCATGCTATGATATTTTGTTGTCCAAACCCTTCGTTATATTAAGTCATCTCCAGGAGTTGGTATTTTTTCTACCTGCCAAATGTGATCTTCATAGTTATGCATATTCTGACTCTGATTAGGCCAGTTGTCCTATCAACTGTTGCTCTACCACTGATTATTTTGTTACACTGGGTGACAACCCTATCTCATGGCGCACTAAAAAGTAAGCCTTATGTCATCAGTTTGTGAATAGGTAGTCTGTGAACGTGAGAGGACACCTTCCATTTCAACGAACCTTGCCTCCATGTTCCTTGATGATTCTTCTTGTCCTCGGGTGGTTTGTGAACTGTTGTGGTCGGCATATGAATGACTCGTTATTCACACGATCCCACAAATGGCGTCACTGCTTCAGATGTGTTTCATATCCCCGCTATCTTCTCCTACCCATGTAACAGACCTGCAAGACAATAGCCTATGAGGGCTCAGGGTGTGTGTGTGACACCTTTGGTGCTAAAGTTAGCGTACAATACAATGGTATAGTATTGAAAGGAGGAGACTCAGAGAGCCTTTTTACAATCCCAAAATCGAAGAAGAAGAAGAAGAATATCCTTTACTTAAGCCTGGAGGTGGGTTTATATACCCAATTGTGTATTACAGCAGCTAATCAAGAAGACTCCTGCATCCATTCTAAATCAAGATAAAATGATATTACAGATCTTTAGTTACCATATGATGTTGTGTATTTCATAAACATTTAGATACTCTTTAGTGTTAATATTCATGCCTTGTATAACATTATTTTGTATCTTATCAAATCCCACTGATTATGGGATTCTCATGTATGAATGTATTTCATAAGTCTATAAATAATATCATAAACCCACTCTCAGATTTCAAAGTGAAGAGATTTCATAAAATCCTGTGGATTGTCTTCACTTTCTACTTGGTATCAAAGCTACCGTGAGAGTGAGCTCTTTCTCTTTCTTTCATGGCCTCTGTATCCTTGAACGTTGGTAACTTTGTTACCCTCAAGCTTAAATCTGACAACTACCCTCAATGGTGAGAGCAAGTAGTTGGCTTGACTAAGAGTCAAGACATGGTTGGATATCTTATTAGTGAGCTTTCACCACCCTCATGCTAATTTCTGTTCCTGAAGGTTCTATTGATGATAAATAGGAAATCAATCCAGCATTTTAATAATGGAAGAAAGTCGATAGACTTCTTCGTGGATGGGTTATTGGAACTCTATCCGAAGAAGCTCTTGGATTAGTAATTATCCTGTAAACATCAGCTCAGGTTTGGTCTACTCTCAAGGAGGCTTTTGCCACGGCCTCTTACGAACGCGAGTTCCAACTCACACAATAGCTAGCCTACATGAGGAAGGATTCATCTACTACACTAAATGACTATCTTAGGAAGTTCAAAGGCGTGTGTGATAGCCTTACTGCTATTGGCAGGCCCATCAGTGACAAGTCCAAAGTCTAAGTATGAACCATTTACCACCTCTATGTTAAAGCCTCTGATGCCCACATATGGTGAAATTATTCCTCTACTCCAGAGTTATGAAACCCATATCACATTACACGTTCAAGATACCAACAATCTTGTGGCATTCTTTGGCCAAAACCAATCAAAACAACAGTCCTCCTATCACTCAAAAAATGGTCGATCTCAGCAGGGTCATTTTACCTATAAAGGCAAAGGCTTTCATCAATCAAATAGACCACCATAAACCTCACCATTTTTTGACCAATCCTCATATCAAAATACCTCAAAAGACTGTAACAAGTCTCTCTTTTGTCAAATATGTGACAAAAGTGGTCATGATGCACTTCACTGCGGGAACCGATTCAACCACTCATATGAGGCCACGGATCTCCCAAAGGCTCTTGCTGCTATGACCTTGGAGAACACTGTCTCAGATGTGGAATGGACAACTGATACTGGTGTCAGTGCACACATGACCTCTGATGTAGGTATCCTTAATAAATTATGTCCTTATAATAGTGAGGATCAGGTCTGAGTCGGCAATGGAGATACCTTGACAATTACTCATACTGAGGATGCAACCATTCAGTTTGCAAATACCACTTTACATTTAGATAATGTGCTTCTTGTTCTTGATCTCAAGTGCAATGTCTTATTTGTTAGGCATCTCACATCCTCTCATTTCGTTAACTGTGAATTTGATAATGTTGGTTTTAATGTTCTAGACAGGAAGACAAATCAGATCCTAATGTGAGGGAGCAAAAAGGTCAATCTCTACCTTCTCCCAGCACCACCAGAGACTCTTTTCTCTACTCGTTTTAAAGTTGTCTCCTTTGGTATTTGGCATCAAACACTTGGACATCCTCAAGCAGCAAATGTGTCTCAACTACAAGCTTAGGGACTTATCCAAGTCCTCTCCAAGAATAAAGAGCATCCTCTTTGTGAAAGCTTCCAACTTGGCAAATTAAGCAGACAACCTTTCTCTAGTTCTTCAAATAAATCAATTGATGTGTTTGATATAGTTCATTGTGACCTTTGGGGCTTTGCACCTATTGTTTCGACTGATGAAGACAAATTTTATGCATCTTATGTTGATAATTGAAGTCTTTTTATGTGGCTTATTCCCCTTAGAAACAAATTAGATTTTTATTCAATGTTCATTTGTTTGAAAAATATGTTGCTCGTCAATTTGGAAAGTAAATCAATGTGTTTCAGTTAGATGGGGGAGGTGAATTTGTTAGCAATCAGTTCAAACACCATCTTCAAAAAAATGAAATTATTCACCAAATCATGTGTCCTCACAACCCACAACAGAATGGGGTTGTTGAGCGTAGGCATCAAATAATCTATGAGTTAGGACTCACCAAGCTATTTCACAGTGGTGTTCCCAAAAAATATTGGGTGGATGATTTTGGTACAACAATTTTCTTGATCAACAAATTACCATCTTCTTCTCTCAATAATACTTCTCTCTTTCTCACATTAAATAAGCGACAACTTGACTACTCTTCTTTGAGAGTTTTTGTTTCAAATGCTTTCCTTATCTTTGGAATGTGAAGCATAATAAGTTTGACCCAAAGTTTCACTCATGTGTTTTCCTGGGTTATAGTCCACAGCACAAAGGGTATAGATGTCTTTATCCACCCACTCACAAGGTCTTTATTTCATGTCATGTAGTGTTTGATGAAGTAGCCTTTCCTTTTAAAGATCCTGCCAATCTCTACATTCCTTCCGACACCTCTAGTGACATATCAGTCTTCAATGAGTAGCTAACTACACCATCCTCCTCATCTTCTTCTTCTCGTGATGATAATTTACACTCACTAGCTCCTCTAATTTTGTAGGTTCCTTTTCCAGAATAAACATTACCTTTGCCCTCATCCTTGCTAGCAACTCCTTTAGCTGACCCTCTACCTGACAATCCATCAGATGATCCTCTCACACCAGTCCAGTCCTTCCTGCTCCCTCCATTCTTAATGAAGCAGAACCTGATATAAACCTCGAGTCATCCTCTTCCCTCATGGACTCTGATCTTCTTCCTCTATTATTGCTCTTGAGGATCCCTTATGTCTCATGGTTCCTCTCATCCCATGGTCACTAGAGCACAAGTTGGAGGTTCACAAATCTAATCCTCGCTATGCCTTCCTGCATCACTCTCTCACTCCTCTTTCCGAAATCGAGACAGTTTTTGCTGCTCTCAAACATGAATGATGGACCAATGCCATGCTGGAAGAACTCTAGGCTCTGTAACAAAACAACACTTGGGACTTAGTCCCATGCACATCTGATATGAATGTTGTTGGATCAAAGTGGGTTTTCAAGACCAAATTTAAAGATGGGCAACTCTCTGAGGCAATCTTTATGGAGCAACCACCTGGCTTCAACCATGCCACCTTTCCTAAGTATGTATGCAAATTGAAAAGGTTCTCTACTGCCTTAAATAGGCACCACGAGCGTGGTTTGATCAGTTTAATTCGTTCTTCTCTCTTTTCACTTCACATGTAGTCTTGCATATTCTTCTTTATTCACCTATCATCATCCTCACGGTGGTTTGATCCTTCTTCTCTATGTCGATGGCATTATCCTCACTGGCTCTAGTAATGATCTCCTCACTCAGTTTGTTAAACTGCTACACTCTGAGTTTTCCATGAAGGACCTAGGACCACTGCATTATTTTTTGGCTATTGATGTCACACCCACCTCTGCAGGACTTGTTCTTTCTCAGTCCAAATATGCCCTTGAAATACTCGACCGTGTCAATATGATAGAATGCAAATCCAGTTGTACCCCTCTTACCACCAAAATCCAGCCCCTCAGCTCGAGTAAACCATACCATGACTCCTTTCATTTTCGTAGCCTGGTGGGTGCCCTGCAATACCTTACTATTACTCACCCAGACCTTACCTTTTCTATCAACTATTTCTCACCCAAACCTTACCTTTTCTCTCAATTCATGCAGTCTCCTACCGAGGATCAATTCCAAATGCTCAAGCGCATCCTTCATTATGTTCATGGCACCATTCATCTCGGGACTCAGCTTCACTAAGCAAGCTCTATGACTCTCTATGCCTTCTCAGATGATGATTGAGCTAGGTTTTCCTCCACTCGTCGCTCCATGACAGGTTATTGTACATTTCTTAGGACCAATCTCATTTTTTGGTCTGCCAAGAAACAACCCACAATCTCTCGATCAAGCGCCGAGGCAGAATACCGTACCACGACACACACTGCAGCTAAATTAATGTGGCTGTCTTTTCTTCATGATTTGCATATTAATCTTGCAAGTCCTCTTGTTTTGTTCTGTGATAATTTGAGTGTACTTCATATGACAGTTAACCCTGTCTTTCATGCTCGAAGCAAGCACATTGAACTTGACTACCATTATGTATGTGAACATGTTGCATTGGGTCTTCTTGAAACTCACCATGTTTCTTCTTCGTCTCAGATTGCTGATATTTTCACTAAGCCTTTATCCAAATCTGCACATCAGTATCTACGTGGCAAACTTACCCTTGTACCTCGGCTAAGTTTGAGGGGGCCTATTACAACAGCTAATAAAGAAGACTCCTATATTATATCAGCTAATCAGGAAGACTCCTGCACCTATTCCAAATTAAGATCAAATGATACTGTAGATCCTTAGTTACCATATGATGTTATGTATTCCATAAACATTTAGATACTCACTAGTGTTAATATTCATGCCCTGTATAGGATTATTTTGTATCTTAACAAATCCCACTGATTATGGGATTCTCATGTATGAATGTATTTCATAAGTCTATAAATAATATCATACGTTGACTCTCACATTTTAAGGTGAAGCGATTTCACAAAATCTTGTGCATTGTCTTCACTTTCTACTTTGTGGTGGTCCCCACTTTACCACTATCGAGTTATTCATGTGCCATACTGGACTTCACGCTCATGGCAGGAAGATTATCTGCTTCCTCAGAGACCATGCCACCACATTAAATGCTCCCATGCCCCTCTTTGCATCTATTCCCTACGATAGGTGGGGATGGTGCGCCCACTACCAAAATTCCAAGACAAAGGTGTAGCTCCAGCCATTAGTGTTGCTTGTTGTTGTCTTTATACTTTTAATGTTGCATGATCTCCTCCAAGGTGTGTGGGTATTGGTATGTGTGGGCATTCTAACGATCATTTTCTCCCTGACAAGTACCTCACGTACTGGGCATGAGTCCTCTTTATTACGCAGGTAGAGTTGGGTCGCACACTCCCTAGGCGAGCCCCGAGCCTTTGAGGATAGGAATTCGCTCGGCCCCGAATATCCTTCCCAGAACCCATTTTACTTGCAGAGTTAATAATCATTCGACCCTAGACAAAATAAAAATTATTCTAACAATTAGTTAATCCAGAGAAACTAGGAATTGAAATTAAGAAAAGATGCAATACAGGGAGAATATTTTGAAAAATATTGATTAGTGATAGAATTTGAAATTATTTAATGAAGCCCATAAGCCAAGCCTAATTAGCTTCAAAATACAGAATAAGAATTATCCTAACTACTAGTTAATCAATAGAAACTAGGAAATGAGATTGAAAAAAGATAAACACAAAGAGAAAACTCTGAAAAAGAGTGATTAATGATAAAATTCAAAATTCTATAATGAAGCTCACAAGCTGGGCTTAAATAGCTTTCAAAAATTTGAAATTATGCGAATTTTTCCGGAATGGAAAAATCTAAATTATTGTCTAAAACTAAATACATAATTAAAAAATAATCTTGCTAAAAATTTGGTCAAAATTAAAATCAAAATCACATCCAAAACTTGGAAAGAAATATTTCCTAAAATGATAAAAACAAACATAAATAAATGAGAAATCCAAAACCAAGTTTCTAGCTTCACACATCTGAAATCCAAAACCAATATTTTACATAGGAGAAATTTGGGGGGGATTTTAAAAAAATTTCTAGAATTTCAATAAAAATAGTTACTTCCTCCACTATATTATCTTCATCAGGATAGGTATCGTAGACCGGTGTAGAGTTCCAATCAATGGAAGAACATTCCTCCTCAAAGTCTTCTTCCCCAAGGTAGTAAATCTATTCAACTTCCAGCAACAAATCAGCGAAACCTTTAGCCTATAGAGTACCAAAAAATTCCAATAAATCAACTTTGAAGCCTAGGTCTTCATGTTGTTCCTCCCAAGCACAATGCTCCCAAAATATATCACAATTATGATACAGAGTCTCAAAACTAAAGTCAAAATCATGGTCATCCATATGATCCTCCAGGTTTTGTGCATCTAGACAATGGTTAATTCTGCAATTTGCCTTTGCAAATTTACAATCATCACGACTTAAAAGTTACCATCACGGTGAGAGGTTTCTTCATTCAAAACATACCCATGCTGACCATGACCTCTACCACCAGTCATTAAAACTGATGAGAAATCAGCCCAGAAAAACGTTAAAACTCTTATGCCAACTAAAGCTATAAAAAATAAGAATTATCCTGACAGCTAGTTAATCAACAAAAACTTGAGATTGAGAAAAGATGCAACACATAGAGAAAACTCTAAGAAATATTAATTAACAATAACATTCAGAATTATTTAATGAACCTTACAAGTCGTGCTTAAATAGCTTCAAAAGTTGAAAATATGAGAGTTTTTTCGAAAATGAAAAATCTAAATTATTGCCTAAAAGTTAAAAAAGTAATTAAAAAATAATCTTACTAAAACTTTGGCCAAAATCGAAATCAGAATCACTTCCAAAACTTGAAATGAAACCATTCTTAAGATGACAAAAATGAACATTAATAGATGATTTGTGGGAAAAAAATATCAGATATTGTCCCAATCCAATGAAGATTTAGCATTTATTACCATATTTGCGCAAATCTACTCTCTTAAAATAGTTCAAAGCTATCAACTTAGAATTTGGATTCGGATATCCTATATCAGCTTGGGTTTGCATCATCATCCTGCTAATAACTCGAATTTATTGCTCACAACATGAGTATAAAGCCAATAGAATAAATAGAAAGATAGATAGAGCACAACACCGTTTCATTGGACTTTTGTTGTTCAATTTTAACTACAAAGATATATAACAATGAAGATATTTTTAGAAGAAGATTAGGAAGAATAAAGGAAATCACAGATACTATTACATGAACCTATTTCTATGTTTTACGAGTCATTCAAATGAATCAGTTAACAATAATATTATGTTTTGAGTTATGCAATGTGATGATGGCCAGTACACGAACCTGTTTTAATGTTTTACAAGAAAAAAAAATCAATGCACAATATTGAAAAACTACAATCAAAGTACTACTCTTCGGTCACCAATGAAGACAAGGTAGTGGTGCAATGGTGACACAAAAGAGTCCCTCTTCGGAATGGACATTCCGTTCTTGGGAGTTGAACAACCTCCAATAAAAAATCATCACATCAGCATTTCATAAGATAAGTTAATGAGACTCATCACATGCGATAAAATCCACATGTGAAAGAAAGAAAAAAAAAACATCTTGAACAGTCGTGAGCCCGTAGCAAAACTCTCCAAACTGCCACACGACATCAAGTTCCATCGTCGCCACTACTGGACAACGGTGTTGCCACCAGTGTTTTAAATTTCGTACCGTACCGGTCGGTACGGCCGAAATTTTTCGTTTCGGCCGTCCGGCCGGTACAGGTACTATATCTGTCCCGTACCGACTAAAATACCGGCCGTACCGGCCATACCGGACTAAATTTCGGCCTGTACCGGCCTATATTTCGGCCGGTACCGGCCGATATTTCAGCCTGGGTGTTTTTTTTTTTTTTTTTCATTTTTTCAAATTACAAACTTATTTTTTAACTCGTAATTCAGACTAGACTATTTATAATTTATATATATATGTATTTATATATAATTTATTTATATATAGACTATTATTTTAGAATATAATTTATATATATATTTATATATATAATTTATTTATAAATCGATTATCCCGAAATATTATCCCGAAACGCTATCCTGAAACGGTACCGGTACCGAAATATTTCGTTCCAGTATCTTGACCGGTACGACGTCCGGTACGGTATTCAAAACATTGGTTGCCACACCAACTTCCGTCACCGCACGACACGACATCATTCATATAGCCACCAAGTTCTGTCAGATTCAAAACAACCATCACCATCGTCTTCTCCATTTCCATTTTCTTTCTTTGATTTTAGTGGATTTATTTTTATTGCTCTTTCTCAAGATTTTCATAACTCAATTTCATGATTTTGTTTTCATCGTCATTTTTGCTTGCTTAGGAGAAATTGCGACAAGCCCAAATCACTTGGACAACCGTTTTGAATAAACCCATATCACCTGGAGGAGGGCATGCCATTTCTGCCAATATAAATATCATTGTTCACTCTCTTCACAAATCAAAACACAAAAACCCAGCCACCCAATAATAAAGCCCAAGCAATTGCCCACAACAAATTGAACTCAATCTTGATGAATTTTATTTCTTCCGTCTTAATTTCTCATAAAGTGAGGAGGGAAGGGAAAGGGAGAGAGAGAGAGAGAGAGAGAGAGAGAGGGGAGTCACGAGTGTGGGCAATGGCGATGGCTGGCTCTTGCTTACTGAAAAAGAATTAACCGATCGATTGTTTCCATTTTTGTTTGATCTTATCTTTTTATTTCCATTGGGAGGGGTGGGGGCTTCGTCTACTTCTGGGTTTCAAGAGAGGGGAAGGGTCACTAGAGGGTGGATTTTTGTTCTGGTGAGTTATAACCTGTAGTGTGGTTACAATGGAACTGAAATGGGAGGCCTATGTGTCAATTATATATTGAAGGGCTGTTATTTGAAGGAGAACAGACCGACCGACCGGCCATAAGTTTATCTCTTGACACAAATTTAGATAAAGGTAAATCATTGGCCAACAACCTTGTGAGCTAAATGGTGAAATGTGTACAACAAGCACTTTTTCTATTCGATGACTACAACAAGAAATAAACATAATTAAAGATCACAACGGCATATTCTGAAAGAAACCAAAATTGTTCTGGAAAACCTCACAAAGGCAAAGTGTATCTTCGTATATTTATAAAAACAGAGCAGTACATTTTGGATGAGAAGAAACTTAAAAGAATCTACAGTTGTTACAAGTGATAAACATATAGATTACAAACATTCAAATGTAAGTGATAAGCTGTTGGAGTTAAACTCGGAGACGCAGCTCACTCGTTTATAGAAACCATGCAGCTCACAACTTTGACGGAGAGGTAGCTCACTCGTTTACGGAAACCATGCAGCTCATGACTTTGACGTTGAGTTTACTTGAATATTTGAATGATCAGTATTATCTCTAACATTCCCTTGCAAACTGGCAGGAAGATCAGAAATGGCCAGTTTGTCACGAAGGAAACAAAATCTATCCGCTGTATGCCCTTTGGTGAAAATATCTGCAGGTTGGATAGAAGTCGAAATATGTTGCAAAATAATGTCTCGATGTGTTACTTTTTCACGCACAAAATGGTAGTCCACCTCGATATGCTTAGAACATGCATGAAAGATAGGATTTGAGGCAAGTGCAAGAGCACTAATGTTATCACACCAGATCACAAGGGGAGAAGCAAGAGAGATGTTCAATTCACATAAAAATACACCTCAGCTGTTACTAGCGCCAGCCATCTATATTTGGCCTCAATACTAGATTTAGAGACCACTGGTTGTTTCTTCGCCGACCACGAGATCTGATTGGAACCAACAAAAACTCCATAACCACACGTTGAACGTCTATCATCGGGATCACCAGTCCAATCCGAGTCACAGTATGCATTGATGGAGAAATAACCAGTTCTGTAAAAAAGGCCAAAGTCCAGAGTATTTTTCAGATAACGTAGGACACGCTTGGCTGTTGTCCAATGCGTTGTAGTTGGTGCTTGCATATGTTGACAAAGTTGATTCACGGAGTATGCGATATCTGGGCGAGTAAGAGTTACATATTGTAAGGCACCTACTGTGTGCCGATATTCTGAAGGATCAGGCAGGGGATCTCCATCAAATTTGGATAGCTTGGTACCCGAAACACATGGGGCACGATAAGGACATATACCAATGAGGTTGACTCAATCCAAGAGATCAATAATGTATCTCATCTGCCGAAGATGCAACCTAGAGGAATCAAGTGTAGCTTCAATACCCAAGAAATATGACAACTGCCCAAGGTCCTTCATAGCAAAGTCTAGCTGAAGGTTAGAGATCAGCTTGTCAATAGAAGACCGGACATTAGAAGTCACTAGAATATCGTCCACGTAAACAAGCAGAAAAATATATGTAGATTCACGGTGATAGGTGAACAAAGAGGGATCAACTTGGGAGCTTACAAATTCGAGAGATAACAAGGTAGTGGATAAGCGATTAAACCAAGCCCGAGGGGCTTGTTTTAATCCGTAAATAGATTTATGCAACTTACACACAAACTGTGGATTTGTAGGGTCTTCAAAACCTTTAGGTTGAGCCATATAGACTTCCTCCTCCAAAATTCCATGAAGAAAGGCGTTAGACACATCGAGTTGCTGAATGTCCCAATTGAATGAAACAGCAAGTGCGAGTACCATGCGAACTGTGGATGGTTTAATAACTGGACTAAATGTGTCATAGAAATCAATACCACTACGCTGAAGGTAGCCAACTGCAACTAGCCGTGCTTTGAGTCTTTCAACACTCCCATCTGGTCGGCGTTTAGATTTAAAAACCCACTTACTCGAAACAACATGTTTGCCTTGTGGACTAGGGCATAGAGTCCAGGTTTCATTCTTAATCAACGCTTCGAATTCATTCTCCATGGCAGCATGCCATTCAGGTATAGCAGCAGCTTGAGCGTAGGTATGAGGTTTGGAAATAATAACACCTGCATGCAAAGCTCGAAGAGGGTGACGTGTTGAATAATAAAGATGATAATCCGGGTATGTACGGGGCTTAAGATGGCCAGTTTGTGATCTAGTGATAACATGATAGGAAGGAGCGGAGCTGACAGAAGAAGTAGATGGGGACTCACGGATATGGCTAGGAGATGCGGAAACGGGAGGGTCGCTGTCTGGTGAAGTGTCTGATGGAATGAAGAAGTCAGGTTCAGCGGGTACTATGGGTGTATTCTGAGATGGTAAAGTAGAAGAGGAAGAAGAAGATGAAGGAAAAATGTGTGAAGGAAGAGAAGGAAGAAAAGGTGAAGAATTACCTGTCGAGGAAACGCTGCTGCCCGAGTCCATGAAAGAAGATTGTACATGAGCAGGGAACATAGTCTCGTCAAAGATCACATTTCTGGAAATATAAACCCGTCGTGAGGAAGGATCATAGCACCGAAACCCCTTCTGATTAGAATAATAACCAATGAATATACATGGTGTGCTACGGTAAGAGAGTTTATTAGGCATGTAAGGTCGAAAACACGGAAAACATTGACACCCAAAGGAACAAAAATAGCTAAAATCTGGAGGAAGATGAAATAGACATTCAAAGGGAGAGGAAAAATTGAGAACTTTTGTGGGCAACCGATTAATGATAAATATAGAAGTTAAGAAGGCATCGACCCAAAATTTCTTAGGTAATCCAAACTGCGCAAGGAGAGTGAGTCCTATTTCAACTATATGACGATGTTTCCGTTCGGCCAGACCATTTTGTTGAGAGGTATGCGGACAAAATAGCCGATGAAAAATCCCATTATTACTCAGAAATTGTTTAAAAATGGTGGAACAGTATTTGCCACCATTATCACTTTGTAATTGCTTAATGGGATAATTAAATTGTTTTTCTACTAAGATTTTGAATTTAACAAACATAGAAAAAACATCGGATTTATGAGAAATGAGATATAACCAACAAAAGCGAGTAAAGTCATCAATAAAAATGACATAATAGAGACAACCACTTAAAGAATGAGTGGAAGTTGACCATACATCAGAATGAATTAACTCTATAGCAGCAGTTGATTCTCTTAAGGAATCAGAGAATGGCAACTGCTTGGACTTACCTAGTTGACATGACACACAAATGGACTTTTTATTGAATGAATCACTAACAGGTAGAGAAAAATTATTAAGAACATTATGCAAAGTAGACGACGAAGGATGTCCCAAACGACAATGCCAGGTGGCGATAGAGGCCTTGACTCCAACAGTCATGGAGAAAGCATGAAATTTAGACGACGAAAGCTGATGTAGATTGATCGAGTACAATCCTCTATCACTAGGCCCCGTCATGAGCGTGTTCCCTGTCTTGAGGTCCTTCACAAAAAAATCAGAACCAGAAAGTTCAAAGAACACATTATTGTCCTTACAAAATTTATTAATGGAAAGAAGATGGGCAGATGTTTGAGGACAATAAGCAACATCATTTAAAACAAGAGTAGAAGAAGGAGTTTGAATAGTGGCATTGCCAATGCGTGAGATTATCAAACCTTCCCCATTACTTGTGCCCACGGAATCATTACCTTCATAAGGTGTGGAAGTTGTCAAATTAGTTGCATCAGAAGTAACATGAATATTCGCACCACTATCAACGTACCAATGATGCTGATTAAGGTAGGTAGTATTAGCCTCAGCAACCAAAGCAGCCAACTCTGTTGGAGGGTGCCTCCCTTGAAAAGCATAGTTCATACAGTTGAAACAATCTAACGCCTAGTGATTTTCTCTTTTGCAGATTTGACAAGGTGATCGAGACCGCGAAACTTTGGACACAGGAGCAGATGAGGAAGCTGGCAAGTGAGATAGAGGCTACCGAAATGGTGAAGTTGAGGATACTAGGCCAGGAAATTTGGACGTGCCTGAGGAACGAGACTGATTGTTGTTGTTACTGCGTGGTCCTGGTTTAGAACCAGGTTTGTGGGAGTAAAGGGCATAGGAACCAGTCTCAGGTTGAATGGAGTGATTTTGAAATTTCTGTATGAGATCATAGTTGAGTAGTTCGGCATAAAAACCTGAAAAGAGCATGGATTTTTATTTTTCAAGTAGCATGTATGTGGTGACAAAGGAATGAAAGGAGGGGTTAAGTCCATTGAGCATGGATAAAATCAAGTCGGAATCGGCAACGGGTTTACCAACTGCTGATAATTCATCTGAGAGGGTTTTGACTTCATCTATAAAACCTTGACATGATAAGGAATCTTGCTGAAGAGACTGAAGTTTTCTCTTGATAAGAGAAATCCTAGAGGTGGAAGGAGTAGCAAAATGCAAATGGAGGGCCTGCCAAGCAAGCCAAGATGTTTCCAAACCATAAATAGTGGAAACAATAGAAGGAGAAAGGGATGAGACAATCCAACCAAGCACAGTTTGATCCTTATACTGCCAAACCACATAGGTAGAGTTAAGAACACCTTGGGTGCAGAGCTCATCACTAGCATATTGAGGAGGACAAGGATTGGAACCATCAACAATCCCCACCAGACCATAACTCCGAAAGAGTGGGAGTAATTGAGCACTCCAGGCAAGAAAGTTAGTTCCATCAAGCTTGATGGAAATAACTTGTGCTGGAAGGTGAAAGGTAGCGGAAGCATTAGATGAAATAGCCATAGGATCAAGAAAAGCGTTAGCTTAAAAAAAAATCTGATACCATGAAATAAACCAAAATTGTTTTGGAAAACCTCACAGAGGCAGAGTGTATCTTCGTATATTTATAAAAACAGAGCAGTACATTTTGGATGAGAAGAAACTTAAAAGAATCTACGGTTGTTACAAGTGATAAACATATAGATTACAAACATTCAAATGTAAGTGATAAGCTATTGGAGTTAAACTCGGAGACGCAGCTCACTCGTTTACGGAAACCATGCAGCTCACGACTTTGACGGAGACGCAGCTCACTCGTTTACGGAAACCATGCAGCTCACGACTTTGACGTTGAGTTTACTTGAATATTTGAATGATCAGTATTATCTCTAACATGTTCTTCTAAGAAGGGATCACAATAAACATGCCTAATGTATCAATGCTGCAGACGAGGATTTGTATTCGTCTATCATTTGAAACTGATGGCGTACCTTTAATAGCTGAACATGTAAAATTGCAAGAACTTGTTGGGAATCCTACGGTTTTATGTAAGGAGAAATCCTGCAAAGGCTTTGAGCGTATGTAGCTTTCTGCAAGCAATTTCTACTAGGAATCAGAAACGATACAGTTCGTGACAGAAAACTTGCCTTAAAATTATATTGATATGTAAAGGAATCGGCAGAAGTATTTAGCATCGTCTATACATATGTATATGTAAAGTCATATTTACATAATATGATCTTAAAATTCTCTGCATTAGTTTATGTATATCCAAATATTTAGCTAGTTATGAACAATGCTTATCTAAATTTGGATAACTACTATTCACTCAACAAAATATATTTTAATCATTATTTCTCTCTCCTCCCACTCTTTTTTTTTGTAATTATTTCATTTTCTCCATCTTTTAACAACACAACAAATTTTCACCTGCACATAAATTTTATTATTATAATATATTATATATATTTTTTTCATTTTATTATTTTTAATATAATATAAAAAAATATATATATTTTTTATTATTATATTTGTATTATTAATATCAAATGTATGTAGTGAATACTAATTGTAAAATATATATAAAAAAAATTGATTTTAGCAAAAAATGTCACAAATATGTATAAATCAATGTGAAAATTTTACTTAAATGACAAAATGATTATGTAAAAAAGATGATTTTATATATACATATGTATATATATTGACCAATATTAATAGTCTAATTAGAAGGTTGTGTTCAGTTTTTGTTGAGATTTGAAAGATCAAGATGCAACAGTTTAGTGAATTAGGTTGTCTTAATTCAACTCGTAATTAAGCACAGCAGTTTAGTGGCTTGGTTGTCAAGTGTCAACAGGAGTTTCTTTATTTTGTCTGAGACAGGAAAAGAAAGAAAGAAAAGAATCTCCACACGTCTATGATTTTTATTAGAGCACGCAATCCCATTAGATGGTCCTCTGCTACAGACATAAACTGATTGTTACTTAGCAAAAATACCTTGTCTCTCGGGCTAACTACACCCATCATGATCAGCTAGCGAACGTGTCCCCGATTGTCACGGAGTGCTTGAAACCAGATTCCATCTTAGCTCTTCTAATAAAATCTAATGATAATTTTTTAGTGCTTAATTGAGTCTTATTTTTTCTGTCTTTTCTTTGAAATCATACCTATAATCTTTGACAATTTACTATAGCCGACTCAAGATAAGTTTATTATTTTAATAATCTTAACCTTACCACACGCATATACACATCAATAAATTCATCATCCACTAATGTAATGGGTAGGGAAGAAAAGGCTGTTTCCTTGTTTGAATCCAACTAAGAGGATCTTTGGATCATTCAAGTGGCTTTTATAGAATGATTACTTACAGTAAGGATAACATTAATATCTCACTTTGAGGGTAACCAGTTAAAGGAGAAAAGCTTTCATAAAACAAAAAAGTTAAAGGGAAAAGGTTAGGGAGATATTTTGTGGGCGATAGCGATAATATTCTCTCTTTTTTCTTAACTACGACATATATCTGTCTAATCTGATATCAAAACTAAATTAATTATTATTACCAAATCAGATAAAGGCAGCAAAACTTCCACTGTGCTGCAATCTGCATGTGGCATACATGTCAAAGAACTATATGGTTTTGGCATTGGTTTAAAGTTTAAACCTAGATTCCATATTAAATATTAGCTTAAATAAAAGTTTTTTTTTTTTTTTATCTTGGAACTGTAATAGGTAGGCAAAGCTACTCCAACAGTATCTTACTTTCTTTGCTGTCTATCTTAGCTTTTCCTATGCATCCAGCAGTGTTTCTCCTGTCCCCCTCCCCTCCCCCTCGACCCACTTCAAAGACTAGAAGCGCTTGGTGTATAAATTAGTCTTCCATTCCAATCCTGTGCCACAAAGGGTGAGCACCCTCCAAATGCGTGGATAACTATCAGAAGATAGGATTGAGGATTCTGATCGATTTGGGTCGCCGGCAGCGATGGAAAGTAAGGTTCAGGTAAGATGGAAAGTAATTGGTATTCCACTCTCAATCATCTTTTGCAATATCTAGATTACACAGGACCAGTTCTGATTAAGAAGCTGGAATAATCGTGCAGTGAAACGGTCCCAAATTCGGATAACAGTCATCCACACAGACAATTTAACCGAGTCTTTTGCCTTATCCTAGAGAGAAAGGAGATGCCTCTTCTATGTCCCTTTCTAGCTGGAATCTTGACAACATTACTGTAACCCGGAAAGAACCACCACCCTTTTTCTGTTCTAGCCGAAAAAGAAATTCTTATGTGTACGCAAGAAAGGAAAAATAGAACCGCCTTGCTTGCCTCTCTTTTAGACTTTTAAGCTTCGTGAACCCTTCTGCAAGACCCTTCAAAAACATTTTTAAAAAAATCCCATCTTTTTCTTTTTTTCTGCAATAGCGGATATGCATCGCCGCTTGGTCGAGACAGAGCTGAGTTTGCCACCGGAAAATGGGAACAAGATGCGTGACTCGTACATCAGCGAGACCAACTTTGACACCAACATGGTGATCATATTGGCAGCCTTGTTATGCGCACTGATATGCGCGCTTGGGCTGAACTCAATCGTGCGCTGCGCCTTCCGCTGCAGTCGAAGGTTTGCGTTGGAGACCCCGGACCAAACGGCTGCACGGCTAGCTGCCACGGGCCTCAAGAAGCGCGATTTGCGTCAGATTCCGGTGGCGATTTATGGGTCCGGTGTGAATATCAAGGCCACGGAGTGCGCAATCTGCCTCGGTGAATTCGAGGACGGTGAGAACGTTCGGGTGCTGCCAAAATGCAATCACGGGTTCCATGTGAGCTGCATAGACACGTGGCTTTTGTCGCATTCATCGTGCCCAAATTGTCGGCATTCACTGCGGGAGCACCCAGTAACAGGTTCAGGTACAAATCCACAAGTTTCACCGGCAGAGCCATCGGGAAATGGGGCCGGCCGGCGAGATAGCGTTGTCATAGTGGTTAACGAGGCAAGTTAGGTGTATTAATGGTGGCAATCACGTCGAAATTGTGTGACACCATGGTGCATGCTGATGAAGTTTTTTAGGTGGAGGTATTGCAAATGCTACGGGGTTCTTCTTTCGAATTATTTTGTAGTTATTTCACCGACTCTGTTGAGATTTCCAGAAGTAGTAGCAGTAGTAGTGGTGTTACAGTGTAGTATCAGCAGCCATCATTTTGAGTTATGGAATTTGAATCAATGATTTGGATGTGAAACTGCCCATTTTGTATTATAATGGAGTGGTGAATTAGACAAATTTTTGGTGAAAATCAGACTCAAAAAAGTTTACAAAATCTTTACACCAACCCTCCACCTCCGGTGGGTCTGAAAATGCACGGTAACCGAAGCCGGTGTCTGTACGGATCACAAGGGGTCGATGTGGGTGGGGTTTTTATGATATGCTGAGCAGGTTTGAAGAAAAAGTGGATGTTAGCTAGTGTTTAATTAATCTACTGTTTGTAGCTAGCTCTAGCTGTAGATTCTTCTTTCTTATATATATAATATATATATCCTTTGTGTGCGATTTTTTCTTTTCTTTTTTAATCTAAGTTAAGCCCAATAGGCTTAAGATTAACCTTAAAATTTTCCAAAAAATAATGTTTAGCTAATTCGGATCACTGTCTCTGCATTCAACTTCTTCCGAGGGAAGAGAATGTTTGAGAGATATAATGGCTTTTTCATTCCAAAAGGATATAAAAAAACAAGGGAGGTTGGACCACGTAGCCACCTTCCATCCATCCACCCGCCTCATTAATAATATCATCGTCTTTCCAGATATTTCATCAACTTGAGGGATTGCTATGAATTTAGCTAACAACTTGGTAACTTATGGGATGCAGACTAAAAAGAGTCATTTTCTGCACCACTTGCACTAGCATTGATATTGGCTTACCAACCTTCCAATTTCACTATAATAATTATGAAACGCGGAAGACAGATCTTTCTTTAAGATTTTAAGATGATCATAAATAATAATTAATACACTTGACAGTAAGTACTATTAAACGATAATACCCTAAAATATTTCTTTCCAAGGTAGTAATTATATTAAAACTAAAACAGGTTAATATAGACGTATCAAGAATTAACAAATAATTGGAAAATCAGTGGTTTAAATTTCAAATACACCTAAAGGGGGATCAATATGAGTTTTCTAAATTTACTTTAACTATTTAGATTTACAATTAATCAATCAAATCACAGTAAATAATTAACACACTGATTTTGATAACTTATTGGAAACTCATTTGAAGAACGTTTTCAAAAACTAAAATCACTCTGGATATAAGTTACCACCTAAAATCCATTACAGAAATTAAGTTTGTTTCAACCAATTTAGAAATACTTACAAGACCCTTGAATTAACTAAATCTAACTTGTAATACCATGAGTATTTCACTTGATTTCTGCACCCTGACAGCTCCGGACCAACGGCCTTTTTACAGCTTCACTGTGAGCTCCAACTCTATCCTTGCACTCAAGCAACTTCGAAAGTCCTTTCACCAAACGAACACATCCACACCAGTAGACTCAACATTACTCGACACAATCATAATATGATGGAAGTTTGTTTATTAAGAGAGAATCAATCTTCAATAGGTAATGAAGCTCCTTAGAGTTCTCTCCAAAAAAATACAATGAATATGTCAACTTTGTCCTCTCTCCATAATCTCGCAGTCGTGCATATTATTCTATATATACTTAAGGCTTAAGTAGACCACTTAGAGATTCCAGAAAAACTTTATGTCCAATTGTATTGACCCCTTAAACGTTGAAATTTGAATATCATTGTCAAACATGACTTTTTTTTTTTTTTTTTTAACTCTCTTCTTGTTGCTCATAATTTTATTTATTTTATTATTTTTTTTTAACTTTTGAACTTTAGCTTTTTCATGCATAAGTGCAATAATTTACACTTCTTTTTTTGAACAAGTGCTAGATAATATTTTGTATTGAGCACTTTTTAGTTAAGCACATATGGGTATAAAAAATAAGGCCATCTAGCTCATGGTCAGTTCTATCCATGAGTTATGCTTCCCTACACCTCTGATTGTCTCTCCAAAATCTCACATAAGTGATAAAACGCCAATCAAGTAAGTTGGGTGTGCATTCTAAGGTGCCAAAAACAAATTACATGCAATACATATATCATATAAGAATTTGAAATATTTAAAACAAGACACCCTTTTCATAATGCATGTACATCCAGTGAGTATATCAAAATTAATTCCACTAAGAAAATTGATCTCATTCACTTACAATAAAAATATTTTTGGCAATGTTCAATTTTTTTTTTTTTCATTTCTCATAAAAAGACAATTGAAAGAAATTATGAATCCAAAAATAAAACCAAAATATGAAATGCAAACACAAAACAAGAAAAAAATGCAAAACAACCTAAAAACTACAACGCATGCACTAGGATATATGATCAAGCATTAAGAGTAATCCTTAGGTATATGTTGTCTCCCTAAAACCAGGTAAGACCATTACCACTCCCTCTCAATGGGTGAATGGTGTCAACCTTTGGAACCCAAATTCTCTCAAATTTAGGGACAAACATTCGAGAAGGTTGTATCTTGGAAGGAGGTGCTACTTTGTTCTCATAGACAATAACCTTTTTGCCCTTATCAATTGAAGGTGTAATAACCATCACCTTCTTTTTAAAACATGTCTTTACATTGGAACATCAATAAGGTACAGAAAAACAATCATTCACAAAACTAGGACCAAATTTATTATGAGCATGCTTTTGGTTTTCAAACAATTTATCAAGTGTACCATTGGAGAATTTATTCAAATATTTTTTAGAATCATGCAATACATTTTCAAGTAATTTATTCTTTTCAAACAACATGGCATTCTCGGATTTCAATGTAGCAACCAAATCATGTGAATTAGACAATTCAACAACCAATGAACTGTTTTCATATTCAACATTTTGAATATATAGAGATTTCAGATTTCAAATTATCACAAAGAGTAAATGAGTGATCCAATTTAACATGCGAGCTTTCTTTCTCATTTTCAAATAACGTTAGCTTCTTAACATTTGCTTTGTTGATTTTTTTCATTTTCAAGTGCTCCTCATAAAGCTCTTCATATATTAGTTGTAGGTCATTCTCATACTCAAATTCATTCCCAGAGACAACCTCATGTTCAAACACCTCCTCACTACTATAACTGTTGCCTCCGACAGAATAAGCAAAAGCCATGAAATTGACATTTTTATTAGAAGAATAGTTCTAAAATGACTCACTTGACTCAGACTCATTGTTACTCAATGAAGTAGCTATTGCTTTTCCTTTAGCTTTCTTGTAATTGGGACACTCAATGTGAATATGTCCAAAGCCATAGCACTCACGACATTGTATACTCGATGGTACCGTTTTCTTGGAGATTCTTGTGTCTCTCTTAGAACTCTCTCTACTAGTTGAACTAGGACTTCCCTTGACCTTCTGAAAACTCTCTTATTCCTTTCTTGGTTCTTACCCTTTCTAGACGTAAACAATTTCTTGAACTTTCTAACACAAAAAGTTATTTCTTCATCACTCATTATATAACCATCAGATGATTCATTGGACTCTTCTCTAATTGTTTTGAGGGCAATAGACTTATTTTTCTTTCGTTGGGGCAATGTGTATGTAAGTTATTGGTAACAAGAAGAAAACAGAGAGCGTTTGGAGGTTCTGGAAAAGAATTCCTCTGTATTTTTGATACTGTTTTCTTACATACAGCAAGATAGAATCCGTAGCATATATACCCAGTGGAGCTCTAACAAACTAACAGAAAGTAAAGCAAATATTAACAAACTTGCAGAAAGTAAAGGGAACATGTATTTACAGCTGTGTATAATAAAGAATAAAGAATAAAAATATAAACATAAAACGACATGTAGCTTATTTATCCTTTATCGTCTAACACCCCCCCGCAAGATGGAGAATAAAGATTAATTATTCCCATCTTGGACATATGAGCTTGCATGAGATAAGAAGGCAAAGATTTTGTAAGTAAATCAGCAAGCTGTGTCTGAGAGGCCACATGTGCAGTAGTGATGCTTCCATCTTGGATTTTATCTCGAATTAAGTGGCAATCAAGCTCGATATGTTTTGTTCGCTCGTGGAAGACCGGATTGGCTGCAATATGTAATGCAGCTTGATTGTCACAAAAGAGAAAGGCAGGCTGTGGATGATGTAGACTGAGGTCTTGCAATAAATACCGAAGCCAAGTTAACTCAGAACAAGTGGTGGCCATGGATCTGTACTCAGATTCAGCTGAAGATCGAGAGACTACATTCTGCTTCTTGGATTTCCAAGAGATAAGTGATTGGCCTAAAAATATGCAATATCCTGTGGTGGATCGTCGGGAGTCAGGGCAAGAGGCCCAATCACTGTCACAATATGCCCTTAGCTGTATTTGAGAGGAGGAGGAGAGGAGAATGCCTTGACCAGGGGATGTTTTGAGATATCTCAAAAGCTTGTACACAGCAGCCAAATGAGGGGACATAGGCTTGTCCATGAACTGACTTAGCAATTGGACAGCAAAGCTGATATCTGGCCGTGTGATTGTGAGGTACAATAGACGGCCAATGAGTCTCCTATAAATGCTAGGATCAGAAATGGGATGGCCAGTTTCTTTGCTAAGTTTGAGATTTTGTTCCAAAGGAAGTTTTAAAGGTTTGCAACCCAACATACCCGAATCTGAAAGGATATCTAAGGCATACTTTCTTTGACATAAGTGGATGCCCTTGGATGATCTTGCAATTTCTAAACCCAAAAAATATCTTAGGCAGCCCAAGTCTCTTATTTTGAACTGAGTATTGAGAAAAGTTCGAAGAGAGGAGATGGAAGTATTTGAATTGCTAGCAACTAGGATATCATCAACATAAACTAAGATGGCAATATAGAAATCTCCTTCTTGTTTGGTAAACAAACTATAATCAGATTTGGATTGAACAAATCCAAAAGATAGAAGAGAGGATGTCAACTTAGAATTCCATTGTCTTGAAGCTTGCTTAAGGCCATAAAGACTCTTAAGGAGCTTGCACACTTGGTGAGGTTCACCCTTGGTGTATCCCGGTGGTTTTTTCATGTAAATTTCCTCAGTTAGATCACCATTCAAAAAAGCATTGTTTACATCAAAATGATGTAAAAACCAGCCTTTAATAGCTGCCACACTAATTAAAAATCTGACAGTGACCATCTTGGCTACAGGTGAGAAGGTATCAACATAATCTACACCTTCTACTTGAGTGTAACCTTTAGCTACTAATCTAGCTTTCAACCTTTCCAAAGTGCCATCAGAATTGAATTTTTCCTTGTAAACATACTTGCAATCAATTGGTCTTTTACCTGCTGGTAGATCAGTTAGTGTCCAGGTGTGGTTCGTTTCCAAAGCTGCAATTTCAGCTTCCATGGCTCTACACCAAGCAGGGTCCTTAACGGCTTGTTTGTAAGAATGAGGCTCGGTATGCAATGAAATGGAAGTGGTGAATGCTTGAAAAACAGGGTTAAATTGATGATAAGATAAACAATGAGATAAAGGGAAGGGTTTACCATTGGAAGTAAGAGCCTGCTTGGAACTTGATTGCTCATAAGGGTGCTGCATGACATGGTGACAATGGTAATCCTTGAGATATTGGGGGGCTGTTCTAATCCGAGAGGATCTTCTAAGAGTAGGTTGTGGAGTAATGGCAGGATTTGTGAGAGGAAAAGATGAGGTTGTAGGTTCGGGTAATGAGTTGGGTTGTGTAAGTGTGTGGACAGGTGTAGGAGTAGGTGCTGGTTGGAGTGTGGAGGATTGAATTTCGGTAGTGGAGGTATGGTTGGGAGGAGTTGAAGTGCTGTGTGAGTTGTGTGAGAAAAAAGAAGGAGATGTGAGTGGTGAGAAAGGAGGATCAATTTGTGATGTGGGAGGTGGATTGAGAGAAAAAATTGGTGATAAATCTGTGGGTGGGGAATGGTTCGAATTAATGGTGTGGAAAGGAAACACAAATTCATGAAAAATAGTATCTCTTGAAATGAAAATGGTGTTGTTTTGAATATCTAAAAGTTTATATCCTTTAATGCCAAAAGGATAGCCAATAAAAACACAAAGTCGACCTCTAGGCTGAAATTTGGTTCTGCCTTGTGAAAGAGAGGCAGCAAAACATAAAGATCCGAATACTCTCATATGAGTATAGGTTGGTTTTTGTTGAAAAAGTCTTTCATATGGTGTCTGGTTGTTCAAAATGGGTGAGGGAAGTCTATTTATGATGTAAGTGGCTGTGAGGACAGCATGATTCCAATATTTATGGGGCAAACCAGATTGGAAAATGAGAGCTCTAGTGACATTTAATAAATGTTGGTGTTTCCTCTCAACAATGCCATTTTGTTGAGGGGTTTCCACACAACTTCTTTGATGAATAATGCCCTTGTTATTAAAGAATTCTTTCATTTGAAATTCAACACCATTGTCACTTCTTAAGATTTTAAGTTTCATGTTAAATTGTGTGTCAATCAAACTATAGAAAGATTCAATGCACTTGCGAGTTTCAGCCTTGGTTTTGAGTAAATAAAGCCATGTAGAACGAGAAAAATCATCCACAATAGTTAAGAAATATTTGGAACCATCATGTGCAATAGTGGGGGAAGGTCCCCAAATATCACAGTGGATGATTTCAAATATTCTAGAAGAAGCATGAACACTATCAAGAAAAGGTAATTTGTTAAATTTTGCAAAGGACACAAAGTGCAAGGTATTTCATTAGTAAAAGATCTGTGAGTGTTTACAGGGAGATCATGAATTAATTGAAGCCTATTTTTGGATAAGTGACCTAGGCGACAATGCCATAGGTTGTATGGTGTGATATTCTGTGTAACAGAAGCAGAAAATGTGGGATTTGTGTGTGGTTTGTGTTTATAAATGGAAAGGTAATTGGTGAGGGCAGTAGGTGGCACGGTAGAACAATGAAAATGGTAGAGTCCATGCAGCAGGTCACCCTTCCCAATCGTTGTCCAAGAAGGTAGGTCCTGAATAAAACAGTGAGAAGAAAAGAAGAGGAAACAACAATTATTTGATTTTGTCAGCTTTGGCACAGAAATTAAATTGAAATTGAAGGAAGGAACACAAAGAACTTCTGTGAGAATAATAGTATTGGATAAATGGACTGTCCCAACATGTGTCACAGATGCTGAACTTCCATTGGGAAGCTTAACAGAGTATGAAACCGTGGAGTGAATAGAAGAAAACAAGGAGGTGCTACAAACCATGTGGTCTGTAGCACCAGTGTCAATTATCCAATTTGTGTTTGATGAATTCAAAGAAGCATGTGTGTGTGTTGAAAAGCAACTAAGTATACCAGACATGTTGGATTGGGAGGGTCCTGGATTTGATGAACTGGAATGCAGAACATTAGCCGAGATAGGGTCCTGCGGTTGAAGTAGAGCTAGCAGCTGCTGATATTGGAGCTTTGTTAAACCCACCTTATCCTCACCACCACCAACAGATTCAGGAGCAATAGAAAGGTTAGCATGAGAACTATGAGGCTGTTTGGTGTGGAATTTGTGACCCGGGGGATATCCATTAAGCTTATAGCATTTCTCAATAGAGTGACCGAGCATATTGCAATGGGTACAAAGGGGAGGGTCGGCATTTCCAAGTTTGAAACAATTTTCCACAGTGTGACCTGAGATCTTGCAGTGAGTGCAATAGGGGCGATCTTTTCTGGGGTTGGGTTGATTTGTGGGAGATGATTTTGAAGGAGTATACGGTTTCTTGACAGCAAGGGCTAGGGTTTCAGAAGGTTGGGAATGGGAAGTGATTCGGTGGTGGCGCTCTTGTTGCTGTACAAGGGAAAAAACTTTGGAAACAGGGGGAAGGGGGTCTAATAGCATGATCTGATCACGAATTGGAGAATAGCTATCATTCAAACCCATCAAAAATTGAAGAACACAATCCCGTTGGGATCGGTCCAAAAAAATCTTCATAGTGCCACAAGAACAAGTGGGGAGGGGGTCATAAATTGCCATTTCATCCCAAAGAGTTTTGAGATTGCTATTATAGATGCTTACCGAGTCATTTTCTTGGGAAAGAGAAGCCAAAGCTTTCTTTAATTGGAAGATTCGGGGCCCATTTTGGTGAGACAGCCGCTCATGAAGATCCATCCAAATTTCGTAGGCATCGTCGACAAAGGCAACACTGGATTTGAGAGAGGTAGTGATGGAGTTTTGAATCCATGACACTACCATGTCGTTGCATCGATTCCAGAGATCGATTAAAGGACCAGCGGGAAAATTGGGTTTGGTTAAGGTGCCGTCGATGAAACCTAGCTTATTCTTAGCGCGTAAGGCACGTTTCATCGAGCGGGACCAGGTTGTGTAATTTTCGGTAGTGAGTAGATCTGCGACAAGGGTGATTGAAGGACTATCGCCGTGATCTAATCGGTAAGGATTTGTAGGATCTGCAAGATTGAGATATCGGGAGGGAGGGTTTGTAAGGGGATTTGAGTGGGTTGGTGAATTGGGTGGAGTATGTGATTCGGAGAACTCCATTTTGCTCTCAATGGCTCTTAGATACCATGTAAGTTATTGGTAACAAGAAGAAAACAGAGAGCGTTTGGAGGTTCTGGAAAAGAATTCCTCTGTATTTTTGATACTGTTTTCTTACATACAGCAAGATAGAATCCGTAGCATATATACCCAGTGGAGCTCTAACAAACTAACAGAAAGTAAAGCAAATATTAACAAACTTGCAGAAAGTAAAGGGAACATGTATTTACAGCTGTGTATAATAAAGAATAAAGAATAAAAATATAAACATAAAACGACATGTAGCTTATTTATCCTTTATCGTCTAACAGTGTATTCATAGGTTTGAAGAGAGCCTACCAGCTCTCAAGTCCTTATATTATCTAAGTCCTTACTCTTCCGTATTGTTGTGCCCTTGGATCTATACCTTTCTAGTAAAGATCTTATGACTTTTCTAACTATCCTATTTTCAATGATCTTTTCACCTAGATTAAAACTTGAATTTACTATATCATTGAGTCTAGTATAAAAATCATCGAAATTCTTATCGTCTAGCATTTTTATTTCTTCAAATCTAGTGTGCAACATCTGAAGTTTAGAAGCTTTTACTAATCTAGTTCCTTCATGAGTGACTTCTAATATGCTCCATGCATCGTTGGCAATTTCACACATCAATTATTCTCTTAAATTCTTTAGAATAAATAGCCATAAAGATTGCATTTAATCATTTACTATTCTAATTACACTCATTGATCTAATCTTAAGACCAGCTATTGATATCTTTGGGAACTTCTACACCCCAAACAATTGAGATAGGTCTTTTCCATCCTTTTTCTACGATCACCTACACTCATTCATCTATAGACTTAAGAAAAGGTTTCTTTCGATCTTTCCAAAAGGCATATTTGCTACCATCAAAGTCAGGGGCTAACGAAAGGTATTGGGATCTACCCATTTTAACCACCTAATGCAAGATCATACTCAAGATCTAAATCCTAGTGAGCTACGCTCGGATACCAATTGAAAAAATAAAGGTTCAGATCCCAAATACACCTAGAGGGGTGAATAGGTGTTTTCTAAATTTACTGGACTATTTAATTTACAATTAATCAATCAAATCACAGTAAATAATTAGCATATCAATTTTGGTAACGAAATGGAAACTCATTTGAATAACGTCTTCAAAATCTCAAACCACTCCGAGTGTGGGTCACTACCTAAAATCCACTATAGAAATTAAGGTTGTTGCAACCAATTTAGAAACACTTACAAGAGCCTTGAGATAACTAAATCTGCCTTACAACACCATGAGTATCCCACTCAGTCTCTACGCGATGGCAGCTCTGGACCACCGACCTTTCTATAATTTTACCATGAGCATCAACTCTATCTATGCACCTAAGCATTTTCAGAAGTCCTTTCAAGAGGTCTATTTATCAAGAGAGAATCAATATTCGATGCGCAACAAGTCTCCTTAGGGTTTTCTCTCAAGAATACAATGAATATGACAACTCCGGCCTCTCTCCACGACCTAGAAATTGTGCATATTATTCTATATATACTTAGGATTTAAGTAGACCACTTAGAGAGTCCAAAGCCTAATGAAAAAGTGAATGACTGAATTTTCGCTCGATCAAATTGTGGAGGAGGTGTTGAGCGAACTTTTTGTGCAGCTGTTTTGACTCCATAAACGTTAGAATTTGAAGATCCTTGTAAAAATGATCCACTACAAGAAAAATAGCTTTTTGAGTTGCCTAAAATTGTCACAAAAAGCATGATCATAGTCGCAATTACTTTTTAGCGTCGTTTACGAATCGACGTAAGATGGTCGGTAATACTAAGTCTCAAAAAGATTTTAGCGTTGAAATTAAATATGTCACAAAAATGTGTACATTGGTGGCAAAATTGGTCACAACAAATAAAGGACAAGAGCGGCACAAAAGAATTTCCAAACATTAAAAAAGCACTATTTACGATTAACTATATTGCCGCAAATAGTCTCCAATGTCGTCACAAAAATGTAGCTACCATAGTTAATTATTGCCGATAGAAGTTTTTCCGCCTTTTCTTTGTCGCCGCAAAAATGTCGTCGCACAAATTTGTTTTGGTCGCTAATACTTATTTGCGTCGATTAAGATTGATGTAAATAAATATTTGTTACAAAAAAAAGTTCTAATGAACATATATCGCAAGAAATAGTATGTTACAAAATACAAAAAATAGTATCGAAAAAAATACATAAAAATAGTACACATCTTACATTATATTACAATTCATAAAGCAATTACACAAAGTACTTTTATATTCTAAGCAATTACATTATATTACAATCCATAAAAGCAATTATATACATTAGATTACAATCCATTAAGCAATTACATTATATTCTAAGTATGCGACTTTAGACTTCTCATGGCACATCAAAGTATAAAACTTGTAAGCATGTATTATCAAGTATAAAATACTAGTAGAAATCTTTGTATTGGGTTCCTGCAAAAATATTCGATGTTACCCTCAAATCACTATAAAACAAAAATTCTAAAGATGTCAAGAGGAAATGAAAGGACGAAGGCAAGAAGTATGTATATGAAATGTCCATCTAAACTCAAGAAGCATAAAACAATTCTTTTTTTCTTTTTTTCTTTTCATAAAAGGAGGGCAGAACCTCCAGACTTTATTGAGTGCCCTCACTTATGGAGCAGGAAAACCATAGATACCAAGACACTAAAATGAAATAACATCACCACTATAAACAAACACAATAAGCACTTTAAAACCAAAATCTCAAATAAGGAAGACCTAATTATCCGTTTTAAGTAATCATTTTAAAAGAAAATGAAGATCTAAAAAATTATTCCAAATGCAACTACAACCATTAGCACCCATGTGTGCCAAAAAGTCCACCGGAGCATTACATTGCCTATAAACGTGTGAAATTGTAAAATCTAAACCTGCCAAAATAGAAAGAATTTCCTCCCAAAAATCTTTAAAGTACCAAAGACCATAATGTAAGTCCTTAATCCATTGAACCACAATCATTGAGTCCAGCTCCAAGGCAACATGCACAAGTCCCAAGTTTGCAATAATGCATAAGCCATGTAGAAGACCCATTCCTTTAGCCAGGTTATTAGAACCATGCTTCAGATCAATCGCAAAATTAGTAATAAGATCACCATGTACATTCGGAATCACTCCTCCTGCACCAGATTTGACTGCGTTATTCAATGCACTACCATTAACATTCAATTTTAGTCTCCCCTCCAAAGGTTTATGCCAATGCACTACCTACACACTTTTTCTTTTTATTGGATTAATGAGAATGTCAAGGCTACGTAGAATAATTTCATCACTGCATAACAAAGAAGATCCAACTTTAATCTTCTCACCAACCCAACCAATCCAATATTTGATGGACCACCACACCGAATCAACTTATTCCTTGATATCCTCCATGCGACTTTTACATCTTCGAAGCCACAACCGCCAAGAGATAATCAAAGGAATTAAAGCAAATAATTGACCCATTTGTGATTCTTCCGCTTTTTTTTTTTTTTTTTTTGCCTTTTGAAACCACACATTCATAATTTCTCTCCAACTATTTCCAGGAAAATAATTCAATGCCACTTGTATGGCAGCTCTTTTCCAAATTTCAGTAGCAAACATCTCCCAAAGCCAAAACATGATTTTGGTCTTCATATCCTCCAAACTCACAACAATCACATTTAGAGACAATGGGGATACCCACTCTATTTAACCTATCATAACACTAAGAACATTATGGAAAGCTTTCCAAATCATCACCAAAATATTTTTTGGAAGACAAGGATGTCATACCCAATCAGCCCATTGCATCTTAGGTGCTCGAATACGAAGAATATCTCAAGCACTCTTAATGGAAAATGAACCATCCAAATTACCCTTCCAAACCAAAATATCATCACCTATTTTGGCTCTCCCAAGAGTACGTAAAACATCTTCTAATTTTTCAATCCCCAATAAACTTTGAATAAGGTTTATATCCCATCCATCATCCAATTTACAATCCTTTACTCTTAGAGTGGGACAATCTGAAACTTGATAGCTATCACATAAATGACAATTTTCTAACCACGGGTCCCTCCAAAAAGAAATGTCACCATTCTTGATTCTCCTCCTGGAATTTTTAAGAATGTCCGACACATAAGAGAGGACCATCTTCCAAAAGCAACTTCCACTTCCCCGCTTAATAAGAGAGATATGATTATTTTTTACATAGCACGAAAAAATTGGACCAAAGAGAAGTACATTTTATCAATTTCCATGCAAATTTCATATGGAGAGATTTTTGCACATCATGAAGATTCAGCAAACCAAGACCTCCTGCTTGACATGGAATGCTCATCTTTGCCCAAGCACACCACTGTTTTTTTGGCTTACATCTTTCATTCCCCAAAAAAACAAGCTCATGCATTTGTGGATGGACTTGATCACCGAAATAGAGACTTGAATAATAGATAACAAATGGATCGGCACACTAGCCAGAACATGTTTAATCAATAGCAATTAAGCTCCATTAGATAGTAAATGATTTTGCCAACCCCCTATACGCTTCCTTATTCGATCCACCAAATCTTCTAAATGTATAACTTTCAAACGACCAGAGATAATAGGTGCCCCAAGATATTTAAAAGGTACATTTCCTTCACTAAAACCAGTTATTCAAAGAATGCCACGTCTTCGATGAGGAGTGATATTTTTAGAAAAAATAATGGAAGACTTGTCTTTGCTCACACTTTGACCCGACTAGGCCCCATAAGTTTCAAGAACTTCATTAATACCCCGCATGGATCTCTTTCCCTTTGGCAAAAATAACAATATCATTAACATAAAGAAGATGAGAAATAAGGGGAGTACCTCTAGGATGAAAGAAATGACCAATCTTGCCATCTTGAAACGCCTTCTTTAACAAATGGGAAAAAATTTCCTCTACCATAATGAAAAGATATGGAGAAATGGGGTTACCTTGCCTCAATCCATGACCACCTTATAAATAACGTGATAGCATAAATATGTATACATGACATAAGACTAAAAACTAAAAAAAAAATCTCATTTACATATAATCCATGCACAAGTGATTTTATTTTCTCAGTTTTCTCCTCAAAGTTATACTTCTACAAAGATGATGATCCAAATAGTATTAGTTCCTTGACTATGATGTAGGGTGCTAGTTATGATCATACTAAAATGAATAATCGACACTAGTAACACAACTTACGATTATATACTACATTTTGTAACAATTTCACATCCAAGCAAGATCAAATACAAGACTCACAATTCTATATTATACATAAACAAAAGGTATTAGCCCAAAGGTCCCATATATTCATACCTACAACAAGAACAAGACAGACGAACTTGTGCAATTAAATCAGTAATCATAGACAAATATAGAAATTAGAAGAACTACATATTCATACTAAAACCTAAAGCTATCGTGAAAATTTTAAACTAACGTGAGAAACTCATGAATAAGCTAAGATAGAATAAATTGCACCAATGGCAAGGAAATCACTACTGGAGCAATGGCTAACGAAAACCGTGATGACTTGATTAATTTGACAATGATATTACTACTTATCTAAAACAAATATGGACAATGATATTACTATATAAGAAAAATTAAGAAAATGAGGGAGTGAAGGTGAAGGGGTTAGGCTTTTTCATATATTCAAAGTATAAACCTTTGTGCTAGGTTACCATCATTGTGCTCATAATTTTTAAAACAACATACAAAAAAAATGACAAAAAATAGATAGCATGATACCTAAGCATTTGCCAAATAATTTAAAACCATGTATTCAAATTGAAAAGCAATTCACATTTGCTAAAATTTGTAAGAAATTTCAATAAAATGGCATACATTCAACTGATTTTTCTTGCTCGATGAAACCATCATAGCTGGAAGTGATAAAATCAATGGGACATAAACCCTGCACCAGAAAAAGAAAACTAAAATGTTAGAATTAGGTAAAAAACCACTCTGTAACTTTCTGGTCAAAGGAAAAAAGTAAACTAATATGTAAAGGTCCAGCACATATTTCAAACCCAATATTTTGTCGCCTGAAAGCTACCAAATCAAAAGTGAAGCACCACCAAATAGTCTAACGGGAGTTTAGGACAACAAAGCCTACAAAATAAGAACATGCTCACTAACATTTCTACTTCCAAAAACCACAGAGGCAAATGCTGCCAAGCTTCGAACAACTGAGGTAGTTGAAAGAAGACTTTGATGCTTATGTGCAGCAACAAGTTTCTCATCAAAATAAAAGTATCCATCATCTATAGACAAGTGATCCATTCAATTAAGTGCGCGCAGTATTAAATGAACAAACTCTTAGCCATTTTCCTAGAGTTTAAGCATGTATTTGTGAATCTAATCAACAATAAATTCCAAAACATGCCTCAACAAAAAAATTGACAAGAACACTAATATCATAATATGAGATTTTTGCAGATATACCACAAGATCTGGTGAATATTTATTTCCCTAAGGAAGAAATCAACAAGATCCATACGATCAGATATCAATATGATGTTCTTGAGGAATACATCATTTGTGAGAGAAACAGACAGACAGAAGGAAAAGAGCGAGAGGGAGAGAGCTTACTAAAATGGAGACTTGGCAGAGGAGGTGGTGGAATACATTGGGTTCTGGCGGTGGAGGTAGTGCAGACTAATCATGGAGGGAGAGAGAGCGTCTATAGTGCATCAGTGGGTGGATGGTATGGGGAGGGGCAAGAGAAAATTTAAAGGTGAGAGAAATAAGGTATCCGCTGGGCGGAATAAATAAGGGGGAACAGAAACCACACTGTTATGTATATCGATTTTGATCTTTTGCGACAGTTTAAGGTCGCTACAAAAGACAAAAGACACACTGTAGTTAAAATTTTTCGTTATAAACTTTTGTGGCCATTTAATGTTGCCACAAAAAATAAAATGCACCGGATATTATATTTTTTTTTGTTTATGGCCGTGAAGATTTAATTTCGCCGCAAGTAATTAACTAGTGGCCGCAAATAATTTAATATCACACAACACGTTTACGAACAATTTAATGTTGTCGTAAAAGATACAACAGACGTCAGAGTTAGTTTTTTTCCGTCCATAGTATTTGTGACGACATATTTTGCTCGCAAAATATTATTTTTAGCGACAAACGTTTGCTAGCAAGAAATAAAGTGTTAGAATTTACTTTTTGCGACTAAATTAAAATTGTCGCAAAAGAATTGGCTGCAAAAAAACTATTTTTCATGTAGTTGTTTTTCAACGACAAAAAAACCACGCAAAAACTTAAAATTTCACCATAATAAAAAAAATATATGATATTGGAATCTCCATATGGCACTATTTGCGATGAAATTTAGCGTCAAGTTTAATTTCGCAGCAAACGATATTTTTTAGCATCAATTATTGCGTTGAGGAAAATACTTTGGATGCAAAAAGTTGTTTTTTTGTAATGTGAATTTGTAGATAATTGAGTTAGCTTTCCAACGCCACTAAGATCACTTTAGGCCGATAAGGGGAACAAAAGTTATAACTGATTTACTTGGGATAGGTCAATCTCATCAGGTCATGCGAATTTGCAATCTTTGCACTTTTTGTTCCAATTGCAACCTAGACTCTATTCAACATTTTCACAACTCAATTGGATGTAATTTTTGTGATAAGAACATGACAAAATATTATTTTTACGCTTGCAATAAATCGAAAATGATTCTAAAATGTCAATCTTATGTTTCTTAGTATGGAGAAAAGAATGTGTCATCATTTGGATGATTTTTTATGCAATCCAATGTTGGATGGCAATGAGGTGTGCTCTATACGATCTTGGTTGAGGCACTTATTGTAGAACAACAGACCCACATTATGTTTTAGAGAACAACATGAAACGCCTAAAAAGAAGACACAAAGAAGGCAGCAGAGCTTCGTGAGAAAAAAAAACCCGACAATGCTTAGGGAGCATGTGTACCGATAGTAGCGGATGTTCCACACGAGCTATAATCAAATTGATAGTCTGTCTAGAATGGGTGGTGGTCTTGCTGGTGACAATAGATAGTCTCTTAAAGGGACATGTGAGTGGGAATATTAATGGAGGCTATGAAGAATGGGTAGAGAAAATAAAGGAGCTTGGGAGTAAGGTAGAGGTAGGGAGATAATCATAAGGAAGTAAGGATCATGAGGAAGAAATCTTCCAAGCAGGGACAACTAGCTTTCTAGGAGAGAAAGATGACTAAACATTGCAAGAATGTCATATTTACACCCAAATTTTAAGTATCAAGCAGATGAAAGGTTTATGATTTAGTTCTTTATATAGTTTCTGCGCAATTTTGCCCCCGCTGTAATAGGTAAAGTAAAAAGTTTTATTTAAATAATATGATTTTGGATAAAATATAGGATAGCAAGCATCATTGTTCAAAGAGGGCTACTAGAGACACAAAGGGATCCCACACACTACGTCTCCCTTCTTTCTTTTTTTTTTTTTTTTTTCTCTTTCTCTCTCTCTTTCTTCCACCTATCCCTTATCCCCTCCTTCCCCTTCCCCATCTCTCTCCCTCCTAGGGTAGTTCCAGACCACCATAGACGGCCAAAGGATGGTGACCGTTGACCATGCACACAGTCTGCGCCCCTTTCCCTCTCTCTTTCTCCCTCTCAGGGTGGTTTCCAACCATCACAGACGACCAAAGGATGCGACCGTTGACCACGCAAGCCGTCAACTCAGATCCTGACCACCCCGGCCACCTAGCTGCGGCCACGCAGCAGTTGACCATGCACACAATGTGCGAAATATGCACCAACGTGCACTACGAGTTGCCGTGAGCTCCACGCCAGTGGTGCTGCTTGGACTGCCGACATCTTTTGCCCACCCTGAGGTGGTCCCCAACCACCATGGCCGGCACAGAGAGAGGGCACTGGTGGCGGGCACGGAGGGAGGGGGAGTAAGAGAGAAAAATAAAATAGGGAGACGTGGTACACTACCACATTAGTGTGTAGAATTCCTTCGTAGTATTCATTTGTGTCTATAATATTTTTCTTGTTCAAAACATAATGGGTTTTTCATCAATGACTGACGAAAGCAAAAGTTTTGGGCCTTCCGTACATAGAAGATGATGACAACATTCAGATAATAAGTTGTGAGAGTCAAAGAGAGACTTACAGCCTCTTTAGCAAACACGAGACGACTAATATATTTGGTTAACGTTTGACATGATGTCCTACTCCACCTTGAGCTTGTTGTTCCAAAATTCAGAACAGATAAAAGGACTAAGCTCCCCCAACTTGGTAGAGAAGATAAGCCACTCCGAAGGCTGATGTTACCACTCTAACTCCAAAGACTAATGTTGGAAAACAATAATCAGCCTTTTAAGTAAAGAGGTCCGATAGAATCATGAGATCACACCAACCCTCTCGTCTCACATAAACACCATTCATAAGTTTATGTGAAAAAGGGTCTGCTTGAACCCTATGAAACTGCTTGTGACCCCTATCATTTTGACATCTTTGGGAAGAAAGAAACGATAATGGGCCAATTGTAGTTGGGTTTGTATTTATATCTCACCAATATTTAACCAAAGAGTGTTACTACTCAACCTCCACTGTTCACGCAACCTCCACACTCAAGCATCAAAATCTAATTTGGAGTCTCCAACCATTACTTTTACTTACCAATCATACAAATATCATGTTTTGGCATACAGTGGCAAACACGGGGCTAGAATATAAAACCCATGCCAAAAAAGAGTATTACAACAACCTACAAATTCCATTACTACCAACTACTCCACAATAAAAATTAAATGAAAACAACATAGATTCCGAAATGGCCTCAGCTTCTCCATTGAAGGACCTATTTTCATCACATTGTATCTTCATCTCCTGCACCATAAAACAAAACAAGGGGCGATGAGCATTGCTTAAATAGCTTAAACAAAGAAAGTTTACCAATTGTCTAGTTTTAAAAAGTGAGGACTTTCAATAGCTTTCAAATTATGTTTTTCAAATACTCCCTATCGGGTTTATATACGTCTAACTCATTAAAAAATGATTGTATGCTTTTGTTGTGGTTAAATTATTTACATGTATTGCATGAACGGAAGTCAGTCTTTGATAAGTCAAAGTTTGATGATGGGCAAGAACAAATAATCTCAAGCTGTTTGGTTCAGTATTTCTGTCAAACACATGATGGGCAAGAACAAATATCAAATGATCAAAAGATAATTCACGGAGAACAACCTCCAAACAGGGAAATTACACACAAAATCAATTCAACAAATATTCCACCGCATCTACGTGATGGGGATCAAGCTAATTGCTCCCAAGGAAAATAATTAATTACAAATATTCAACATAAGCACACAAAAATTTTGTATCACTGTCTGCAGTTGTGAACATGGCAAAATGTCTTTTTCCCAATTTCATACGATATTTGCGACAATAAATCTCCTAGCTACTTTCATCTTCAAGTGGCTTGCTTAACAAATGCCTTACCAGTTAAGAACTTGGGCAAGCCAAATGAATGATGACATAAGATGAAGCATCGGGAAGATCAACAAAGCACCGAAAGGAAACTTACCGAACGGTGCCGCAAATCTGGATGCACGGGAAGGTTTGAATGCTGTCTAAGGGACACACGATGGAGAAGCAACCAGTGACACATTTGAAGGTTTATTTCTGGACGCAGAGACACACAGATGGGGGTCGAGTTTGCCGTCAATTCAAGCTTGCCGCTTGCCCTAGATTCACTATTATGGGTCGAGTTTGCCGTATATTCAAGTGCCAAGCAATGGGGGGAGAGAGAGGGGCTCACGGAGGAGATGAGCTGAGTTGATGCCAACGACGTTGAGAGAGAGAAGAGTGCATAACAGGGAGGAAGCGCTTCTCGGGTTAGGACGACTTCAAAGAGATAGAGAAGAGGAGAGCTAAGAGGAGATTTAATTCGCGTTTGTGTTGGATGAAAAGACCGTGACGTGGAATTAGACCCGGTTTGCCATGTTGGAGAGTGTGTGGAGTGCGGTGGGAGACCGGGGGCTGAGCAGATTTTCTCTTAACCAAAACCTAAGTCTAGCCCGAAACCGAGGTGGTACTTGTTTCGGAGTTGTTCATTTTAATTCTTATGAATGCATTCATAATTTATATATGACATGTTTAAGAAATTTCACAACTCAATAAAATAAGAAAAATGTATTGCCCATTCTATTTCTTCTCTATTTTGATATTTTATGTATTTTATTTTTTATTTAATAATTAAAGAAATGACTATTAGTATATTAATTATTATTTTTTTATTTTTAAAACATAATAAAAAAATACAAATAAAAAAAAATTTAACTAGCAATAAGGGTTGAGTGGCGCAATCTGAGTAACAAAATAGTACCGCTCATAAAATAATATATATTTTTTTAATTAAAAAATAAAAGTTAAAAACTCAAATATATGATTGGCTGTGGCACACTTTACCCATCTTCGGTTTTCGCACTTTTGGAATTCAACGTCTCCTTCATCTTTGGTCTTCGCACTAATACCATTACTTACGCATCTTGAATGGTCTTTTGTGCTTTTGGCTCACAATGCAAGCAGAAAAGAAGCAGCAGCGGCCATGGAAATTCTGCATTGATGCAAAGGCCAAGAAGTTCCGTTTCAAAATCAAAGCAACAAGCATCTTACCCACTTGGGAGTTCCATCAGTGCTCCATTTTTCTGAAGCTCGGGAAATGCCTCCTCAGATTGAACTCCGAATATGGAACCCCAATTACTCCCAGGAAACAACAACCCAAATCCCTAAAATCCAAATTCCGCAGATTTCTCCAGAAAGTTAGCTTTCGAAGGTCCAAGAACCGAGCCATTGGGTTCAAGGAAACGTCAGATCTCTCACACCCAGAAGAAAACACTACGAAATGGTTTGCTTATAAGGTACTGAAAAGTGAAAACATGCATTTGGTTGGTGATTTGTAACATTTTCTGCATCTTGGAATTCTATTATTAGTTTTTTTTTTAACATTTTTTTTTTATAAATATTTGTAGGAACTAATCTTTATGGGTCATTTGGTCGTTGGGATTCTTGCATTTCTATATCAATACCCAGATCGGAAGGGAATTATCATTCATAGTTCTGTTATCTCGCTATACTTTGCTTTATGGTTCAAGAATTACATGACAGGAAGAATCATCAGGAAGTTCTTAGTCCTTGTGGTGTCTGCAACAGTGGTTTGTTCATTAGTATTTGACTCGGTCAATTATTTGAGATATGATTATATTCAGATGGCGTGGAACTACGTTGTTTCCTCCAGGTTACCCGGTGAATTTCCTCGTCTTTTTCAGACATCCTAAAGGATAATTCGCAGGGGTTTAAGAACATAAATTGTCATTTTTTTTCAGGTATGTCGCAAGCTTTTTATCTGTTTTTTTTTTTTTTTGGAAAAAGAGGCATATTATTAGAGAAAATCTATACACTATGTTCTAATTTTACTATATGGCACATTTATTATTATTATTGAATAATTTTTTTATTTGATAATTTTTTATTATATAAATTTATTATAAAATAAAAATAAAATAAGAGTGTGATATATAATATTATTCTATTATGAGAAATGATAATTGTAATCGTGAGTGCAATAATTTAAAAAAATAAAAAAATATAAGATTTATATGAAAAATTAATTTTTTAATAATAAATTTTATTATTTTTTAAAATAATTGTATAATTATTATTTTTTTATTATTATATTAAGTGTTAGAGCCCATTAATGGGTCGGACATATTCAAGACAATTTGGGCTTCGAAGCCCATACATTGATGTGGGTCGCGTGATCGGGATCAAATATATATAATAGCGGTATCTCGAACTACAAACAAGAAAGTAAAAAAACCGGGTAATGTTGAACGGAATAATTTGAAGGTTGAGATTAAGTAGGTTAGATGAGAATTTTGTATTTTGTTTTGAAGTTTAAAATATTAAGTTTTAATATTATTATTGTTTTGGGATTTGAAAAATATGTATTGGGATTTGAAAAAGTTGAATTATTTATTATATTTTGTATGAGAATTTAAAAAAAATGTAATGATGAGATGAGATGAAATGAGAATTTTATGTTTTGGTTTTGGTCCCAAACCTGGCCTAAAGGGGCGGAGGGTTGGTGATGAGGATGGAGAGTTTCCTTCCACGCGTACAAGGCGCGTGAAAGAAGCTACTAAGACTAAAATACTAGTACAGGTAATAGATGACAAAAGGAAAAAAATGTTGTTGTCAGTGGGTCCCAGAAGTGCTTGAAGATGGCCGTCGATCTGTCCGCCACGCGCGAATCTGACGGGGCAGATTGAGAGTCAAAACCATGTCTTGATAGGTCTCTTTGACCACTCCGGAAACTTGATTTGATATGATGTGGCATTGATTAAATAATATTAATTAAAATAAAAAAGTTTGCAAAGTTTGACTGGAGAGGAAGGGGAGGTTGTCACTTCAATCAAGGCGCTCTTTGTTGAAACTCGAGGTGTCCCTTTTAATTTACCATTTTGGCCATTCTTCTCTCTCTTTCTTCTTTATTACTCATTTCCTTATTCTCCAAAATGTCCCTTGATTTCTCACTCTCTCTCTCTTGAAAAATATACTATAGATTTATTTTATCTTTTTTTCTTTTCATGAGCTTCTATACTTGTATTTTAATTGATTCGTTGCGTGTTGACGTCATTGATTATATTCTAATTTCTATTTGCGTTTGAATTTTAAGGGTATATTCGCCAACTAATTTTTTAGGGTTTTTTTTTTCAAGTTTTAAACTTATCTTTAGGCCACAATTTTAGAAAAATCTATAAAGTAAGGTATGCATCGAATTTTCAAGTGATCTCTATCACTATTTTTTTAATTTTTGTCAGTAAATTGACGGAAATTTCTAATGTTACTCGCATGTCACGTTACTAAGAATCGTGTGAGAATGCATTCATTACAATAAGAAAAAAAAATTAAAAATTAAGGAAAACAACAATTAAGAATACAATAACAAACATGCACTATTGAAAGTAAAATTTAAAAAAAAATGCATTTTAAATGAAAGAAGATAAAACCAAACCAGAAAAACTTATTAACTTTTTTTTTTTAAAAAAAAAAAAAAAGAGCCACCAAAAAAAATCTAAAATCAAAACGCTTGTATTTCAACTTTTAAACACGATCAAATCTTACATCGATTTAGGTCTTTTTTTTCTCTAAAAGACAATGATGTTTATGGAAAAGTCCAATACAAAAATAAATTTGTTAAAATTATTAATGAAGAAGATATTGCTTAAAAGAGAAAAAAAAAAAAAAAAAAAGGAAGAGTTCATTCTTTTAAGATTAGTTTAAGTTGAGATGAGATAAAATAAAATTATTTTAAATATGTTGAATAAAATATTATTTTTTAATATTATTATTATTTTAAATTTAAAAAAATAAATTATTTATTATATTTTTATATAAAATTTTTAAAAAATTATAATAATAATATAAGATGAAGTGAGATAATTTTTTTTATCAAGCCCTTATTGTTGACCGAAATTACCTGGGAATAATGGTCAAAAGTCAGAGCTGCACTGTTAGAAATTCAACTTGTACTTGTGGTTGTGGTTACGGATGTCTAAAATTAAGTAGCCAAGGGCATCTCAAGTCATTTTAATGAAAACGAAGAACATAGCACGGGGGATATTACAGGATAATGTCGAGGGTATTAACGTAAAACAAAACATTTCTGTTGTTTATAGATAATAATTAAAATCTGGGTTTCGGTAGGTTTGAGTTTGACCACTGCTCATTGGGCTCCATCCCGCTTTCGGACTATTGCGGCTTCCCTGTGAAATTTCTCTCACTTCTCGCCCTTTCTCATCTGCTTTCTTTGACTTGTTTGGGGCTTTTTCCTTCATCAAATCAAGACCACAGCTTCCAATTTCCACCATTTTTGGCGTCTCTCAATCTCGTCGGGAGGAACTTTCATTTGCTGCTATTTTCCAGGTTTTCATCTGCTTGTTCTTTTCTCTTGGGATTGGGTTTCTTTCTAAAGTTTTTGGGCTCTCAGATTTTTTTTTAGAATTTTCTTTCTGGTACAAGTCCTCCCGAGGGGTTCGTGGCCGTGATTTTGTTTTTCAATGAGGTTGTTTAAAGTTTATTGTTTGGTTTGCCTTTTGGGTGTGGGTACGTCTAATCGTGACAATCTCAGTTGCAGAAAATTATCCTATAATTTGTCTGGTTTTATTGGCTGATCGTTTTCTAGTTGTTAAATAATGGGCATATATCCTTTTGCAAAATCAAGGGGCTACCATGGATCTGGGTTGCTTTTTGGTCAAGTTAAATGGATGCTGATTCATGGGGTTCTTTTGTTTTCTATGAAAGAAGCGTCAATGGATATAAAAAATCTAGCCTTGATCCTTTATTAGCTGCAATCTAATACTAGGTATGGTTCATTGCTAGTGTATTACTACCAAGATGGTATCTTTTAGATAGAGATTTGGGTGCGGGACTTGGAGGGTGGTCTTTCACTCATTGATTAACATTTTAGTTGCAGAGAGGTTCATTGTATGGAAATGAATTATCAAATTATAGGTGGGATATCACCCAAGTGAATGAGGTAAAGGTGGATCATGACCCACCCAAAAGTTAGGTGTTATCGTTACATGGGGAATTGAGATTAGCACTGCCTACATGCGTTTGCCGAGTTACATCTTTGACAATAACACTTGTGGAGAAGCATGTATGATGATTGCATCTGTATGAAATCTTCTATAAAGGAAGTTGGAAGACTTGATTGTTCACGGGTCAATTTTTTTGCTTAATTTTTTTTTATTTCTCGGGTTATGTTGATATGTGAACCCAATTGCATGAATTGTTAGGATGCATGAACACTTGAAATTCTTGCCAAAGGTTTCTTTCTGTTTTATCTTTTTGAAATCGATGAAGTTTTAAGACCTTACTAAGTCTAAGGCTTCAATTGACAGACATTCTCTTCATTCTTTCTCGCAGGAAGATAGACGAACCTTTATCGTTTTCAAATATTTGTATAGTAAGATGGGGTGTTTCACGGTTTTAAAGAGTAAGAAGAAAAAATCAGAGCAGACTGTTTGCATCAACCGTGCTAATCCTAAGGATCATTCACCTACGGTGCTTCCAGAACCCCAAATCCAAACCCGGTCGCTACAGTCTGCTCCCCCAAGTTTTAGGACAAGAGTGAAACCCGTTCCCCCAGTCAACAAAGTTACCAACAATAGAATACGGGCCTTATCTGCTCCATCATCTCTTGATGCTGCGGAGCAAGATGCTCTTGCATCAGTTGAATATGACGAGCAGGAAGAGTCAAGATACCAGACTGGATCAATAAAGGAACAACGATCCCCAAATCCACAACCTCTTCCTCTACCATCACCCCAGAGTGCTGCTGCTTTGAAGACTACAGGAAGCTTTAAGTCAGTAACTGGCAGCGGGCCTCTCAGTGCTTCTGGACCATTGCCACTGCCTCCTACAGGAATGTTGTACTTTTCATATGACGAAATTGCTGCTGCTTGCTACAATTTTACTTCAGACCGATGTGTTTCAGAAAGTCTTTCTTCTGTTATATATAAGGCTTCTTTTGGAGATGATGTTTCTAGTTCAAAGAAGTTCGAAGCAACTGTCACTCGCCTTCATCCATCCACTCTGGTAACACATTAATAAAATGATTTCTTTTTTATAAGTAAAATTGGCATTTAATGATTATTAGAATGCCCAGGCTATTTTTTTTTATTCTCATTTTCTGGGAATCTCCCTGCCTGATGATCTCTGGCCCCTAAATGTAGATAAGTTCAACCTGTTGATGTTTTGTTTCTTTTAAAACTCATGGATTTTTTTTTTCACTGACCCCACAAAATTGTGTTTTTGTCTCTCATCACCTCTAGGGTAAGAAGTGAAGAAAAGTCTTAATTTTGAACCCACTCTTGGAATTTGACGTTTTATAATTAAGTCTTTGTCTATAAATATGACTGTATATGTTCTTATGGAAAACATGACTAAGAAGGTAAGAAAAATAGTAGTTTTGAAACCACTCTTGGAATTTGAAGTTTTATAATGAAGTCTTTTGAATTCAGGATATGCTTAAGTCATCTTTGTAAAGCTATTTGGTGATAGATTCAGTTCAGGTGCGGTAAGTAGAGATTTCCCCGACTGTGAATCCTGCCATTGGATTGGATGGCAGCCAATTCTTTAAGTACACGCTCTTCCTGCTCCACTATCCTTCAGTTTTATTATGAAGTGTATGGTACAGATTGTATGAGTTTAAACGCAAAACCTACTCGTGCTAGAAGTGAGGCTGAATGTGTGTTATGCTAGTTCACACACTCTATGTGACGAGCGTAATGAGATACAACTTATGTCTTCACTTATGCTGCATACTTTATGAAGTTGATCAATTTGCATTGTAAATATTAGAAATGCTTGATTGCTTTGTAACACAGTCACTGTGTTTGTCTCCCTCCAGGGTTTAAAGGAATTCATAAATGAGGTAAACACAATTGCAAATTTGCATCATCCAAACCTCTGTAAATTGCTTGGTTACCATGCACGTGAAGGTTCAGAGCAAAGAATGTTAATATATGAGCGACTCTTTCATGGAAGTTTGGACCGACTACTGTATGGGAGACCAGATGGGCCTCCCATTGATTGGAATACAAGAATGAAAATTGCTCTGTGTGCTGCACAAGGTCTTACTTTCCTGCATGAAGAAGGGCCTTTCCAGGTGATCAGAACTTGTCTGCACTATCATTTTATAAATTTATTGTTAATGAAGTTGGTTGCTGCTAGGCATGCTTGTGTGTCTACTATTCCATTTTTTGTTTTTTTTTTTCCCTTCAGATAATTGAAGTATAGTCCTTGTGTGTTTACTGGAAGCTCCCCTTGTATTTACAGGCAATGTACAGTGAATTTTCAACTGCGAACATCCAGATTGACAAAGATTTTAGTGCGAAGCTTTCAGGTTACGGCTGTGTTGGCCAAATTCCTGAGATGGAGATCCCTAATAATACAGTAAGTCTTTATGTTTATTGATATTGTTCCTTTTCCAGCTTAGTTGATCTAATCTCTGTTATCTTCATAGATCAACCTAGTGTGATAACTGATATAATCTGTATTATAGAGTACTTGTAAAATAAAATATGTGCTATAGAGTAAATGCTCGGTAGTTTCGGAGTATAGGCACATGGTCTTCTCAGCCCATTACACCTATAACAGGATGACATCTTTGCAAATTAGTATTTATGTAAAGCGAAGTTTAATGGCATGGCATTTTCTGATTGGATGGGAATACCACGCCATTCATACTCCCAGAGTACTACCTAATAGTTTTCTTCAATAGTCATATTCTTTTAGTTCTTAATAAATCCTCTCTTTCACATTATCTGTTTGAGTCCATGGGTTGCTTAATATTCATTTCAGTCGTGCATGCAGGCAGTGGGAAACCTTTCGGTGGAGACACTGGAGAAAGGAATGCTCACTCCCAAAAGCAACGTTTGGAGTTTTGGCATTGTTCTTCTAGAGCTACTTACTGGCCGGAAGAATCTTGATGGCCACCATCCCAAGGAAGAGAGGAATTTAGTTAAATGGAGCCGGCCTTTCCTTGCTGATGACTGTCGACTATCACTGATCATGGATCCTCGTTTAAAAGGCCGTTTCCCAGCCAAAGCAGCCAGGACAGTTGCTGACATTGCGCAAAGATGTCTTCAGAAGGACCCCTCAGAAAGACCCACCATGAGAACCGTTGTTAAGCATCTCAAAATCATACAGGACATGAAGTATTCCTGTCGCTTTCCTCTAAGAGAACCGGCAGCCATTTCTGGAAAACTGATGTCGAGGTCACCGAGTCTAAATGGAATCATAACCCCAGCTCCGAGGTTAAGTTTCTCACCTTCACCCCCATCAAGAGCCCGACCATCTGTTTCTCCGACTAGACGACCGGCGCTGCCATTGTCTCTTCCTCCACGTGCTTGTTCCTCTACACTCAGTTTGGAGGAGTTTGAGCGGATGGAAAGCCGTAAATCATCGTCATCAACTCTTCGGAGGACCAGCGTTGAAGGTTTTTGATTGTGTATAATGTTAATTGTTAAAAAGAAATTTTGGGTGCTTTTTTTTTTTTTTCCCTTCTTTTGGTGATTCAACACAATATATACAAGATAAACATGTGGTTCTTCCACCTTTCCATCCCTCAAAAGATGATGAAAGAGAATCCTTTCTTTTGTAGATAGTGCAAGCCCGATCTGGTTTCAATTAGTTTCAACTTTCCTCTAATCCAGAATGCAATTTATATTTTGAGTTTGTATGTTCCTTCTGCTCCTCCCCCTTTTTTAGTTTTATACTACAAAATCTGTTCTGTACAATAAAGCAGGCAATTCATGAAGAGAAATGATAGTTGTAACATTAAATATACAAGTCTTGAACATATTTATTATAAAAGATAAGAAATATGATTCACATAAAAAAATAATTTTTTTAATAATAAGTACTGCATTTTATTCAAAATGAGTGGAAAAACTGTCTGGCATTACTCATTAATGCCTACGTGCTGAGAGACGCATGTTAAATTGAAATTCGTCGGTCAAATTAAGACGCATGTTAAAATTTGAAAAGAAAAAAGTAATGGATACATTGGATGGGTGCCGACTGCCGACGATCCCTTCTTGTCGCGGTCGGCCTCAGCCAACGAGCAGGTCTTTGGTGATCCTTACAAGTGATCGTCCCACCCTTTGGTTTGCATTAATTTTGAAGGGTCGGTCAGGTTGGTAATGATCAGAAATTTCAAATTCCAGATTTCCATAAAAGAAATCTGTGAAGAGGAGAAAAGAAAGACAAAAAATGAAACCAAAAACACAAAAAAGACAAGTTTTTTTCCTTCTTTTTTTTTTTTTTGTCTCGAGTCTTATATCTCGTCAATGCATCTGATCAAATTTTATTTGGAAAGAAATAATGCGCTCATATTATAAAGAAAAATTTTATACACCATACTACTATCTTACTTTCAATTTTATTAAATATGATGTGGCACATTTAACACCATTAAATGATATATTTATTATCATCTAATAGTTATAAATATGTCTCATACTACTTAATATTATCAAAATAGAATGAGTGTGGTATATAACATTACTCTATTACAAATGATATGTTAAACAAACGAGTAATGATATACACTACACTCATCCAATTTTGATTATACTAGATAGTATATGATACATTCATCACCATTAGATAATAAAAAAATATATAATAAATAATTATTTAATAGTGATAAATGTCACATCATATTTAATGGAATGAAAATGAAATAGTAATATAGTATATAGAATTATCCTAAACAAAATATAGACCCTCTGAGGTGGAAAGGTAAATTTTAATGAAAAAAAAAATTTTTGATTGTAAACGAATTTATGCACCAATATATGACCAATATTGAGGTGAAAAGGTAAACTTTAATGAAAACGATCTCTTTTTTTTTTTTTTTCTTTCTTTTTTTTTTTATTAACATCTGACAAAATAATTCACGTTAATATTAATTAACGTACACAGATTGATCCATGAATCCATTTATACGTAGAAAAGCTCATGAAATAAAGAAACGTATTGCAAACTGGAGGAGGAAGACTAGTAAATTATGAGTATACAACAGACGAGCACCCAAAAAAATCTTTTCAGAGTCCAAAAAAAAAAAAAAGAAAGAAAGAAAGAAAGAGGAACTTCAAGAGTGGGAATCATTTTGGCTTTGATCTGCTCCACAGTACTCTTCACTCCCACCTTCTCGCTCTGGAACGGCAGAAACAAGACAGCATTCCTCATTAACTTGTCCCACATTCTCATTGGCGGCTGGCGGCAGGACAAGTGATGCTGAACTTGCCTGTTCCTCAGCTATCAAGCTTGTGAGACCATTTTGCTTCAGATATGTCTCCAATGGACGACTTGCTACTTGAAGAAGACTCATCATGCTCACCCGCTTTGATCCCGCTAGCAGCTCCTCTTCTCTCTTGGGATGGCAATTCAAGTCTAATTGTCCCTTCCCAGTTTCAGCCAATTTGCTTTGGCTCTTGGATTCTAACTCATTTCCTGACCTACCTTCATTCTCTGAAGGATCAAGGTGTGATGATGCATGCCTAGAGTTGCTGTCTACTTCTGCTTCATCCCTACAGATCCATGCCTGTTGATTTCTCTGTGAAATCTCTGCTTCCCGCTCTAATTGACGCTTTTTCTTGCGCATCGTTAGGGTTTTAAAGCGGCGTTTAACTGTCATGCACACAGTGCATGTGCATGTAGGCTTGTGCTTACCCTTCCCGCTAGGTGGCTGGATGCACACAATGCAGGAGCAACCAGGGCGATGTCTGGGGTGTTTGGTTGTGGTAGCAACTGTAGTGCCAGGGTCACCCATGTTGTCTCCTAGAATTGCAGCATTTGCCAACGCATCCAGACCAGAAGATTCAAGGCCCCGGTTTGGCCTATGGCTTGTTACAATTCTTCTTTTCTTGAATTCTATGAAACAGCAAGGTATAATAAGGTCAACAGTATTTTAAAATTTATTGAGATAGAATATGCACTACACACTTTGTAATATGAATATATTAATGTAACAACGTTTGAGCAGGTAATGATTATGTACTTTACATGTATGTCCTGCCATACATAGATCATCAGATTAAAAGATGAAACCAATGAAAAAATGACTGCACATGCCATGAATGCAAACATCAATTGTAGATATTCCTATCCTCCAAATTCCAAGCTCTAGCACAACCATGCATCTGTATTCAAAATCAGTACTTGAAAGAATTTCTCTTTTGAAGTCCAAAGATTGAAGCTTGACCTTTGTGTACTGGCAAAAGCATAAATCATACCAAATGAGTGAGCAAGATCCTTTCAAGGTTGGGCAAATTTTGGGAATAATGAGGCCATTAACCATTTGCGCTCTTTTTTTATTTTATCGACCAGATGAAGTGATATGCTGCTAGCATATGTGAGATGATGAACCTCGCAGGAGACGGACACCCATAGATGAAGTAAAACATTGGCTCGTTTGTTTTCAGAGAGAGATGAGATGAGATGAGATTAAAGTTAAAAAGTTAAATAAAGTATTGTTAAAATATATTTTTTAATATTATTTTTGTTTTGAGATTTGAAAAAGTTGAATTGTTTATTTTATTTTGTATTGGAAGTTGGGAAAGTTGTAATGATTAGATGATATAAGATGAGATGAGATGAGATGTTTTCTGAAAACAAATTAGGCCTAAATATACAGAAAACTCACTTTTGTCCAAGTGGACAAGTCGGCAGTGATTATCTAAATTTTATAAATATATGAAGGGGCACAGAATCTGGCATCATACCCTTATTCAGTCTAAGAAGATTTTCCAGTTCCTTGGGGCTCAATTCATCTGGTGCAGAACATGAACACCTGAGGACAGAACATGGCAAAACATAAAATTTATTGATCAACAAGTTGTCTTGATTAAAAAGAGAACCCAGATAGAAAAACAGTACATGCTTTGATCCCATGCATTTTCTGCACATGTCCAGTTAGGAGGAAGAAGTATTTCAACAGGCAATCTTCGCCATTTGAAGCAACTATCACACTGAGCCCATTGCTCTTGTCCCCTGAAGATCAAGCTTATCATTTCAAGATTAGATGGATTTATCCAACCACAACCCTTAGAAGGAGTTATACGTAGTTTCAAACAAGTAAGTTTGCAAGGAAAAGGAACAGGTTGCCCTTCATTTCTACACCTCATTGGAAAGCGTAATTGGTAACATAACATTTAGTAATTACGTAACCCTTACCCAGTTGAACGGGCAACAAAAATACTTCTCTTTCCAAAAACCGGAGGTTCCTGTAGGACAGAAATAAATAACATATTAGACATTTAAACTAGAGATTAAAACTTGAATAAAAAGCAAAGGAGAAATTTCCAATAGAATTAAAAAATGAGGCAAGGTTAGCAACAATAATAAATTACAACGTGAAACTACTCACATCATACTCTTCAAATTCGTGGTCCTCAATCATGACAATGCTTGGCTTAAGTGTTGGAGGTGGATAGAGTAAATCCTGTGCCTCTTCCCACGTAAGTTTAAGCTCCAGTGCATCTTGACTATCAATGAGCAACCTCTTACTTTTGGACCCAATATTTCGTGCCCTTTTCCTCTCTGGAGTAACGACTGCAGGCAGCAGCAAGCCTTCATGCTTCTCAGACTTAAGCCAACTTACATCACCAGTAGCTGAACTGAAGTGTTTTGATACAGCATTGAAGTGGGGATCCGTGCTTCCCTTAAGTGACTGAAGAAGGCCAGAGAAACCACTTATTATAGGTAGGTTCTCAAAAACACCCGAAAACGAAGTTTCACTTGAATGAGCGCCATTTGGAATGGCAGATGGATAGGTGTCCTGCTTATTGGCAACTATATTAGTATGATGTTTTTGAGTTTGCTAACTGGAAAACTGAAAGCGGCTCATTACCTGCATTGCAATTGAATTTGAAGCCTTCCGGAACCCCATAATAAGCTTTCCTCCAGGATCCATACGACTAAAAGTTACTGCAGCAAAATGAGATAAAACCGCATAAAATGATACTCAATATGCCTTCACATACCAAAGAATACTAGCAATTAAAAATTAAAATCTACATAGTACAGCAGAGGCGGAACTACTAAGGGACTTGGGGGGGCCTTTCCCCCCCCCCTCCCCCCCAAATAAAAAAAATTTTTCAAAATTTGATGAAAATTAAATTTTGAAATGTGTTTTTATAAAGTAGACTATATGAAAATTAGTATTCCCCCCAAAAAACCAGATCTTCTGGTTCCGCCCCTGTAGTACAGTAATAAGTTAGCAAGGAGGCAGGTATGAATCAGAACCTAATGCAAAGGCAAATGATTGAATATACTATCAAGCATTGGGAATCAACATTACAATAGTTGTTCCATTGGAGAAAAAGAAATAAGCCAGACTTTAGTTTTACTTGTTTAAGCAAACCAGTACAGAAAGGTGGCAGCTGTCTTAGCTGCCATGGTTTGTGTCCTGTATGCGGAGGGGAGCCGGAAACCTTAAGAGTACCTGTTCCTTGGATGTAATTTTGTCAAAGTAATGTGATGAGAGTCTCCATGACCACTGGATATTAAAGAGTTTTCCCAGTTAACTATAACAGAATGGATCAACAAAATATTGCAACCTCATGCTGAGCTGGTGGTAGAATTAGACAAAGAACATGTTTTCCTTCCATGTGCCATCATCATCATGGATACTGTGTTTAGTATAACAGGAACGAAGGGGTTCATGAAGGAAAAGAACCGAGTACTTTGGAGATAGAAGGTTCAGCAAGAAAGACCCTGTTGGAGAAAAGCTCAGCACGCATGGGAAGAATAGAGAACAACTGAAGCTCAATGTAAACCTCCTCCAATAGGGTTCCCAAAAAAAAAAAATTGATGCTGCTGTTAAATGTGATTTCTCAGTGGCTGCTGCTATATGTAGTGACCACACAGAAAGGATAGAAAAAATCTGGACGCAAAGGATTTGTTCATTACAGTGTTGCTGAAACTAGAGGTGGAAGCCCAGAAAATTCGACTAGAAGGGAACACCTTAAAGGAAATCAATGCAATCAAAGAAGGAAAGTTCCAAGAAAACTGGAGAATAGCGGCAGAGGTTGGGGACATAAGAAATATAATTCAGTCAAAGAATGGTTGGAAGTTGAATTGGATCCTGCAGGAAGCAAATGTAAGAGCTCATAACATCGCACAATGGGTGGCTAGGAATCTGTTTTTTGGAAGACTCAATGTATCTAATATTCCTAGCCATTTGGTAGGGGAAAAGGTGCTCTTAGATCCCCATAATATGCAAGGTTCTTCATCAATAAAATAATGTTATCTTATTTAGAAAAAAAAAAAAGTACGCAATGCCATGAAGGATGGGGGAGGGCTATCCTGTTGGTGCCATGTGCTCAAGGAGCATCCACAATGGACCCCCCAAATCAAAAGAAGCATAGAGGACCTAGTCAAAATACTAAAGCAGTACCTATTACCTGATAAAGCTTAATTGAAACACGTCTTGGAAGCACATATGCAAGTAGCACGTAATGAAGGCACGGTAATGATCAATGAATGATAAAGACATACATAGTTTTACCAGATTGCATTGCATGGTTTACTAAATAGTTATACATACTCTGTTTTAAGTCATGCAGCCATTGAGGATACCTGTATCTCCAGCTTGCAGCTGCATTGACTGTATGCAGGGTGTAACCCCCTCCAAAACATACATTCTGCTGTTATTATTAGGCCAAAATCTGAACTGAAACACCCATTCTTTGCCCTTCACATCTTGAATCCTCAGAGGAAGACCCTCTGGTTGAGAGATAGGAGGAAAATATGCCTGCAACATGGTTGGAAAGAAACCTTTTAAGTAATGATAACTATGGAAACAAGGATCATTAACCATTTACAGGCTAGGATAATTCACCAGAAAACTTACTTCAGCACATGCTTTTGGGAGAACCAAACGACCAATTCGACCTGCATCACTGGCACTCAGCATCTTTTCAAACAATGGCATGATAGTGGAATTCGAGCTTGAAGATATCATAATTAAGGAAATTGCCATCTGACACTGAATAATCATGAATATTACAACATACATAGCATTCAGTGTGAGGTTCCAGAGAGGAAAAAAGTAAATACTTTCAAATGTAAAAACGACGGAGTATGGATACTCTCCAGATATTTGCTGTAACTCATGGTCTGTAATCCTTGGCCAATAACGAGGAAGTAACTGGTTCCTTCCCCGTCCTTCAGCAGGTGGCCTTGCAACACGTATTTGAGAAACCAAGCCAGCATTTGCTTCCAAGCCACTGGCAAGATCCGACCTTGGGGGCTTTGGCAAAAGATGGCGAGACCTGGGCCCCTGTAGGAATGGAGAGGATGTCTTGCTATTTTCCCTTTCATCAACAACAGCATTAGGAAGATTTGAATTTCTCGAAGGAGAAGGCGCTCCCAAAGACATGCTCAAATTTGTCTGTGGCAGTGTTTCACATGCATCTTTTGTTCCTATATTTGCTTTATACATGTCTGGTTTGGTAGTGTTAGACGATCCATTGCATGCCCGACTAAAATTTGAGAAACACGTGCTTCCAATCTCTCCAGAAGAAGGAAAAACTTCCTCCAGTTTCAATTTCCCAAAAGATCCATTTGTGTCAGCATTCTGAGATTGAAGCAAGTGCCTAAGCCCATTACACTCTGCATTGTTCCCCAACTGGGTAAGCTTCATTTTGTCAATACCACTTCGATCCAGTTGGTTGTCCACAGAAGTGGAACACATTTGATTGATGTTATCAACTTTAGATATTCCAAATCCATTAGGCTTTTCATTGCTCGAAATCTGCAAATATGTTTCATATAATTAACTCAGAATTACATAAAATTACTCTTTGTTAATCTAATATATGCAAGGACAACTGACTCACAAGTGTCACAAATTCATTCTGTAAAAGCAGTAACATGTTGACCAGAAAGAATTTACTTCCCTTTACAATTGTTTAGTGATCTATCTGATTATCTGTTTGTCATCACTATAACTGAAGGATGCACTACAGATGGCAGGAACCAATTTACACCCAAGGAAAGGTGGGTCGTAAGTGAAGACTGTCTGAATGAACCCTTTCTTGAATAGGGTATGCCAAACCTCACATATTAATTACATTACATATTGATATTGATGTTTAGAAATGAGCTCTGAAGCATTCATATGAATTTCTACAAAGCCAATAAATTATGCATTTTAATGCTGAAATTATTATAAGATCATTATATCAAAAAATGCAATCCTTTATAAAAGTATACGCGGCTATTGTTCTAATAGCAAAGATTAATAAATATGTACGTAAATTGATCTTACAGGGGCGATTCCTGACTTCTTAGCACAGTTTAGACAGCTAACACCACCACAATCAAGCAGCTCAAGCAGAGAATTGGAAACAATGCATCCACAGTGGAGAAGCTGCTGAAACCAGGAGTAATTTAGTTTGCAAGTAAAACATAGCAGTATATATGGGGCTTAAAGAATACAAATTATTTAAAAACTGTTGGCTTCTGGTTTACCTTTCCACATGAAGCGCACTCCCTCCAACCAGATTCCTTTGAGTGAAACACATCACAAAAAATTGATTGCTCATATGCAGACCTAGAAGTCCATCATTTTCATCAAGTGGATACTAATTTGTTCAACTATATTCAATATATTCACAAATGAAAATATAAATCCATACATGGTTGTGTGTATTAAATATATAGATAGATAGCATGCAATGAATACAAATGAATGATGTTGTGCGCAAATTGTCAAACCCAAGCCCTAGATCTTAGGGCTAGGGCTGAGTTTTGGATTTTGGCCCAAAGGCCCACGCATTTTCTGAGTTTTCTCAAGGGCTGCCAGGCTACTCCCAGCAGCCCAAATATTTTTCTGTCGGCATTAAGCCCAAGAACACTGACTTCAGCCTCAAAATCCTAGATTCCAAATTGTATCGGACCGTGTTGCCCAGCAGCATAGAAAACCCTCCTGTTCTTGATTTTCATAAGCTACCAAAAGGGAGAACCACATCCATTTTACCTCTACTGTGCCACCACTGCCTCCTGCTGCTGAACAAGGATTCGCCATGTCAAACCACCACCAGCAAACCAAAAACCAGACACTGCGACTCTAGGTAATCACAGCCTCAAAAGCACTCTCTTTTCTCCCTCAAGAATATTAGTTTGGCTCACTACAGCCCCCTATTTCAGGCTGCCTGAGAATTGGAAAATACACCACCACATTCCACAATTAGCCATTGACAGCTACTCTAGCATCAAAAGATCCCGGATCCTCTTCCTTGCTAACCAGTGCCTCCCAAGACCTTGAAGGTGAGGAATCACATAACTTGTTGTAGCACCAAAAATCAAGGTTGCCGCCAGCAACTTAGACAGACCTAGAACCCTATTCCCTATCTATTATTGCACGTAAAAGGATTAGAAACTTGCACTTGAGGCCCCAATACATGCTAATGTAGCAGAACACACACAAAACACCAGCTGTCATGACCTTGGCAGCATCACAGCAACTCCTGATATGATTATTGGACTTCTTCTGGTACTTTAGTGCAGAAAGGTTTTAATATATATCTCTGTTCAGTTAATGGCTGGTGCACTTTGAAATTAACAGTTTATGGGGACTCATCTTTCATTCGAGAGGTTTGTCAGCATGCTTTTAAGTTGAGAAAAAGTCCAGATCTTCACATCTGGATGCACACTTCAGATGGCTGGTTCTCAACCCTTTCTGCCTGGATTTTACTAGGAGAAAGAGGCCCTGTCTCAACCTTGTTTTCCCAACTTTGGAATCCTGTTTTACCCAATAAAGTGGCTGTTTTTCCTCTGGAAATTTTCGCACAATGGAATTGCAGTAGATGAAATGGTGCAAAAATGTGGTGTTAACTTGGTGTCTAAATGTGGTTGTCGCACTCTTGGTCTCTCAGAAAGTATTAATCATGTGTTTCATGAATGCTCTTTGATTGCAGAGGTCAGGGCATATTTCTCTGCTTCATTTAATTTCCCCTATACTTCTCTTAATAGATGGATCGAAAAATCTTCTCTACTGTGGTCTTATTTTACTGGCAATGATTAATTTTGTCAAATTGCTTCACTGGTTTTAGCACTTATCTATTGGGAGATTTGGCTTGCACGAAATCTGTCGAGATTTGAAGGTTTAATCAGGTCTAAGGACTATAGGTTTCTCAGAAAGTATTGATCATGTTTTTCATGTATGCTCTATGATTACAGAGGTCTGGGCATATTTCTCTGCTTTGTTTGGTTTCCCCTATACTTCTCTTAATAGTTGGAAGGAAAAATCTGCTCTATGGTTGTCTTAGTTTACTGGCAATGGTCAATTTTGTCAATTTTCCTGACTGATTCCATCACTTATCTATTGGGAGATTTGGCTTGCATGAAATTTGTCAAGATTTAAAAGTTTAATCAGGTCTAAGGACTACATCATTAAGAAAGTTGTAAAATTGCAGCAGGAGCTAAAATTCTTACTTTAACCTCAAAGATTGGTCTCAAGATTGTATGCTGAAATTCCTAATATTCTGTTTCTTCCCATTCTAGCAGTAAAGATTAGAAGGCCTTTTTCGATCAAGCGGCTGCCAGCCCCTGCTGATTCTCTTGAACTAAATGTTGATGGGCATCTAAAGATAATCTGGGCCCCACTGGTTGTGGAGTAGTCCTGAGGTCTTCATCATGTTTAGTTATATTGATTTTCATGTTTTTCGAGTGTTGGAACTAACATTCTTGCTGAACTGCTCTAAAGTTTGGTTTGCTTACTTGTTACCAACTCAACATTCTCAAGTTAAATGAGGAAACGTATTCTCTTATCACTGTAAATTGGGTGAAACACGGTACTAGGCCCCCTTGGAGATACTTTAGCCTTTGGGAAGACATCCTACTTCTTTTTTACTCGATGGATGTCACCATCCAGTATGGAGAGGGTAATGGCTTAGCAGATGAATTAGCAAATTATGGTGCAGCTGGTAATGATACTTTCAATCAATTTCTCACTTCCCCAAGCAGCTTATGGGACTCTATACTTCAGACAAAGCTGGACTTCCCAGCTTTTGTCACTAGTTTTTCATTTTATGTCTACATATAGGAGAATAGTTTACGTCTAGGAATATAGTCTTTTACAAGACTTTGGTTTTTGACTTTTTGTAATTGCCAAAGTCTTCTAATTGCACATAGTATTCCTCTGCTGAAAGTAAAGGTTGATTAATAAAACTTGGGGTCTTGTACTGTTTCCAGAAAAAGCATAACAGCAACTCCAGACAACTCCAGACAACTAGTAAAGCGTGATCTTCTCAAAATAGACTAGTCTAGATTTAAGGAACACGCATAAATCACATGTACATCACCCACACACAGCATGTAGCATCTTTTAAGTATAGTTCCATGACTCAATAGCCAGATTTTCTCAAAGTCAAAATTTCGATATAATTACACAATAAGCATGAACAAACATATATCAAACCATGATTTTTGCATATTTGACTTTTTGGACTCCATTTAGGTTACTATCATATGGTATTCATAGCAAAAAGAAAACACCCAGAGAGAGAGAGAGAGAGAGAGAGAATGAACCATGTGCATACCCAAAACATGGCATGCATAATTCTTTAAAAATTTTGTCAAAATCTGATTAAAGCTTAAAAAGGGGTTACTGTTAACAACCCCAATTGACCCTAGAGACCATTTTTCATCATGAAGGCACTAAAAGCTCATAAATTTCGTAATGCATAAAAGGGGTTGCTGTCAGCAACCCCATAATGGCCAAACAGCCACTGATTTGTGAAATTGCATGCACCTTTTACATGCCGAAGAAATGAAAACATGTGCATACATCTATGCATAGCATGTAGTGGAGTCTAGGAATAAAAATGCATGTATAAAGTCAGAATTTCAGCATATGCTTGTACAATGCTCAGTGATCTGTTTACAAGTGCATGCATTTACACATTCAAACAGCATGTGAGATGACCCAAAGCATTCACTTATGAATCATGAAAGCGTTACGAACTCATCCACAGCTCATAAACATGTTAAGTGATGCCATGCATGATAAAATAGATGGTATATTGCATAATACAGCTACTGCCATCCACTGAACAGCATCACATTCAATTTAACATGAAATTGTCAAAGCATGTCCTACTCAAAATACCTTGCTGGAAATTCCAGCAAGGTAGCCCTCAAAAGAAACTGTCAAATGGCCTGTTAGAAACAAAGTTATGACCTTACAAACATGCCACCGGCCCACCGGCCTACAACTTTTAGATTAAGGTGTGCTGAGATAGAAATTGGTACTATGGTGTATGCGATGTCTTTTTAGAAGTTGTTGACGTGACTGTTATGCTTTATGTACGTAACCATGATCATATTCTTCTTGCCAAACATGTAAGAAGAATGTTCATTTTCAAAGTTATATTGTATGTACATGCTAATCAAACACATCATCTATAGCCTAGTCCTTGTTAACTATGTTACAAGCACCCATATTTATGAGAATTGTGAATGTGAAAGAGCTTTTATGTATGCTTCCATTATACCATGATGTATATTTTTTTTATTGGCACTAGGTGTCCGAGGACAGCGTCCCGACTAATCTTAAAGTGCACAGGCCCTCGGCAAGGAGTTTCCCACAAGTGCACCTCGGATAATTCAATGAATCCCCTAGTCCGATGGCCCCTAGAAATTATTTGCACCCAAGAGGATTCGAATCTTAGACCTAGAGGGAGAATACCACCAAGCAAGGTCTTTACCACTTTAGCCAACCCCTTGGGTACAATGATGTATATATTTTTATTAGCAATTAAAAGTGAAAGAAAATGAAGGAAAAGAAAGGATGGGGTAAGGTAAGGTAAGGTAAGGTAAGGTAAGGAATAAATAATGAATGACTGGATGATCGATTGTAAATGTCTTCATACTTGGCCACAACGATAGAGGTTTATGGTACTAGAGGTGAGGTGAGGTGAGGTGAGGTGAGGTGAGGTGAGGGGCAGATTTCAACTCCAGGAATGGCTCACTGGTAGTGCACCCAGTGATGTCCACTCCAGAGAATGACTAGGTTCTTGCCTGTTAGTTCCAAGAAGAGCCAAAATCACAAAGATTGCTAACCAGTGTAGACGTGGTAAAGATGTGCCCGCCAATGAGGTTTAAAAAGGAAATGTGTTAATGAATACATGTATACAAATGAAATTTTTATATTATGAATGTGATTTACAAATAAAATGTTATTTTATTATATTGTTTATTGTATGAAGTAGTTGCTTAGTGCGTATTCGATTCAGTTTTATTTTTGTATTTATCATCTCAGGTAATGATCATGAATAAGATCAATATCAAACTGCAGATAAGACATGACTCAGGAAGAAATGGCTCAGGGAGAAAAGGCGGACACTTAGATCATTTATAGAGATTTTGGTTCATGTTTTATATGTGATCATGTGATTTAGCACAAGATTTAGAAAACTTTTAATAAGTGCTATATATAACTCTTTTTTTTTTAATAAAGTTTGATTTGTTTTTGCTTATGGGATCTTTATTCCTAGCACTTAAAACGATTTTTAGATATTACTAACGTTCCCGACCTTGGAGGGGGTGTTACACAAATTTCTCCGACGAAAGAAGGAAAAAATAAAGCCACATTCCACGCGACACCAAAAATAGAAAGGAAACAAAACTCTGAAAATAGGAAATATATGGATTATCTAAAATCAAAAAGACCTCCTAATTAAGGCAGCGGCCGTACAACTATATACGAGATTGGATATGTAGATTACCCGCACTTATCACAGAGGCTAGCGAATTCGCCGGATCGCAGAGCCCACCCTTTCCCCCATTCGGTCGACGTGGAGGCCCCGCACAGTAAATTCATGCAAGTCTTTGACGCCATTCCCGAAGTCGATTCTGTCAATTCCACGATATCAAACCGAATCGGTAAAAAAGATTTTTTCAAAAACAAAATCCCTAAATACTCCCTTTCCAAGATTTAACCAATACATCTGGTAAATTACGAGAAGATAAAAAATATTGAAAAAGAGCTGGCCTTAATTTACTATATATATGTTCATCACCATACCGAAACTACTTCACTCTCATATATGATTTACACAAAGGAAACGGAACGTCTTCTCTATTCTGAAACGAAGTTCTCTCTTCCGCTTAGTCGCCGAGCTACCGAGCTCTGATCAGGATAGTTTGTGATAATCGAGTCGGAGAAGTCGACAGATCAGGGGGCGGCAGCTTAAGATTCCGGAGAGCGGAGAGTTGAAAGGGCGGTCGAGGAGGGCTTTGAGGGGGAGTAGGAGGAGGCGTGTGCATGCAGAGCAAAGCGCACAAAATGCATGCACGATGATGAGACTTGAAGGCACGGCCAACTCCATCTCTCTCTCTCTCTCTCTCTCTCTCAACCCATTTCGCTTTCCCACACTTACCCCTTTTCCTTTTTTTATTTCTTATTTAAAAAAAAAAAAAACCGAATTCAAATATAATTTGAGAGAACGAGGAAAATAAAATGAGAAGAAAAAAAATGACTCGCTGTTGTAGGTATAATTCAAACACTCGCTTTCTATTGGTGTTTAATTACTGTATAATACCGAGATTGACCTTGGAAGCAACTCGAAGAGCTAAGCGACAGCGAGTGTTCTTGTTTTGTGTTACAGCGAGGGGAGCGTGGCAAATAGGGCGGCAGAACAACAACGTAAAACGCGCCACCAGACGCTTTTTCGGGTTTTTAATTAATTAATTAAATTCAACCCGATCGGATAAATTTGGAAGGCAGGCATGCAATTAAGAATAAAGAGAAACTAAGAGAGTGAATTTACTGAAACGTCCCATCGGCGATTAGATTAGATTTGATTTGGATCGTCCAGAAATTGGAGTGTTGGCGGGCGGATGGTCATCGTCATTCCCGAGTCCACTCCCTGTCCTTCACCGTCCAACCAAATTCTTTCTAAGTGTGTCTGTCTGCCTCTCGAGTGTCAACTACTCTCTCATGTTACCGTTGATTAATCTCTCTCTCTCTCTCATATATATTTGTATGAAGGTGATGTCATTTATACGTATATATATATATATATGTAAGGAGGTGATGATGTGGCCAAAATTACGTGTGAGTTTAAATAGAAATGTAAAAATGTCAAATCATATATCATAGTTAGATTGAGGTGTATTAGGTAAGATTTCTTTGTAACATTTCATCATGACATGGATAAAAAAAATTAAAAACAAGAATAATATTACATATCACTATTATATTTTACTTTTATTCTAATGTATAATTAAATATGATATTTTTATTATAGATCATTTCAATTTTACAAAAAAATCATAGATTGATGGATAATGTTTTAAATAAAAAAATTGTAATATCACGTTTACATTACTCTAAATTATTAAAATGTTTGAAGAAAAACATTGTAAGAAATCTTAATTGATAATAATATTACATTGTTAAGCTTAATAATAGTGATCTATATATCACTTTTTTTTTTTTTGAAGTATCTATATATCACCCTTAATAACTAAAGGCGTAAATCTCAGATAATAATAAATAGATACTAATATTAATAGTGAGAACTATTTTAAGAGTGTGTTGATTTCTTGGACGTGTCTGCTCTTAAAACAAAATAAAAATTTGAGACATTCGTGGTTCCTTCATTTTGACAAATTATAATAAATCAACACACTTCCAAAATAGTTCTCACTATGGTAAGAATATTACAGACCCGAACCTCTTCTCCTTCTTCTTCCCCTCCAAGAGAGTCTTCGAATTTTTACTACACAAGATGACAGTCCACAAGCATTAAACCATTGTTCACCACTCATTCTTTTCTTCCTCAAAACAAAATTAAATTGGATTATGAAATAGAAATATGTTATCAAAATTCATCTCTCTCTCAAAACCATTATGTTTCTAACTCGTCAAGTTTCTATCAAATGGTGGAAAAAATACAATTATGATCATATCTTAAAAATATTTTCAAAAGCTACCAAGACTCCAGAAGTTATAGTCCAACGGAGCAGATTTCAAGCGCAATTAGCATCCATCACTAACAAGAAGAATTTGAAAAAATTAGCCAAAACAATATCACAAGTTTCAGATAGTGATGATGAAGAAGAAGCACAGCATCTCGCCAGATTATCTCAATTACAACAACCCGCATTATCATCAGTCCATCAGGCCTCTCAATCTCAACAGACGCCTCATTCTCAGGGTAACTTAGCCACCTCTCATTCTCAAGATTACTCACCCTACCATCCAGCAAATTTGATGGATTTCTAAGATCCTTTCGATCTGGAATTAGCAAATTATGACTCTAAGATTATGTGATCCAGAAGATTATTATACTGTTCATGACAGATTATTGTCGAGAAAAACGAAAAAAGACTTTGTACATATTGTTCCAGTTCACGTGTTAATATTGTAATATCGGTTTGTTTTTAGTGTCGGCTGATATTGTTCATGTATTATTAGGATTACTATTTTGTACTATTCTAATATCTATATAAAAGGGTTTGTGAAGGAAGAAGGGCATTCAGAATTTTCCATCTGAAGCATCTTCCTCTCTCGCCCAAACCACTCCACTCCAGTCCTTTTCACTTTGTAAATCTTCATTTCTTCATGTATTCTGCTTCCAACTCCTTTGAGAATTAGTCTACTTGTAAGTATTATGTTTTTAATGAAAAAATTTATTTTGTATATCTTTTCTATATTATTTATTTTCTCATGCAAATGGTCGGTTATACCGTTTACTTTATCTGCTATCATGCATATGGTTGGTTTTACCGCCTATTATTCTTATTAATATTATACTATTATTAGTATCTATTTATTATTATCTGGGATTTATGCCTTTGGTATCACAGTCATTGATGATTATATTGTTATATTATTATATTTTATTACCTGGTTTCCATGATATATATAAGTTAAAATGTCTAAATTGTAATTTAAGGCTTGAATTAGAAAACTTGATGAATAACATAAAGGATCTTAAGAGAAAATAACAATTGATGAGACAATATTATACATTAATGATGTTTAAATATCATATATATCAAAGTAGACAAGCGACAATAGAATTATATAAAGCTGACTGCGACTTCTTAAGAAATGAAATTAAAAGTATAAGAAATTATTTGAGGATCCTTACTTTAAAAAAAAAAAAAATCACTAATACAAATTTTTACAATGATAACCCATAGTAAAAGAGAATGAAGTATAATATGAAGCTTGTGTTGGTAGCCATGAAAATTCATTGGTCAGCTCATTCATGCTGAAAGGCTTTAGGGGTGGTTCCGGTGGTGTTCCCTCAAGTTTCTAATTTACTTATTTCTCTTTAGATATAAAAAATATTTGTTTAAAAATATGTTTCAATGAATTCTTTATTTAAACCTAATGAATCCACCACTAGTATCCCCATTGAACTTGATAACATCAACCAAGAAGATTACAGTATAATAAATATAGAAATAAATCTATAAGATTGGACAATTCCTAATATTCCAAAAAGTCAAATATACAAACATTCTACTTTTTCTTCTAAATTATCATTTCTTACAAATTATATAATTAAAACAATAGAAAAAATCATTAGTTTAAATAATGATTATGAATCATTACAACTATTAAAAAAGGAAGCTATTAAACACCATAAAAAATAAAAATATTATTTCATACATATTGAACTAGTACAAGTAGTTATAAAACCACTCACAAGAAGTGGATTAAACACCTCAGTATTACTCTATTTAAGAGACGGAAGACACTATAATTTTTGTGATTCATTACTTGGAATGGTAGAATCAAGATTGTTCCAAATACCAGTTTATTTTAATTGTTATTCCAATTATTATTTTTCATTATTTGATGCTAATATTTTACATGTTTTAACATTAAATATTAAAACAAACGATTACCAGATAATGAAAGGATCACATCCTTTAACAGTAGTTTATAGGATCCATTATAAACTAATGAAAACAACATTAGAACCACAAACTCTTATTACCAATCTAAAAGGATATACATTATTATTACAATCTAGTACACAAAACTCTAGTGTACAAATTTCTAAACAAATCAATTGAAATCAAATTACTCTCCCTAATGAATGACAATTAGAGAATATAACTCAATTACCTAAGGTAAAAAATAATTCTAAAGATGATATTGACTATATAGATAAAAAAATGGGCGGAACAATTCAAATAGATTTTCAGCCTTCTAGAAGATCTTTATCACATTATTCTTCTCCATTACCTTCTAGTTATAATACACCCAGATATGTTCTTACATCAATCTCTCGGAATATATCTCAAAATTTTGACACTAGATCTTCTGACACCAGATCTCAGAATCTTGACACATAGATTCAAAAAATTATTCTCGGAAATATTATTGATACGCTAGTATATACTGTTAACCATCCAGATAAGGCATCCACCATTCATATTCCTGAAAATGAACATTCTTCTCCAATATATTTACAAATAGTTGGAGATGATACTCAAATATATACCCTAAATAAAGAAGAATTTAAAATTAACAAATAATATCTCAAACAAGATTATATGAAAGAAGAAAATAGTTATAAAAAATTAGTATATTTCTCAACTTTTATAAAAATAAAAAGAAATTATATTCAAGAAAAATATTATGAGTATTTAGAGAAAATACATATTAATATACATTTATTTACATGGTTTGAGATTTATAAATTAAATAAATTGTCTACCATAAACAGGACTACGTACTAACCAATAGATTAAAGAAGATAATAATCAAATTGTTTATGAAGAATACTCTCATTTTGAAATCATCAAGTTTAATCAAAGAAATACTCAAATTTTGATTTCACCAATAACAAAATATAATAATATAAGAGAAATTCTATTTGCAGTCCCTACTTGGGGACTGCATGTGCAGACTCTTTATTAAATGAGAAAAAGTATCATTTCAAGAGGGATAGTTCTGTAATTTTAAAAAGTTTTAAAGATAAAATTGCATAGACTTGCATTGCAATCCCTAAATGAGAACTGTATCCAGCATTGCTCATAATATAAACACTGATAAAAATATTTATAATATAATCCAACAAAACAATTATACCAATTTATATCTAAAAACCATGGGTAAACAATTAGAAAGAATTGAAACTCAAATATCTTTTATAAAACCCATTATTAAAGAAGTAAAAGAAACCCCTTTATTTGTTCCCCATGAAATTTCATCTCATTTAAAACTATTTTTTTTCAAAAACAAAAATGATTTATTGGAACAAATCTCTAGTAAATTAGAAAAATTAACTATGAATAATACTGCATTTACCTCAAAACAACCACATATTAATGTATTAAGCAAGACAGACTCATATGTATTATCTGACTCTGAAATTAATAATATTGAAAACCAATTTAAAAATAAATAAGAATAAAGGATATCATGTTAATAATTTTTCAGCCAGGGAATCTAAACATCATATTTCTATTTCTCGTAAAATGTATCCGAGGCCTACGCCACTGGATATGCAATTTGAAGAAAAAGAATATATAGTAAGATCTGTTTTCGCACCAAATGTATTATATGAATGGAACATAAATGGATTATCTAAGTATGAAATATTAAATTATTTTCAAGAAATGATTATGGTTACTAACCTCTATAAAAGTAATAGAAAAATTGATCACCAAATAGCACATATTATTGTTACAGGGTTTACTAGCCAATTAAAAGGTTTGTGAGATTACTATCTTTCACATGAACAAATGACACAAATATTAACTGCATATAAATATGATGAAAACATGCACGTGATTAAAATAGAAAATGGTTTGCCATTAGAAGATGCTGTAAATATTTTAATATATGCATTAACTAAATATTTTGTTGATGATCATGTTCAATTTAAGGAAAGAACTAGTGATTTATTGATTAATTTAAAATGCCCTCAATTATCTAATTTTCGTTGGTATAAAGATGTATTTCTAACTAAAGTTATGATCAGAAATGACTGCCAATAGCCATATTGGAAGGAAAAGTTCATATCCGGACTTCCATATTATTTCGCCCAAAAGGTACAAGAATCATTAGTAAAATCAGATAGTACTATTGACTTTCATAATGTCACATATGGTGATATAATAAGTAATATTAATAGAATTGGTTTAAATATGTGCAACGATTTAAGATTAAAAAAGTAAATTGAGAAAGAAAAGAAATTTGCTAGAAAAGAATTAGGTATCTTTTATATACAGTTTGGTTATACCCCATTATTAGCCCCTTCAAGAAGACACAAAAAAAAAAAAGAATTTATAAGAATTATTCTAAAAAAAACAAAGATACAAAAAACCCTATAAAAAGATAAAAGATAAACAAATATATAATAAACCAATAAAAAATCATAAAAAGACTAATAAAAAAAAATAAATTGTTTGTTATAAATGCGGAAAAGTTGGATATTATAAATCAAATTGTAAAGTCAAACAATAGATTAATAAACTAGATATATTTGAAACATTAAAAGAAAAATTATTAGACATTTTTATAATATATTCAAGTGAAGAGGAAGAAAGATCTTAAGAAGAAAAAAAAATCTATCAATTAAAATAATCAAGTTCTTCAGAGCAATCTTCTGATAGTGAATTTGAAGAATATGAAGTACATATTTGTAATTATCTAGATAAGGATAATTGTATTTATAATAAAACTATTAACGTACTTTCAAAACAAGAATATATTATATTAGAATTAAAAGATAAAATTAGTAACCCTCAAGAAATAAAAGATTGCTTAGAAAAGTTAAAAGATATTTTTAATAATCAAAACACTTCGGTAACGCCATCCTCAACACCTTACAATTTTTCAGAAATAATAAGAAGATTTAAAACTGAAAAACAAAAAATTACGATACAGGATATACAACAAGAAATTAATGAGATAAAACAAGATATTAGAAATTTGAAAATATCCAATCTTAAATTAAAAGTTTCAAATGAACAATTATTACAATAAATTATATTATTAAAAATTGAGAAAATGGAAATAATTTTCATGATAAAGAACATAATAAAGAACAATAAGAGTGTTCAAATTTAGTTATAAAAGATGAAATAGATAATTTCATTAATATCCTTGATAAAATAAATTTTGAAAAATGGTATGCTAAAATAACAATTTTAATTAATCAAGAATTTTCTTTCACTACAATTACCCTATTAGATACATGAGCTTATTTAAATTGTATACAAGAGGAATTAATACCTTCTAAATATTTTGAAAAGACAAAAAAAACATCGTCCCAAGTCAAAGGATCAAAATTAAATATAAATTATAAATTATCTAATGCACATATTTGTAATAATTGAATTGGTTTTAAAACAACATTTATTTTAGTAAAAAATATTAATACTAAAGTAATATTGGGAAATCATTTCTTTGTCCTACTTTACCCTTTCTTTGTAATAGAAAAATAAATTTTTACTAAAATATTTGGACAAAAAATTCAATTTAAATTTTTATTTCACCTGTATTAAAAGAAATTAACTCTTTGAATGAAGTTTCATTAACCAGAGAAATTAATTCTTTAACAAAAAACATAACAATTAAGTTTTTATTTATTCAACTAAAGCTAGACCAATTAAACAAGTAAGATTTCTTTGTAATATTTCATTATGACATGGATAAAAAAAATTAAAAACAAGAGCAATATTACATATCACTATTCTATTTTACTTTTATTCCAATGTATAATTAAATATGATATTTTCATAATAGATCATTTCAATTTTTTCATCATAGATCGTTTCAATTTTACAAAAAAATCATAGATTGATGGATAATGTTTTAAATCAGAAAATTGTAATATTGTGTTTATATCACTCTAAATTATTAAGATGTTTGAAGAAAAACATTGTAAGAAATCTTAATCAATAATAATATTAGGTGATTGATATAGTATTATTAAGGGTGATATATTGATATATAGATACTTAAAAAAAAAGGTGATATATAGATCACCATTATTAAGTTTAACAACGTATATTTAACCCATTTAATTGATTTTTATTTTTATATTTTTGAATAATTCTATGATAAATTCATTATTTGTCTCAATATTAAGAATTTGGATGACAACTGTAGGAAGAGTTGAAAATGTTGCGGTTTGGTGAAAAAATATATACTCTACATTCTAAAGAGATTATAATTATTTTTAGTAATAAGATAATTAATTAGGTGAAGTCATGGCCGGCAAATTTGAGCTACATTGGTCATTTCAATACCTCCACTTACTTGCACATGCATAGATTACACATCATTCATCGTCTTCATGCAAATCATATTTTAGTGGCAATAAGTAATACAATCTGTTAACCCAACATGAATATAATATGATAATAGTAGATTTGGATTTAGTCTTAATGGTTTGGGTAAAAATGGATTAACTCGTTAAGACGCTATTGCTTAACGGGGTCAACCCGTTATGACCCGTTAAAATTACATTAATACCCTTATACCGAAAAACTAAAAAAAACCCTTGCACTAAAAACTCCTGCTGCACTCTCAATCACTCGACTCACTCACTCACATTCATCTTCATTCTTCTCTTGCAAAAGGCTACCATCTTCTTCTTAACCCTATCTCGCCGCTCAACTTGTAATACCTGAATCCTACTACGTAAGTTCTTACGTCATTTATTAATTTTTTAAGTTAAATATTTTGAGATAAAATTTTTTATTATTTTATTTTAAGATGAGTGTGCTTTTATTTTTATGTGGATTATTAAAGTTATTCAAGGGCATGATTTTTAAGACCTTACAATATTTTTCTCTCAAGCCCACTAATTTTTTACATATTCAAGAAATGACCCAAATTGTCTCCACCATAGGATGGGTTGGTAAGGGAAATATCCTCTCCAAATTTAAACTCCACCGTCCATCTCCCTAACTTATGGGATAAGTTTTGACTAAAGCAAAAAATCCCTCTCACCCCTTGAATCCGTCGACTTCCAAGGCAAGCAACTAAATTTCCTTTTTCCTTTCCATGCATCTGTCGGTTCTAAGGCAAACAAAAAGAGAAAAATTTCTAAGCCCTATCCAAGTGGAGTCCCTTCCTTCACACGAGAGACCCTCTTGATTTCCTTAAGCCCGCACGATTTATCTCTTTTCTTCAAGCCGATTCCTTCCATTTCCTAAACTTAAGACCCAATCGAAGCTTCTTCAAGGAGAACGATTGTGTGGGTGAGTTTCTATGATTCTAGTTTCTAGTTTGGGATTTTGGATCTATGGGTTTAACCTAGGGTTTTTTTTTAAAGAAATTTTCCTGCTTGTGTTCCGACTGTGAATCTTCGGGTTTCCTCTTTCTCTTCCTGGTTGATGCTTGTTTTCGTAACTTGAAAGGGAGACAAGTCAGATGATGCTCTTATCCTTCAGATTTCTTGCGGGCTGAAATCATGCTAAACAAACTCGTGCCATTTATTTGGGGTTTTTGGATTTCTGAGTTGTCGAGTGTCATGTAGCAGTTTCTAGACTGATTTCTCACTTTTTCCTCTAATAGTTGTTCTAATTGGGTGGTAATCAAGTATAGGAGTGATGGCCTTTATGTGTTATACTCTGTTTTGTGTTCCAGTCATGTGTTTTTGCAAGACATCTTGTTGTAGTCCTTTCTTGTATTTTCTTGAGTTTAAGCCATGTTTTAATTATGCTAAGTCTTGCCTTTATGTGTTAAATTAATGGAGTTGAGATTTATAATTTTAGACATACTTTCCTCAAGGTTATGGCCTAAGTAAGCTACTAAGAATTTTTAATTAAACTAGTAACCTTGCTCTAAGAATTTTGAGTTGCTTAGTGTTGTACACATTATTTATGTTATGTTTTCAGAAAAATGTGATGTTCTTCTTAAGTTTTCTACAACTCTAGTATTGTTTAATTGTGTGGTTGAGATTTTGGTTGAGTGAGGAATGTTTAAGAGCATGAATGTACTAAGACCTGCTTGCTGCCCATCCATTGCAGACTTTTTTGCAATGCATTCTGTTTTGGGGCTTAAATCAGCCCATTTCATCCACTTTATTCAATTTCACTTTCTGTTCAACTAAAGTTAAATTTTAGTATGAAAAATCATTGAAAAACAAGTGACCAAAATCAACTCTCTTGTGAGCATTGACCCTTTTGTTAGATTTACCTTCCATACAATATTACAAAGCTACCAAATGCTCCATTTGATGAAAGTTTCAGACTTGTAACAATTCTTTGTTCACTTCCATTCTTAAATAAATTCCTACCATCTATACATTTCTAACCTATGATTTCCGTCTATCTTTTATATAGAAAATGATGGCCTTTAAAGGGGGACGACAAACAAGTTATGTACTTTCATGAGTTTCTTTAAAATGTTTGGAATGAGGATTTCAATGTTTTGGTTTAGTGCCATGTATGATGGATAGCTAAATGGGTTACGAAAAACATTTTAATTCTAGTCTGGAATTAAAGTGGGTGTGTTAAGGTGTCGGTTAGTAAAGCTTAAAGTGAGATGAATATTAATGCGTTTATCTTATTTCATTGAATATGAGTTTATTTTCAAGTTTGAAGGAAACTCCTAGTAAAGCATCGAGGTAAGTAGCTATGACCATGCTCCTTACACAAAGTTATTTTATGAAAGAATGTCTCTTTCTTTTCAAATGTTCTTCTAAAGAAAGAATAAAGGTATATATTATGTACAAACCCTTCTTGGTAGCCCCTGTTAAGCACCTTATTGATTATAATTGTATGTATATAAAGTAATGCATCAAAAGATTTTCATACATGCTTTCTCTCAATTAATTACGTCTTATTTGTATGTAGCATGGCATGAAATGCTCTTTTTCAAGAAACGCATATGCATTTGGACTAAGGAAGATAATGAAAATGTTGACTACAAAGAAAGGAAAGAAATGTCAGGAAGGTTAAGGTATAAAGCTACGTAACGGCCATATGAATGAAAAAGGGTACCAAAGTAATGGGCAAATTGCAATGCCGGGTAAGTAGTACTGGTAGTGCACCCAGTGCTGCCCCCATGAAAGGGATTCTCAACCTGTGGCCACGGGCGGGATCCAGGTCCAAAAAACTGTTAACCCCAACACACTAGGCATAATAGTGTATACTGGCCCAAGAAAATGAAATATGAAAGTAAAGTTATTTCTTAAAATGTTTATGTATGAAAGTATAATTATTTCTTAAAATGTTATACATGAAAATATGGTCTATTCCTTAAACTGTTTATGCATGAAGTCATTGTCAAGAATTAGCAAATGTCTATGTATGCATGTTTTCAAAAGAAAAGCTTATGTGATTAATAAGTTAACAGCATGATGTACTGCTTATTGAGTATTAGACTCATTTTATATTTATGTTTTAAACGTCCAGGTATTGATGGAGAGGCTGTGGAGCCAGGCACTACCGAGGAGGGAGAGGCCGATGCTTAGTGTTCCCATGTCGATTCGACTTTTTGATGATAATGGTTTATGGTTTTTATGTTTTGGGATGAGTCCCATGTTGGGACGTTGTGTTGGATTAACTTTAAAACAATAAATCTTTTGGGTATGATGTAAATTCTATGGTGGGGCGATGGTAATAGTGTAACTTCTATGGTGGGGTGATAGTAACCCCCCATACGATGGCTTAACACCTTTTGTATGTAATGTAAGGACTGAGTCCCCTTTTTTAGAACTAGTTATGTTTGATGAATAAATAATTAACTTTGAGAATCCTTTATGTAAAATACTGAACAAATTGTCTATGAGGTGTTTCCTTTTTAAACTAGAAGTGCAGAGTACATGCATGACATGTTCACGCATATCCCATATCACCTTAGAGAAAAGAAAAAAATATATATACTTATATATATATATATATATATATACATATATAATAAGGAAAGACATGTAAAGGGTCACAGCCTCGTCTTAGGTTAGGGCGGGGTTGTGACACAACTGCCAGCTTCTCTCCAAATCTCTAGCAACAAGGTAAGTTAACATCTCAAACCCTAACACTTGAAGCTCGATCTTTGGTATTGGCATATTGCTTTGATTTAATTTGGTGGATGATGAAGATTTGAGATTTCTCATCATTCTTTATTCTTCAAGCTCCCTCTCTAAAGATTTTCACGGTTTTGGCTCTCCCTTTTCTTGGAGGCAAATGACATCATGGATCTCCTTCTTGATGATCCACATTGCCTTGGATCTCCGACTGTGACGACTCTTTCTTAGTTCTCCTACGATCTCCTACCGTGGTGACCCAAAGAAAGAATATTTCTTGGTTCTACTAACATTTCTTGGATTTCCTACTGTGGCGATCCAACATTTTTCTTGGTTCTCATGCCATTTCTTTGATCTCAGACCTCTCTATATAACATCTTTCTTGTTTTTCTTTTCCTACAATTTCTTGGATTTCCTATCGAACAAATGCCGATAACTTTTTTTTACCGTTATACAAGGTAACTTTACGAAGCATCTACTTCAATCAAGTTTCTTCATTTTTAAAAATAAAATTCTTACTCATTTTCAAAAAGGTCCAAAATCTCCTAGATTTCAAGCACAAATTCAAAGAAATGTAGGGTCCCATTGTATATAATATTTTAGCATACTTAAGATATTGGCATCTTCTTTCCTTTTTTAACAAAATTATATGGCCTGCGACCATTCATTTTGCTTAATTCGGCTTATTTTCTTCTTTTTGCTCATTAAGCTTTTGGCAAAATGGACCTAGGGCATATAGAAATGTTCCTCTTGATATTATTTTCTTTTGGAAAAGAAATGAATTTCGTTATCCTAATCTTTTTGTATGGCTCATGACATTTTGAATGTTCATGTTTCTACAGTTGCATCTGAATCAACCTTAGTGTTGGTAGGTGTATCACTGATCAGTTTATGAGTGCACTAAAACTAAATATTGTTGAAGTATTGATTTACACAAGAGATTGGTTATATCGCGAGCAAGGTAACGTTAATTTTGCTTTATTAAATAATGTACTTGATAGGAACCAAGATGAGCCTAGTCTTAAAGATCTTTTGTAAGTTCCAGATGTGCCAATTATAAGATTAAGAGCTAAGAAGATCAAGAGATTCCATTCTCACGGGTTCATATCAGTACTATAATGTTTTTCAATACAATAATTTTATTTACTTACACTATTTTTTTAAATAGAAACACAAGAAATGAAGTTGGATGAACTAATTGAAGATGTTATGGAGTTGGATATTAACAAAACCAAGGAGGACACTTCAATTCCTCTTATAAATCAATCAAAAGTTTAGTTGTGTTTATTATTATTTGAATTGTAACTTTAATGTTATTATAATATATTTATGTTTGTCTTGTTTATTGTAAGTTTGGACTTATGTTTAATATTTGGTATTGTTAGGATTTTATTTTTGGTATTTGGTATTATTAAGACTTAAGTTTGGACTTTGTTATATTGGTTGGTTGTATTCAATGTATTGTGTCTTTATTAATAGGAACCGTATTCAATGGAACATGGCCGGTTCTACTTGTAGTTGGCCTTTTCTTTTTGAAGGATATTGGATTCTCATATTGGTTTTAATTTTATTAGATGTTAATAGATGAATAATAGTAATGACTTTTTTTTATTAGTAGTTAGTTTTATGTTTTTGGATGATATTGTGATTTTAATTTTAATGTGAAATTATGTGAATTAGGTTAAAATGAAACGGGTTGAAACAGGTCAGTTCAACTCATTAATATATAACAGGTTGAAATGAGTTGTGTCATGTTAACCTATTTTTTATTAATTAATAATAGGTTATAACGGGTTGTGTTGTATCAACCCGTTATGTTAATGAGTCGTATTAGAGTTTGAGATTTTGACACATTAAGCTTAACGGGTCGTGTTAGAGTTTGAGATTTTGACACGTTAAGTTTAACGGGTCATATTCGTGTTGACCCATATAGTATAATATTCATGCTTTGACACAACATGAACACGACCTTTTAACACGATTTGCCACCCCTAAATTTTCCATTTCATCCTAATTATTTCCTTCTACCGTAATATGCTACTAAGTACAGATATTCTTAACGAAATTTTATAAAAATAAATTTATAAATTGAGGTGATTTATAAAATATATTTTACATTAAAAAGAAATTTACAATATGACATATATACGATTATCGCGTCAAGTTATATCAATTTGTAAGATTTTTTTATAGAGTTATTCTATTTTTAAGTCAATGTGTAGAGCATATAATTCACATCACTTAAATAGTAGGATTTGGTTTGTAAGATTTAAATTTTAAAATTTATCATCTAAGTCAAATTATGTTAAATAAATATTTTACTAAGTGCATTCTACACACCGACTTGATAAAAAAAAATTTATTTTTGGTATACCAAACATTTATCATTAATGTATACCTTCAAAAAATTCATTGTCCAATTTAAGTATACTCCAACCGAAAATTATTATTACTTTGATTTGAATATTCACATGCAGAGGGAGGATATCATGTCTAGTTGGTATCATGTCTTGTGGTCCTGTGGATATGAAGGATCATTTTTTTCTTTTTATGTTATTCCCAATAGATCATTTGAAATAATAAAAAAGAATTGGAGATCGAATATACATTAATCTTTATTTTATTTTAAATAAAAATGTAACTCACGAAAATTAAATATCGTGCTGTCGTGGGTAAACGCTATCATTTTCCCTTTTGTAGGGCACTTATAATTCACACCATAATCGCAATCGTCATCAACAAATGCCATGTGGCGCTAATTATTTTAAGAAATAATAATGTTATGTGGTCCATGAGAATATATAAGTTTGGTCCATTTTCACTTTTCAGTAATGTGCTGATCTATTGATGTAATTTAAAGTCCATGCTACGAAGCAAATCACTCGGAAAAGGATTGTGTGAAGTATTGCCACGTTAGTAAAAACTAAAAATAAAAATAAAAATTAAATAATGTTAATGTCGAAAAATCGCACAATAGGTCGGAATGAGAGAAAGAGTCATTTCCAGCCCATTATGAAGATTTGGGCCTCGATTGGTGTGGTGTGGAGCCCTTGACGGTGGTCTAGTGCTGCTTTATAGTGTCTGAGCGTACATTCTTGCAGTGAACGGAAAATAAATGCAAGGAAAATAAAATATATAGAGACACATAGATTTATGTGATTCGATATAATGCATACGTTCATGAATCGTTTGGGTGGAAGAATTCATTATAATATGATTGTTTTATAGTCTCACATTGTCTTTCATCCACGATGTACAATGAAAATCGGGGATCTATCTTTTGGTAGAGATATTTTCTCTAGTGCTCTCGTCGCTAGGTTGAAGAAGCTGAAAGAGAAGTCAAAATAGCCGTTTGGAAGAAGTCCCAATTCCCCGTCTGAAGTCATTTGATCCTTCCCTTTACCCTCTACCCCTTTTTTTTTTTTACGTCACATATTATCTCCTTTATGTCACATCTCTTCTTTTTTTTTTCGCTTGATATCCTTTACTTCCTCAGCCTTTTGTTTCCTCCTTTCGTCTCTCTTTCTTCCTCATGGCGAGACCCACAACCTTGGACTGGGCTTGGAAAACTACTTTGGGCTTGAGATATTTTATCACCTCCAAATAAAAAATAAGATCTTTTAGAAAAGAAAAAGTTTTGACAGTGACACACCATTTAATCATCTACATGAACAGTTAAAATAAAAGTTGTGAGAGCTTCATGTAGATGACTCACCGTTTCTAATATTTTTTTAAAAAAATTGATATTTACAATCATACAGTATACAAACGTCGTACATTCTTTTTTTAAAAAATGAATAAATATAGTACTCACATGAAAAAAATTAATTTTTTTTTAATTTGTAGACCATTCTTTTAAAAAAAAAAAAAATGAGTGCGCGATACTTGCACAATCAATAACCATATCTAGTATTACTCATTTTTAAAATAGAATTAATTTGACTTGAGTGATGATCTTTTTGGTTCGAAAATATTGTTTGCATGTCAATCAAGTGAAGAATCAATTCCAAAGCCTGAATTTATCTAGGGAGATTCAAGTTTGTACCTACTTGGTGATTGATGGAGGCACTCGAGACCTATGAAGTTCAATGTCCACAAATTAAGTAGATTAAGTTCTTTTATAATTTTATGATTCAAATATACTCAGAATTTTAGATAAACAGAAATATACATGGCGATGTTAAATATTGCCGGTAAAAAGTTTGGATCCCAACATTAGATACGTTCCTATATATCTCTCTCTAAATTATGGCTAGATAACTAAAGAAGTTAGGGAGATACAAGATAATTATTTTAAAAACTTATGTAGTATCCACTCTCACTAGAGTCTCTCTTCACTAGACAGTGAATATCCACTTCACTATGAAGTTTCCCCCCAGTTTTTCTCTTTGAAACCTCAACAAAGATACAAAACATTCTCAAACACTATGGATATGAACACCTTGATTACACAGACTGAAGCATTCTCCTGGCAAGATCTCAATCTTGAACCTGTAATAGAAGCAGCCAAGAAATCATCAAATATGGCATTGGTGGGTCAACTTGTTGCTGAAAGACCTCTTAACAAATTTGCAATACATTCTAGTATCAAAGCTGCCTGGAATTTCGTACAAAAATTTCTCATTGAAGACTTGAGGCCAACTTGTTTCTATTCATGTTCCAGTCACCTCAAGACAAACACAGAGTGCTTAATCAAATCCTTTGGAATTTCAAAGGTCATCTCCTTATCATAAAATCATGGCCCCCAAGATCAACTTTGCAAGAGATCCGATTGAATCATTCTGTTTTTTATGTGCAAATTCATGGTTTACTGTTGGATCACAGGACTCTGGCAAATGCAACCAACATAGGGAAAGCACGGAAAAATTTATTGAAGGTAGAAGAAGACGCGCAGTATGGTATAGCATGTAGGAAATTTATTAGAATCAAAGTTGAAATTGATATCACAAACCCACTGAAGCAAGGTTTTTCATTACCAAGAGTTTTCAACATTGACACATGGGTCTCTTTCAAATACGAGAGGCTATCAGATTCTTGCTATGCATGTGGAAGACTAGGGTATTCACGGATTTTTTGCACCTACCTCAAGTTCCATCCCACTAACCTCCCTTTCGGACCCTGGTTACGAGTGGTATACATAAATCCATTCCTCTCTCAAACAATATCTCAAGCAACACATAATCAACAAATCCAAATAATCAACACCACCCCACACTTTCAGCCAACGGAGACCCAATCGCAAAGTTCAAAAGGGACAAAAACTAATGGTTGATAACAGACAAGAGAAGCGGACTATAAATTTCTCCGTGCCAAATACAAACGAACTCACCAGCGGGAAAAATACGAGCTGCACCGAAATGATTACCAAGAACTTTTCCCCACTCAGGCAATCAAAATCCTCTCACCTTTCCCCTGCTCTAGTAGCTTTCCCGGTGTTCTGCGAGCAAAATCCCATGTTCCACTACAGTTCCTCAGCCGTATTCAACTCAGTAGCACCTACCGCACTAACCTAGATCTGTCCTGAAATAAATTACTTCATCTACTGGAGCTCGATATGCATTACCCGATAAGACTGAAGCGGCGCAACAATTGGATTTTTATCTCAAAACACAGCACGGAAATCTTCCCCTGGAGATCATAGTGGCTGCAAATGCAGTCTGCTGTGCTTGGTTACAAAGCTCAACTCTATGCTCCCTAATCTCATTAGGCATGGTTCTTTTTTTTACTAATAAGCAAGTCCAACTTACTTCCACCCCAAGGCCAAATAGTTCAAGTCTATCGTGTAAGAGTTCTATTTGAACTCTATGTCCCACACACCCATATCTGATAGAGTTTTAAATAGTGTTAGAGTTATAATGGGATTTAAACTCCTAAGAGATAAGATTAACTCTTATCTCTAATTATAGTCTGACTCAAAGACTTAAATTTCATGATGGCCAGAAATCTATAAATAGGACTGAGGGGTTAAAGGGTTCTCACCTACAACATTAGAGTGCCTCTAGCCATCGGGAGACACTAGTGAGACCAAGTTGCTAGGGTGATCCTTCTCTCATAGCTAGATTCATTTCTTCATTAAACAGATGGAGAAATGTACGGCTTTTACTATTACTGTTTATTATTGTAGATCATACAAAATCAAAGATCCATTTATTAATGTTCATGTTAAAATATCTAACATGTGGTATCAGAGACAGGTTATAGATTTTTTATGATCTCGATAAAATTTACAGTAAACATGTGCTTTCATGTATTATGATTTTATCATTCTGTGAAAATTAAAAATATTGATTTTACAATCTGAGGAAAATTTTATAACGATTGTTTCTGTGTAATATGAAATTACGATGCACTGATAATTATTATTGTATTTCGGCTTTACATCTGCTTTTGATTGGGCGTATTTCACATATTATGCATTGTTTGCGTTGTTGTGTATTGGAGAAAGTTAAGAAACTTTGTGTATTTCTCCCTTACTGTATGTATGCTGAGTAATGGGGTTTCAAACTACCATGCATGTATGATGGTAGAGCTGCTGCGTATTGTCATCGTAGCGGCATAACGTGGCCGTATCATCGAGGTGGCATGAAAGGGCAGTGTTTAGGGTAGCGCATAGGGACTGTGAGGTCCCGAATCGACTGCCCGATTGTGAAACCCATCGTGGGTAAAGGGTTGTCGACGCTGGGAGGAGGCTGAGAACCTCCTCCACGACGTCTATATAGCGGCGGCACAGAGGGCTCTAAAGTCCAATTGCCGCCGCAGTGAAGTTAATAAAAAAAAAAAAAAAGAGGGGGAAACCGTGAGTGGAGGTGGACCTCGGCGGTGGGAGGATGTGGCGAAGCCATGATGTCTTTTCCTCGCCGACGACGTCCACCGTTGCGGGATGAGGCTGGTCTGTGTGTGCTGCGGCGCCATCACAGAAGAAAGGAAATGATGTAGCACTGTGGGCGGGAGAGAAGAAACCGTAGGGTTTCTTCTATTGTAATACGGGTATGGGCCGTGGGCCTTGGCCCAGCCCGACAGAAAGGCCCATCACATAAAGTATAAAAAAAAAAAAAACAGAATTGTATTGGGCCTTGTACAGTAGGCCCGAATTCTGGTCTACTGTGTTAACCAGCCTTATCACTGAACCGGGTTTCCGCCCGGGTTACTGTACGGTCCGGTCCAGACCCGGACCGGTTATATTATATTATATTATAATAATATTATATTATTTTTTATTTAAAAAAAAAATTTCTAGAATTTATTTTCTGTTATTTTATGCATGTTATTATTGTTAAAAACATGTATTAATTTTTATTAACATGTTATTGTTGGTATAAAATTGAATTTTATACATGTTATTATTGTTAAGGACATGTATTAAATTTATTAACATGTTATTATTATATACATGTATTAATTAAATTCTATGCATATTATTAAATACATGTATGAATTGTTTATTTTGGCTATTATTATGTCATGCATATTTTATCCAATATAGGACAAATGATTTACTTCAAAAATTAAGGAAATATTGGTTGCCCAAAGGTACAAGATTTTCTTAATTTTTATGATAAATCATTAAACCTATAGTAAAGTGGATATGATGGAGTGAACAATTTGTGTGTTAATATCTACTCCCAAAGGAGGGTCTTGATGACACTTCTAGTTCATCCATCAAAAGTAAAGATTGGAGGGAACACTTTGTATATCAGAGTTTACTCCCAAAGGAGAATTCTGATGATACAACTAGTTCATCCACAGAATTTAATACTGGTGAGAACACTTTGTGTATTAAGATCTACTCCCAAAGGAGGGTTTTGATGATACTATTAGTTTATCCATAATTGTTTAAATTCTGATTATTATTTATAAGTGTCTAACTCAAAGCATTATGTGATAAAATTTTCTTGCAGTAAGCGTATCTACATCACTACACTCACAAACTTCATCTGTTCCTGTTTTGACTGGCTCTAATTTTTCTGAATGGGTTGAGCGAGTTAGGTTCACCTTGGGAGTCCTTGACTTGGACTCATCACTTACGAGTCCAAAACCACCACCCATCACTGAGAATAGTGATAGAGATCAGAGAGAGTCTTATAAACAATGAGAGAGATCAAATAGGCTGAGTTTGATGTTCATGAAAATGACCATAGCTGAAAATATAAAAAATTCACTCCCTAGTGCTGAGGAAGCCCAAATTTTTTTGAAAAATGCTGAGGAGAGATTTAGGTCTGCAGTAAATCTTTAGCAGGAACACTTATGGCTAGACTTACCACCATGAAATATGATGGTGCTAAAGGAATGCAAGAGCATATCCTTGAAATGACCAATATTGCCGCTAGATTACAAACTCTTGGAATGAAAGTTGAGGAGTCCTTCATTATTAAGTTTATTCTGAACTCATTGCCACCTCAGTATGGTCCATTCCAGATGCATTATAATTCTATTAAAGACAAATGGAATGTGAATGAGTTGGCAAGTATGGTAGTTCAGGAAGAAGCGAGACTGAAACAACAAGGTCATTACTCTGTTAATTTTGTGACCAAAGAAGCCGGAAAGAAAAAGCACCAGTATGGCAAGATGAAACGAATTGGACCACCGAAAGGAAAGCAACCTGAGAAAGTTAATCAGGTTCAACATAACAGTAGCAAATGCTACTTTTGTGGGAAGCATGGACACATGAAAGCTGAGTGTCCGAAACGTAAGGCTTGGTTTGAAAAGAAAGGTAAGTCACTTGCCTTTGTATGTTTTGAATCAAACCTTGTAAATGTTCCCACTAACTCTTGGTGGTTAGATTCAGGTGCTAATGTTCATGTTTCTATAACCATGCAGGGATACCTTACAAGCCAAACACCAAGCCCCAGTGAACAATTTATCTTTATGGGAAACGATAATAAGGCTGAAGTTTTAGCCGTAGGAACTTTTCGTTTGGTTTTAAGTACCAGTCAATATTTAGACCTTCATAACACAGTATATGTGCCTTCTGTGAGGCGTAATTTGATTTCCTTATCCAGACTTGATACTGATGGTTATTCTTTTTCGTTCCATAATGGTAGTTTCAATTTATTTCGAAATGATTTATCTATTGGTTCTGGGTTTCTTTCCGATGGTCTTTATCGACTTTGCCTCGATAATACATTTATTAAAAATACCTATACTCAGTACCATGAAACTTGTATTGGAACTAAAAGAAACATTATGAATGAAAATTCTTATGACTTGTGGCATAAAAGATTGGGGCATATCTCCAAAGAACGGTTACAAAGATTAGTAAAAGAAGGGATACTTCCGCATCTTGATTTTACTAATCTTGAAGTGTGTGTGAATTGCATTAAAGGAAAGCAAACCAAACATACTAAGAAAGGTGCCACAAGAAGTAAAGGGCTTCTTGAAATAATTCACACTGATATATGTGGACCATTCTCCACTGAATGTTTTGGTGGAGAAAAATATTTTATCACCTTTATTGATGATTTTTCACGGTTTGGATATATCTACTTACTACATGAGAAATCTCAAGCTGTTTCAGTACTTGAGGTATTTCTCATGGAGGTGGAAAGGCAGTTAGATAAAAAAAGTGAAAATCATCAGGTCGGATCGAGGTGGAGAATATTATGGAAAGTATGATGAATCGGGCCGTAACCCTGGCCCATTCGCCAAACTTCTTGAACAGCGTGGCATTGTTGCACAATATACGATGCCCGGGACGCCACAGCAGAACGGTGTTGCTGAAAGGCGTAATCGGACCTTATTGGATATGGTCAGAAGTATGGTAAGCAATACTACCTTACCCAAATCACTGTGGGGTGAAGCCATTAAGACGGCAATGTATATCTTAAACCGAGTTCCTAGTAAGTCAGTTCCAAAAACTCCTTTCGAGCTATGGACTGGTAGGACACCAAGTTTAAGGCACATGCATGTTTGGGGTTGCCCAGCCAAAGCGAGACTTTACAATCCACATGAAAGGAAATTGGATCCTAGAACTGTAAGCGGGTACTTTATTGGATACCCAGAGAGATCTAAAGGGTATAGGTTTTACTGTCCTAATCACAGTACGAGAATAGTGGAAACAGGAAATGCTAAATTCATTGAATTTGGTGAGATCAGTGGGAGAATTGAACCCAGAGATGTGATAATTGAGGAAGTACGGATAGATGTCCCTATACCTACATCCTCAGAAAGGATAATAGTTCCTCTAATTGATCATCACCATGATACATTGGAACATGTAAATGATTATCTATCTCAGAATGATAATATCACTGATGAACCAAATTCGGAGTCACCAGAACAGGTTGTCTTACGCAGGTCTCAGAGAGATCGAAGACCTGCTATTTCAACAGACTATGTGGTGTATCTCCAGGAATCTGAATTTGACATTGGGACAAGTAAGGATCCACTAACATTTTCACAAGCTATACACGGAAATGATTCTAGTAAATGGATCGATGCCATGAAAGAAGAATTGAAATCCATGGATCAAAATCAAGTCTGGGATCTCGTTGAATTGCCTGAAGGGAGTAAAAGAGTCGGGTGTAAATGGGTCTTTAAGACCAAACGCAACTCAAAAGGCAATATTGAACGATATAAGGCCAGACTTGTTGCCAAGGGTTTCACTCAGAAAGAAGGCATTGATTACAAAGAGACTTTTTCTCCAGTATCTAAAAAGGACTCTTTCAGGATCATTATGGCATTGGTGGCTCATTATGATTTAGAGTTACACCAGATGGATGTGAAAACGGCATTTTTAAATGGAAGTTTGGATGAAAATGTCTACATGGAGCAGCTAGAAGGCTACTCAGAAAAGGGCAAAGATCACCTAGTATGTAAGCTTAAGAAATCAATATACGGGCTTAAGCAAGCTTCCCGACAATGGTACTTAAAGTTCAATGATACCATTACTGCCTTTGGTTTTAAAGAAAACATTGTTGATCGATGTATATACATAAAGGTCAATGGGAGTAAGTTCATAATTTTGATTCTGTATGTTGATGATATCTTGTTAGCTAGTAGTGATCTTGGCTTACTTTATGAAACCAAGGGTTTTCTTTCTAAGAACTTTGAAATGAAAGATATGGGTGAGGCATCTTTTGTGATCGGAATCGAAATTTTTCGAGATCGAAAACATGGACTGTTGGGATTGTCTCAGAAAAGTTACATAGAAAGAGTTCTTGAGAGATTTGGCATGAAAAGTTGTTCATCACTGGACACTCTAATATCAAAAGGTGATAAGTTTAGCCTATCTCAGTGTCCTAAAAATGAGTGGGAGCGCAAAGAGATGGCAAAAATCCCCTATGCATCAGTCGTGGGGAGCTTGATATATGCACAGATTTGCACGAGGCCAGATATTAGTTTTGCAGTTGGCATGCTTGGGCGCTACCAAAGTAACCCAGGGATGTCTCATTGGAAAGCAGCAAAGAGGGTGTTGCGATATTTGCAAGGAACTAAGGATTACCAGCTTACCTTCAGAAGAACTGACATTTTGGAGGTAACTGGATACTCAGACTCTGATTTTGCTGGTTGCTCTGATAGCAGGAAATCCACTTCAGGTTATGTTTTCCTGCTGGCTGGTGGAGCGATCTCATGGAGAAGTATGAAGCAAACCATCACTGCTTCATCTACAATGGAGGCTGAGTTTGTGGCATGCTTTGAGGCCACAGTACATGGTTTATGGCTGAGGAACTTTATTTCAGGGCTTGGAGTTATCGACTCTATAGCCAGGCCGCTGAGAATTTATTGTGATAATTCCTCTGCAGTATTTTTTTCCAAGAACGATAGGTATTCTAAAGGTGCCAAGCACATGGAGCTCAAATACCTAAGCGTTAAGGAGGAAGTACAGAAACAAACAGTGTCCATAGAACATATTAGTACTATGCTCATGATAGCAGACCCATTAACAAAGGGTCTAGTAGCAAAGCTATTTAAGGAACATGTTGATAGAATGGGTCTTATGATATGAACATGTTAATGAGCTTGTAAATGTTTTGAATTCTATTTTGACACTTAATGATATCTATTATGGTTATTTTGTTTCTGTTTTCTTGTCTTTCCACTTTATATGTACATTAAATGATGTGGATGAATGATGACAAGATAATGTCAACAATAGACATGAATTGGAACCCAAGGCATTATAGCATTAGCCTTAATTATCCCAATCAAAGATCATGTTAAATTAGGTTACTGATGTTGTGGTACATGGAAGGAAATTTGTTGATTATATAACAGAGGACCGCCATGACTCGCATTAGTATCTAGTTTGACATTGATATTACGGAACTCATAAAATGTAAATTAAGCTATGAAAATTTTCAGGAAATGAATTTGCGCAGTATGGTTAATTTCCTGTAATAAACTCATGAACGGAAAATATCATTTATGGGCGTATGGGCCAAGTGGGAGAATGTAAGAGTTCTATTTGAACTCTATGTCCCACACACCCATATCTGATAGAGTTTTAAATAGTGTTAGAGTTATAATGGGATTTAAACTCCTAAGAGATAAGATTAACTCTTATCTCTAATTATAGTCTGACTCAAAGACTTAGATTTCATGATGGCCAGAAATCTATAAATAGGACTGAGGGGTTAAAGGGTTCTCACCTACAACATTAGAGTGCCTCTAGCCATCGGGAGACACTAGTGAGGCCAAGTTGCTAGGGTGATCCTTCTCTCATAGCTAGATTCATTTCTTCATCAAACAGATGGAGAAAAGTACGGCTTTTACTATTACTGTTTATTATTGTAGATCATACAAAATCAAAGATCCATTTATTAATATTCATGTTAAAATATCTAACATATCGAGCCCACAAAACCCATAAAAAAAGGACCTCACAGACATTGGACTCACTCACAGTGCTCATTCAGCCCCACCCATTATAGACCGACACTCATAAAGGCCATATACCCCTACATCTTCTGATGAAAGTCAACCCAAGAAGAAGAAGCCCCAACAAAATAAGACAGACGAAATGCACATCACAACTACAACAACGCCCTAGATCAAAATTCAAAAGACTCGACGTTGGCCCTCACTCTGCTTGTGATGCAGTCAGGATTAATGGGAAAGCAAAAAAAATTAAAAAGGCTTGCTCGTTCATCTCCATACCATAAGCCACTACCACCACCATCCGGAAAATCCAAAAAAACTAAAGAGGCAAGCTAAAAAATGTCTCTCCCAGCTAAATAAAGATAATGGCATGGGATTGCAGGGGACTCGCCCAACCCAAAGCAATTAGAAATTTAAGGGTCAATATTAAGAAATATAACCCAGGCATTATCTTTTTGTCGAAAACCATAGTGCTAGTAAAACTCATCTTATCTATTGTGAATAGTTTAGGTTTCTACCATTTTGGTAGCTGTCCAGCCTCAGGAAGAAAAGAGGGCTTATTACTTTTGTGGCGTTCGAGTGTTGAAGCAAAACCTGTACATCTTAATATGAATGCAATTTTAGTTTTAATTTATTCTGGCCCTCCATATCATCCTTGGTTGATTACATATGTCTATGCACCAGCTCAATGTCAGTTTAAAGCAAACTTCTGGAACAACTAGGACTCAACGTATTAAGCATTTACGGGAGCTTGGGTTTGTATAGGAGATTTTAATGACCTCCTCAACTAATCAAAGAAATTCGGCAGGTTTCCGATTTCTTCATATCAATTGGAGGACTCAAAACTCTAATGGAAAACCATGGACTTATTGACATTGGTTTCACAGGTCTTTATTTCACATGGTCAAACAACAAACATAGTAATGCACTTATAAGAGAAATATTGGATTGTGGGATCGTAAATAAAAAATGGAGACTGCTTTTCCCAGACGCAACACTACACCATATGGCATATTCGACCTCAGACCACCATCTGTTTCTATTGCACACAACAACAAATCAACAAAGAGCGTCCTCCTTCAAATTTGAAGAATTTTGGATTCACAAGCCACTCGGTCAAATTATAATCAAAGAAGCATGGAGCAAACAATGCAATGGTTCCCTAGCCTACATATTGTGCAAAAAATTCAAGTCCACAAAAGAAGCTCTTAAACTATGTAATAGAGTTCACTTTGGAAAAATTTGGGCCAATATTCAGAATATAGAAAGGGAACTCCTCGAAGTACAAAGTAGCCCCACAACTTTCGAAACCAAGAAAGAGAGAAACACATTCAATTTAATCTCCAAGACAAATTAAGAATGAAGAAATCTTATGGTGTTAAAAATCCAGAATCGCATGGTTGACATCCTCGGACCTCAACACCAAATTATTTAATCTATCAATAACAATTTGAAGGAGAAATCGGGACTAGATAATTAGACAATGGACCAAATTATTATTGAATCTTCTTTTATTAATGATTTTCGGTCTATATACATCTCCACAAAACCACAAGTCTTGGGGTTATTAGAAAATCTGTTTGAAAGGCAAGTCACATATCAAAAAAATGAGTTGCTTAGTTCTACACATAGTGAAGAAGAAATTTTTTGCACACTAAAACAAATCTCAAGCTAGAAAGCGCTAGGTCCGGATGGTATGACGACACTATTCTATAGACATTACTGGAGTACCATAAAAAAAGAAGTCATAGAAGCAATACAATTTTTTTTTTCCAGAATGGAAAGTTCTTGAGACAAATGAATCACATAAACATAACCCTCATCCCCAAAATCTCAAATCTAAGCTCTCCATACCATTATCATCCCATTAGTCTAACAAATATCATCTACAAAATCATCAGCAAAATATTGGCTAACCACTTCAAATCTCCTTTGTTCAATATTATCTCCCCTCTCCAATCGATTTTTGTTCATGGCTGTAACATCAAAGAGAACACAATGATAGCTTATGAACTATTTCATTACCTTAAAATAAAATCAGGAAAAATAGTTCTAATGGCTATAAAACTTGATATGGAAAAAAACTTTGATTTTGTTGAGTGGAATTTTCTATTTACGGTGATGCAAGTCTTGGGATATAGCCAAAAGTGGATTAGTATGATAAAAGAATGTATTACAACAACAACCTTCTCAATTCTTATAAGTGGTTCACCCAGAGGTTTCTTCAAAGCACAAAGATGACTTAGACAAGGAGACCCCATCTCACATTTCCTCTTCATACTGAACACATAGGTGTTATCAAGACTTGTAATCAAATTAGAAATCCAAGAAAATTTTGAAGGTATCAAACCAAGATGGGAATAGTCCACCAATATCGCACCTCCTATTTGCGGACGATACTATCATATTTGGGAAAGCTAGCGAAAGAAATGCTCAACCCATTTTTGAAAGCCTAGAGAAATACCAGCTTTGGTCAGGACAAAAAAAATTCAAAACAAGTATTCTATCTTCGTCATAAGAAATACCAATGCAACAACCAAAACTTCAATCTCCCAGTTTATTGACATACAATTCCTCATCCTCAAGAATGAAATATCTAGGCCTCCCTACTTCTTTGAATAGAACAAAAAGAAAGAACTATCATGAGTTATTGGAAAAAGTGGGGAAAAACTATAGGGTTGGAAGTCGAAGCTACTCTCGCAACCAGGTAGAACCATGCTAATTAGAACAGTGGTCATCGTAATTTCATCTTATCAAATGCCATCTTTCTTACTGCCGAAATCAGTATGCAAGACTCTAGATTCCAACCTCAAAAGTTTTTGGTGGGGCTTTTCGAAAGATTAAAAAAAAAATGACTTTTAAGTCTTGGAAATCCATATGCCAACAAAGAAATCTGGAGGCCTTGGTCTTAGACTGATGGACAATATGAATCTAGCACCTCTAGTGAATACTGGATGAGAAATGAGCAAAGAAAATTCTAGCTTGTGGCACTCTATTCTCTTAGCAAAATATCTAAAATCCATCAACTTTTGGAATGCAACCCCAAAATCATTAGACTCATGGCTATGGAAAAGAATCCTCAAAACGAGAGATCTACTCACAAAAGCCATATGCTACCAAATAAACAATAGATTATTTGTGAGATCCATAATTCTTGAGTTTTTAATTTAATGTATATTTTTATTAAATGTGTTATTTTATTTTATTTATTGGTATTGTAATTTATTTTGGTGTATTTTAATTTGGGTTTTTATTTCCTTGCTATTATTATTTATGTTATTCTTGGGCTTGTTTATTGTAGTGTTTTATTTGTGGGCTGTGTGTGTGTTGTGTTTAAACCAACCCAACCTGTGTGCAGCATCAAGCCCAGCCTTGTGTTTTGAGGACCCAGTCCGAGTGAAGCTTAGCCCAACCCTTAAAGAGTTTTGAGCCCAGCCTGTGCGGCTCGTGTTGAGCCCAGCCCGTGCGGCTTTTGGTACCCAACTCCCCCTTAGTGGAACGACACCGTTTTGGATGGAACTTAGGGTTCCATCATTTTCTCCTTTGCGTCGTGCATCACATTTCTTCTTCCTTCTATCTTCTTCCAGCAGCTGCTGCCATGGTCGTGTGGACCTTAGTCACGCAACTCAGCCGCAAGCCGCCACCTCCATCTTCCTTTATTCCTCTCTGTGTCATTCGGTGGAGGCTCCGAAAAGCTCACTGTTGAGCTGCCACTGCTCACGGCCACCACCACCTTCCACCATTCCCGTAAGTAGCTTCATGTTGCCTGGTGGAGCACTCTGTGATGCGCTGTTCAGCTGTCGTGCCACACGTCCGCACGAAATGCTTATTCTCCTCCACGACTTGCTGCCCTTTTTGTGCCTTTCAATCGTGCGACACACAGCTCCTCAAAACCACCTTGCTTAGTCTATATATAGTCCTCGGTTTTCCTTAGTTTGATGGCTTCTGAATTCCTCCTCCTCCTTTTTGTTTAAAGCTTTTTCATCTCTAAGTTTTAGTTTATGGTACTATGAATTTTAATGGTTAAATCCAAGAGTGAGGAGTTGTGCCGTGCTTTCTTTGTTCTTAAATTGTGAAAAACTTCACTCGGATTCTTGGGGAATTTTTGTACTTGTCGTGAGCTTCGCCGTGTGCTGCCGCCTTGAGCATCACCCTTTCGCTTGATTTTTCAGAATTTTTCCATCTTCATTTTGTATGTAATTTTTCAGTTTTTAAATAATATTGTTGTATTTGTCTTTCATAAACTGTTGATTGTGTTCGTCTGTTGGAATTGGGCCTTGGGCCGTTGAAGCGTTGGGATGCAAATTGGAGTTGTTGGAATTGGGCCTTGGGCCGGATTGGAGGACGGGATTTTACTTGTAATTGTGAAATTGTGTATTTGTTGACCATTTTATGTAAGTAAGTTATTTCATTCAATAAATTGTTGATTGTATATTTATCATTTTTAATAAAATTGTGTTGTGATATCACGTTGTTTGTTTGGAATTGTGACTGAACATGTGGGTGCATGTGTATCACGACTTTAAGTCGAGATGAGACATTATCTCAGTGAAGCTCCTCTGGTCACTCGGGAGTGTAACAGACTGACGTGACATTCCCTGAGTTGTCGTAGGGCGATGACGGGAACGAACGAGACGATAACGCTCTCATACTGATTCTGTGACCTTTTGGCTGGCGAGGTTAGAGGATGTTTGGCCATGTACGCGCTGGGCGCGGAACTGGGCATCGCTCGTTACGAAATCTCATGCACGGACGTTACCCGTGGTGTGACGATGAGAGCCAGGTCGTGCGGACGGTCCATAGGGGAGACCATGATGCATGCTTATTAATAATAGTTATGAATGAGCCAAAATGAGATTCTTGGCGTGAGTGGTTAAAAATGGTATTTTTGGAAAAAAGAAAATGTGGTGTTGTTTTATGCAATATATGTCCGTATGGGGACGCGTGATTATTTATGTATCTCTTGGATGTTGTTTTGGTTAATTACTTGCTGAGATGTCATAATCTCATTGTGGTATTTTACCCTACGGTTTCGTCTTATGGTGCCGTAGAGTCTGACGTAGAGCCCGAGTATGAACCTGAGGGATCAGCTCTGCCGGAGGTTTGAGTTGTTGAGATTTTGTTCAACGTTATGGGATTTGTTTCCCTTATGTTATTTCCTATCTTTAATTTATCTGTCAGATGACTGTATAATTCTTGTAAAGTTATTTTCCTGTTTTTGAACAATTCTGATACTTTATAAAGAAAGAGATTTTATTTTTTCGCTGCGAATATTATTTTGTACACTTATTGCATGATGTACACATTCTGAGCATTGGTCTTTGGGGTGCGTGATCCGTGTGGTCATCATCCCTGTGTCACAAACTCCACAAGATTAACACGTGGGGGTCGAGGGCGCCACATTATTGGTCAATGTATGGTCAGGACCTTGGATTCCTATAATGGAAAATTTCACACCAAAGTCGATTCAGCAAATGAACCAGGTACATCCCCTTTTGAAAGTCTCTAACATGATCATAGAAAACTCCCGGTCTTGAAATATTCCAAAAATGAAAATTTTCTTTGAACAAGAGGCATCACCGAAATCCAAAAAAGTTGAGACAGGACCAACTGATATGGTCCCCAAATCACAATGGGGAATTTTCAATCAAAACAACTTATCCTGTAGTTGCAAGCAATCCCGGCAACACTCAGCAAAGCTTCTCGATTTCTATTTTTAAAGATCTATGTAGATTGAAAATTCATGGTCATCAAAAGCTGCTTCTCTGGAAAATATTATGGAACATCATTCCCACCAGAAAACAATTGAGCATTGTTGCTCCTCAACTCCACTCAGAATATTGCCCACTGTGTAATGTAATGAAGCTAAAGAACTGCACTCCATCTCTTCATAGAATGCCCCATCACTTGGATCCTATGGTAGCAAAGCATTTGGTTTCTAAATCTCGCAGCACCATCAATAAACTCTATATCAAACTAGATACAAATGGTTCTCAACCTAGGAAAGGAGTTATGACTAAATTCCTAGGTTGAGAACTAAATGACTTAGAAAAACATCATTTCCAACGATTTGCAGTAATCATATTGGATTTCATCTGGAGACAAAGGAATGAAATAGTCCACAATCACACAATTCTCTCTCTCAAGAAAGCAAAAGACCAACTGGACCAGACCTATCGAGCTTATAGACACGCATGGGAAGAAAAACAAAATAGTCAAAGGAAAGTCTGGAAACCTCTCCCACAGAACCAATGGAGCTTCTCCTTTGATGCAGCAGTCAGAGAATCATTCTCAACAACCTTCGTTGTTTGCCTTGATCACAACGAAAAGAAACTGGAAATATGGACCTAAAAAATCCAATCCACAGATCCAAAGATAGTTGAAGCTTCAGCAGCTCTTTTGGAGTCACAGTTAGCAACACATCTCCTAAAAAATCAAGTAATATTGGAGGGAGATGCACAAACTGTTATAACAGCCATCGAAAGTACATATTCAACTCCAAGTTGGCAAATCACTCCAATTATAGATGAGATTCAACAAAATTTTCAACAACATAAGGATTGGAAAATTTCCAAAATCCATTGAACCCAAAATCAACGTGCACATTCAGTGGTGCAATGGATAGAAACCAACTCAGCTTTTGGTTGTATGCTTTTAAGTATTTTTAATATTAAGCACGGGTGATTAGAAAAAAATAAAATAAACTAAAGAAGTTATGGATGATTGAAGATTCGGTTGGTAGAAATTAATGCCCCGACTCCACAAATATTTGTCCTTCCCACGTTTAAGTTCTACTGCTATTATATCTACTTATATATAAAGCGCGAAGAGCTCTGTAACAGTGTTTTCGTCTAACATTTTTTTTCCAATTTTACCCTTACTGTTATTCCAAATCTACGGTTTTGCCACTGAGAATTTTTCCATTTTGCCACTGTCTCTCCTGCGCGCGAGCCCCTCCTCCTCTCTCCCCCGTTCGTTTCTTCATCTGCTACGGTGCGCCGCCGCACGCCGTCGTGCTCGACACCGCCGCTCTCATTCTCTTCCCCTACGACCGGCGTCCATTCCCTTCCAATCTCAGCCCCTCTCGTGCTGTCGTTGACCGCCACGAGCGAATCGAAGCCGCGGCCCGTCCGATTCTTCGTCGCCTCCAGTGCTCTGCCGCACGCCGGCGTGGCCAACACCGCCCCACCCATTCTCTTCCCCTCCGTCCGGCGTTCCTCCCCTTCCAATATCAGCTCCTATCGTGCCGCCGTTAACCGCCATGACGAATCCAAGCCGCCGCGGCTCTGTTTTTTTTTTTAATTTAATTTAATTTAATTTTATTGATAGGAGCGTTGTGTCTTTATTGTGTTTTATTTCCTTTAATTTTGAATTATGTAAATATTGAATTGAATTGTTACAGTTTCAGTATAAATCTAATTTTTTTTTTATTAATGGTTTTTGTTTAATGATTTATTAAGAAATAAACTTAAATATTTTTTTTTCATTTTTGGATAAATTGAATAGTTTATTAATTAACTTGAAATTAATTACACTATTTGAGGTAGATCTATAATTTTTAATGTACTATAGTTTGTTTAATTTTTTTTAAAGGAAAATAATAGGATTACTACTCTCCTACTACTCATTTACTACTCTTTTTATATTTAATTTTTTTTAAAATTTTTTATTTTACTTAATGGTTAAGGAAGTGATTATTAATAAAATTATATATTTTTTTAATTTTTTCGATTAAGGATGTTAAAAAAATATTTCAAAGAAAATGATAAAAAAATAAAAAACTTGAAATTAACTATGAGTAGTAATTGGGTAGTAATATGGTAGTAACCCTATCATTACCTTTTTTTAAATGTAAAGGATGAGACTTTATAAAATATATGATTAAATTATTTAATACTTACCACTGTAGTTTTGAATTTTAAAGCTGACACATTATATATTTATTTTGAAAATAACAAATATACAACATGCGCATCCAACTATAATTATTAAGAGTAATAATAGTAGATTGGTTAGTATAATTACAAATTTTCATAAGGAAATAAATTATAACTTCTTAATAATTTAAAAATATAATATGTCATTATTATTATTTTATTTACCCAAATGTGAAAATGTTAAATAAATTAATGCTTTTTATTGTTATTATTTTTTATAGTGTTTTTGTTTTAATAATATTAAAAAGAGTTATGAAAACTTTTGAAGTAAATTAAGATGATCTGGTTTGCATTTTTAAATTAAAAGCTAAACTGCCTTTGAACTAACGCAATAATTTAACATTATTTCTAGTGTTAAATAATATGGTCTAGAATATGTTAATATATATTAGAACATTTTTAATTTTTTCCTTCTCTGAAAATTTATATAATGTTGGAGAGAGTTAGATGAGATGAAATTTTATAAAAAATAATTGAAAGAGAGAAAGAGTTAAATAAAAAATATTATAAAATTAAAATATTATCAGACACTTAGATTATAATTTTATAATATTATTTTTATTTTAAAATTTAAAAAGATAAATTATATTTTATTTGAAATTTGAAATTTTGAGAAAGTTGTAATGATTATTTTTAAAATTTTGTATTTCAGTTATGTTTAAAAAGGAGATATGATATGATATGAAAATTTTGGAATAAAATCTATTTTCAAATAGACTTTTATTTGAAAATAAGTAAGGGATGAACAATGTTCTTATCAATTTCTCTCTCTCTCTTTTTTCCTTTTTTCTCATCAAATCCGGTTCTCTTATGTTTTTGCTCTTTTGTTGATTAGGTGAGTTTGGATACTGAGGTTTTTTTTTTTTTGATAGCTTAGATCCTAATTGAGATGAGATTAGTTGAAATGAAAATTAAAAGTTAAATAAAATATTGTTAGAATATTATTTTTTAATATTATAGAAACATTAGTCTTTTAAACAAGAGATTTTGGTAAGGTTAACCAAATAATATTTTATTTTTAGTAAAAGAAATAATCTTAATTTGCTTATGGATGTTACATTTCATTTAAATGCATTCAATTTTTGAGTTTGCTGCCTAACAAGATCCAAGATTCTCATTATATATTATTTTATCTGGAACTCGCAAAAATACTATTGGATATAAGCATTGATATTAGGGTTTATAATATGAGATAAAAAAGGAAATGATTTAGTTAAAAATCCTTATTCATATGCTGCTTGTGATAATATGATGATTTACTTTACACGATGATTCTATCTGAAATTGATCATATTTTACTTCCTATTATACATCTTACAATATTTAATAGTAGACAACTGTTGCCCTTAACTAGTATATATATATATATATATTAGTCTTGTCTTGTAACTATTTCTAGGTGTTCTCTCTCGACCTAAACTCATGCTTAGACTATTAGACATGCATACTCCTTGAATTACAGCCTTACCAAACGTACGTCCTGAAAATGTGCAACCCACTCACCAAAATGAGCCACATCAAGCCTATACACCATGGCAATCATTTGAAATGCAAGTTGCTTTCATGAGAATTTACTTCTCTTCCCAGATATTCTACTCTCACTTGCTCTACCTACAGACCAATGTAATAGCCTTTATAGTTTATCCCCAGGCCTCCATAAATTCATCCCAAAGCCATGCACTAGCTTTGCAAAAACCACCTGCAGTTGGAATAAAGGCATTAAAAATTCACGCCTTTCTTACCACTCGATCTACACGTTTTGTTAGGAAACTGAATCTTCTTCTTTAGTCATTAAGTAAGGAAACAAGAGATTTAAATAGAAGCTCTATTTTTTATAAATGGGGAAAACGGCGCGCAAGCAAAAGAATGCTTGGCAAACTTTGAAACAAACAAATCGAGATGAGTCGCTTATATATACACCCTCTCCAAGATGGAGTATACAACTCAAGTAAACCCATCCTGCGTAATAAAATCTGAATTTGTTGAATGCCAAGAGGCTTTGTACATACATCAACCATTGCAGATTTCTTGGCACAAAAGAGTTGAGCTAGCTGTCATGAAGAAGACAAAGAACTTGAAAAATAACTAGGTAACTTTACAAACGGTAGAGGGCATTGATCTACTCTCTACCTCTGTTGATGATCGAGAAACATTAGCTTCTTTCTTGGAACTCAATGATACAAGTGTGTCACCAAGAAGGATACAAAACTCAATAATAGAAAAACAAGTTTGAAAACAGCTATAGGCCGATCTGAATCTGAAAACGCTGTCCTGTAGTGGCTTTATAATACCTCCAAACTCGATGTGCTGCACTTAAGTGAGGCTGCCGAGGTTGATACAAGACAAACCATCGTGATGCATCACTAAACAAAAAGATCTATAGGATTTGTAGCAACGGTATCAAACTTGTTAGAATTAGGAAAGGATATTATATACGCGTTTCAGATTAGCAAATAAGATCAAAATTGAAAACCTTTATTTTTTTGGTACACATTTACAAAAAAAAAAAAAAAATCTAGGAAAAGACCAATGAACTAAATGATAGTGCCAAAGGTGAAAAGGGATCTTTGATTACGGAAGAACTAAGTGATGATCTGAAATTTGAGAAGATAGCTTGAGAAGTTGATTGAGTAGGCTGAACATGAGATTGCTGCGAAAAATAATAGAGGCCTCCTTGCTCTTTAGCCATTCCAATCGTCCTCCAATGTAGAGATCTAATCAATTTACAGACTGAAATTAATTAGGTTGAAAGTGAAACTAGGAAGACAAGGGACATGATCAGTTTAATTAAATTAGAGAATCAGAAAGATTATAAACAGTTCTAATGTGTTACCAAAAAAATTTCTCTATTATGAAGTTTTACAGATGTCGGAATAATAAGTTTTATGGAAATTGAACTTTCAGTATGATCAGTAGAAGGAAAACTAGGCCATGAATGATTTTTACGACTAAAGACAACGAATTTTTGAAATGCCTGACAGATTTTAGAAACTGTGATGTTATGGGTCTCCTTCACTTAGGAATCCCAAAACCTTTACTTTTTTCTCTTATTGGGGCGAATCTGGAACAGTGCTTGAAGATGTGGGTGGGGTGCATCGTGCTGCATATTGCTTCTTCCATTGATGAGTGACACATGATCCATGCAGATCCTTGAAGATACACGTACGTGTGAGATAATCTAAAGAATTCAGGATTTTCCAGTGATCTCATTGTAGGATTTTTTTTTTTCTTTTTCAAAGTCATTTTTTATGGATGACTCCCTCCTGATGTTTTTGGAAAGAGGAGTATTATAGTAACAAATAGATTATTACACAAAAGTAATATTTTAAATTGACGTGATTTTATGTGATGATCTGTTAAATCTATTTTATAATAAAGATAATTTTACAATCTGTTAAATTATATCAAAATACATCAGTTTGTAAAATTATTTTTATGTAATCATTCTAATACTCTCTCTTGGAAATAAAGACGACCTTAGTCGTTGTTAAAAGTCACACTCGCGTCCTAACAAGCGCATAGGTGACGTTATGGTGGCGTCAAGAAAGGCCGCTAACCCAATCTAATGTTTCGCCTCAACAAGGTGCTCAGCTGGACTCTTGTGCCAAGGGAAGAACGCAGGCCAGTTCCGTGAAAATCTCCTTATCTAAGAGAAAGCGAGGGACTCGTTTGAGTCTTGGTCCTCTACCAAAGTACTAACTTTTTGGGGAGAATAACTCTTCCGAGTGCCCCGCTCTTCAGACAATTCTCGTTTTCTTTTCTTTTTCTCCTTTCTCTTCAAACATTGCCAACCAACCAACCATGGCGGGAATGGCAACCTTCAATCTCCCTTCGGCATCTTCCATCTTCTTCCGTGCATCACCATCATCATCATCAACTGCTACGCTTTCGCGCTCATTCAAGCCGTCAATTCTCCCAATGCGTGGTCTTTCTGGAAAGCCCTTTCGTCCCAGATTTCCAAGTAACACCTTATCGATTCTCGTTCTTATATTAGTCCTTTCATTTTGTGTTCCACGTTTATTATAACAGTTTTGGGCATTGTGGGTGTTTTTGTGTATTTCTCTTTGCAGAGATTTATGCATTTTCCAGTAACGATATCAAAGTGGGTAGCAACATTGAAGTAGACGGCGCTCCTTGGAAAGTTCTCGGTTTGAATATAATCTTTTCTTTCTTCAGTTTTTACTTCTATTTCTCATTTGTTTTTGGTTTTCTATATTTGTTTGGTTGTTTCGAGACAAAGAATGTTAATTATATCTGACTATATTGTGTGGATATAATGTCTAAAGCGTGAAAGATATTCCACAACTATTATTTCCTTCCATTGGTTTTCAATCTCGAAGTAATAATACATTGGGCGTGTATTATGTATTCATAAACGAACTTATCTTCTGGGAGTATACATGTGTATCTTCAATTTTCTTTTGTGCCTAATGCTAGTTCAGCTGCCAATGCATGCCACGGAATCGGATTTTAAAATGTAAAATGGTCAGTTTTGGTAATGCTCAAAGTATGTTTACTTCAATATTGGCCATTATGTCCTTGGCGTCTAATTCTAACCATTTTTTTCTAGGCGGAATGTTTTTATAATTCAGGGAGACTATCTGTGTACACTACTGTTTTGAATCTTATACATATACTGCCCGTTGGCCTTCTTCAGAGTTTCTCCATGTAAAACCTGGAAAAGGAGCAGCATTTGTGAGGACCAAGATGCGTAATTATTTATCAGGAAACACAGTTGAGAAAACTTTTCGGTCAGGAGTTACGGTAAAGCCTTTCATACTACAGGCAGATTTATCGTCAAGTTCCGTGTCCTTATATTTTTAAGGTTCAATATAGTTTGCAAGGGCTAACATTTAAATAGGTTGCATGTCATTAGGACCCACAATTGTTTCTTTCCTAAGAGCGTTTATGCTCATCAGCAAACTGAAAATTGTCATTTTCCATTGGGATTCTTTTGTATTTTCCCTTTGCATCTTAGCTTTCTGATTCTCTTGCATAAGATAGACTATGGAAAGGATCTGGCATTTTGACCTATGGTATTATGCACCAAAGGTTAGAGCTGCTCTTCAGCTTTTTTTTCAGATATGAATTCGTGCACGTGTTTTAGAGAAACTTTGTAAAAGTGCTTCATTCTAATTTTATAAAACATAGAAATTAGGGGTTGGTTCAGAAGATTGTTTGGTAAGTTTTAAGTTGATTTAATAAGTTCTGTTTATCCTTCAGTTCTATACTCTCAGCTTACAGCTGGTGTGTGGTTACATACTGTGAAATTCACTAGTATAAAAGGGTTAGAACATTCACATACAAAGATGTGACACAAGTTATGTATGACATGGCTATTTGGGGGTCCTTATTTTTGTTGTTGGCACTGTCTGCATGTTTCTAAACAATCACATCCCAAAGACTACTTTGAAATGTCAATAATACAAGAAAACATTTTAAGATTGCCTTTGAATTTGAAAAGATGATCTCCTCTAAGTATTTTGAACCCCCAGTACTTGTGCTTGTGATGAAGAATGATTAATTCATTGATTTTCAAAGTGATGGGTCGTGGCTTCTTTTTCTGTCTTGTATGTTGCCTTCTAAGTGAGGCCAGAGGTGAGATCATTATCATTCATAATATGCAATATGAAATATCTTAAATTAGATCACATTGTATCAAGTATCAAATATAGCACTCTATCTCACTCTGATGCATGGATGGATTTTCTTTTCCTGTTGTAACGGCTATCAGAACATATAGTTCGGATAATGATGCTCTTATATTTCTATATCAGGCAATGTCTATTCTGCTCTCTCTCTCATGTATAACTGTTTCCCCAGATTGATGAGGCAGACATATTCAAAGAAACAAAGCAATTCACATACAAAGATGGCTCCCAGTTTGTCTTCATGGACTTGGTATTGCTTAGTATGCTTAGCTTCCTGTTAGAAAGAAAGAAAGAAAATAAAATCTTCTTTTAAAATGCATTTCAAGAAGTAAGTCATCTTTTTTTGTGAAGACTAGTTTAACCATCTATTTGGACAGTTGGGATCAGTTCCTGTTTCAAGGAAGCTTATGTTTTGTATTAAGTTAACAAGTCCTGCATTGAATGACTTATTTTGTTGTTTTCCTATCTCAGTTTCTCAGTCTTTTATTTTCACAGAATACATATGAAGAAATTCGTCTTAATGCATCAGATGTCGGGGATAAGATGAAGTATCTGAAAGAGGGAATGGACTGCATTATGCTATTTTGGAATGGAAAAGTATTTTTCCTAATCTGTTAACCTTTCCAACATCTTTTCATCTCTTTGTTCCTGAGTCTTTCACTTGTAAAAGAGCAGGACATTTTTCCCATAGCAGCGCCTAAGAGGCTGCTCTGTAAACATTAGAAAGGGGCAAAGTTTGCATAGATGAGTCTGTTCTTGGAGGAGCAGTCCATTATGAATTACATTATTTAAGCACCATCTGATGAAACTGAGCAGTGCTCATTTTTAGTGCGCTGAGGTTTGCTAGTTAGATGCATATGCTATCTTATGTGCCAATGTCACCACTCGATGTTTATTGTTACTGTCAGTGTTATTATTTTCAGCTAGAAATCTACCGGTTTGGTCTTGCAGGTTATTGATTTTGAAGTGCCCATCACAGTTCAGTTGACTGTGGTTGATGTAGATCCTGGACTTAAAGGTGACACAGCTCAAGGTAATGTCATTTGCGTTCTTTTGCAATTTCAAAGACAAAATTCATAATGTAGTAGATGTATATTCCACTTTGTTACAAAAAATAAAAATAAAAAATTCAATTCAGTTTGTCAAGACAAAATACAGTGCAGGCAGGTTCATCATTTTATTGTGTTAAAATTGCCTACCCTTTCCGATTGTGATTTCTATGTCATGTATGGTTGTGCGTAAGGGCATATCAGTTGGACTAGATTCTTCTTTTTGATCAATCGCAACCTCTTCCCAAACTTTACAAGTTTTTACAAAGCAAAGGAGTTTTTGATGTAGATGATATCTGTACAGATGGGTCTTAATATAATTTTTTTAACAGGTAGATGGGTTTTAATATAATTGATGAGAATAATGTGAGGAAAAGAATCTACCTATAAAAAAAAAAAAAATTGTGAGGAAAAGAATCTGCAGGGAAGTTCTTTCCCATAATCTGGTTATTTAGTTTAAGAGCTGGACTCTGATATCCATTTCCACAAACCCCCTTTGTGAGGATTGAGTAGGTGAATTGATCAGGGCATTTATTCTTCACAAGCATGTCAGACAATACCAGAGAAGCCCCCTCCTTATCATTTTGATTCGGATCTGCCTTCTCCTTTTTCCTGATGAACAACTCATCATCAACATAAATAGTGAGTCAGTTTTGAGGCTTCTTTCTCAGGGCGTTTTTTGTTTTTTTGCCTTTAACCTCGACTTTGATGGTCATTACTTAAAAAATCGAGGTCTTTGTACTTACAAGTTGGGGAAGAGTGATAACAAAATAATCCCCATGACTAAATATAAACCATGCTGAATGTGCATCTAAATGGCTTCTGTAGGTTTCAATAATGTTACGCCGAATGAATGCTTTTTGTTGATGAGACATTTGGAATCTCCTTCATACTTCATTACAATTTTGGTAAAGAAATACAAAAAGTGGTTGAAAATTATACTGTTTTCGGTTTGCCCTTTGTGTTTTCAACTTTAATATTTTTAAGGTAATATCAGGACACCAATTGTGATGTGGTTCACCTATGCTCCCATGTTTTCTTTGGGAGAATTACACTTTTCATCTCAAACCACCACTATTTTATAACATGCATCATAAACTGTAAAAAAACAG